>NW_020955553.1:650359-731413 GCF_003031625.1 Empidonax traillii
GGGGGGGGGGGGAGGTGTTTAATACTTTTCTACAAAACTGAAACATTTACATAGATAAAATCAGCTTCTGTAGATAAAGTTCCCAAGAGGCAGTCTGACTTGCTATGTAGGTGCTAAAAATGCAGTCTGAGGAGCCAGCTATGTAAAATTAAGAAGAAACTTATGAGTAAAGTTGAATTGGAGTCTGTTGCATCCCAAGATAGTTCATCCTTGATTACGTTTAAATAAAAGGGAAAAGGCAGGAAGACTCTATTTCTTTCCATTTTGGAACAACAGAAAAACAAACTTATAAAATGAACTATTATTCTTTGGTTAATAATTGTGTGTAGAGCTGAAAGTAGATGTTAGGATTTCTTAATGCAAGGTGTGCTTGTGCCTCTAGTGTGAAAGACATGAATGTACACTTATCAATATAAAATAAACTTTCCAGAAGTAGAAGGTCTCAGGTGGCAGCCACTTTCTTCATTATAAATGTCAAATTGTTATATTTGGCATTTATTAAGGCGTCATAGTTACAGTAACTGTTTTGACTGAGATTCTGGAAATGCTTATAGAGAGATTACGTCTTAAGTACACACACAGTCAGTCTCCGTATCCTGTAATAGTTTCTTTTAATATATTATATAAGGTGTTTGTTTAACATCATTTGGCTCACAGCAGATTTCTCTATTGTCATCATAATTAATCCCCATTTGTTCGTAAATAGGTGTTCAGCTACTATGTGTATACATAAAATGCCCATTGACTAACAAATGGGAATACAGTACTCACTAAGAGAAACAAAATCACCATTTTATAAAATCAAGTTAAGCCCTTTGTTTGCTTCAGAATTCTCAAAATTTCTGTTCAGAATGCCAGTAGGGGATTAATGAAAGTAATAGGTTAGGTCTTTTTACACTCCATGCATATTAAATCAGTTGAAACACTGACAAACCACTCCAAGTCAATGGAAAAAATTATCGGCAAGTAATAGCCCTAAGGTAGCCTAACTAACAAAGAACCATTCTTCTTGAGAGAAGATTTTAAACTCAGATTTTATTGTAATTCTACTTTTCTGTACTGTTTAATGGAAATATAAATGAGACCACTGCCAGAGGGGTTTATTTGGTTAGTCCATTTTACTGAACAAGCACAAGATTTCTATCTCTGAAGCTGTACTACGCGCTGTCTGAAGTTGGCTACACTTGCCAGACCCCTACATCTGGGTGTTTTTTTTGATGGCTAGATTTTTCTAGTTTGTTGTTAAAAACAGATGAAAATAAACAGCTCTCAGAAGTGCATATTTTTGCATTATTAAATTCTGGTTTACATTGAAGAGGGAGAGTCAGATTATGTTGAACAGAAACGTGTGTCATTGGGCTTAACCTTGTAAGGTGCTTTGCCCTACATTTTGCAAGAATTATTTGTGTCATTGTTATGCTAACTTTATTTGCTAGAGGCAAATAATGTTCATTTTATACATCACATAAATAGTGGTAAATATTGGTTAAGTAAAGGCAAAATATATACCTTATACATAGCGAAAACAATAGTAAACAATGAGCGTGTAATGAATGTCATACATTTTTTAAAATTATTTTAGCAAACCTTTAGTTATCTATGGAAAAGAAAGATATCATTTAAGAACCTTTATTCTTTTAGTGATTCACAGTTGTTTCCAAATGCAGTGATCAATGAAATGCTTATTTAGGCTATGTGAAATATATTCTGCTGCCACAGCAAACACAGCTTTTTAGACTCAAGGTAAGTATAGAAACTGTAGAAACTGGGATTTTAAATGTGTAAAATTTGGCTTTTTCCTCTTGCTTTAAATAAAACTTCTATGCTTGGTCTGTCAGTAGGCACTGTTAACAAGCACTGATATTTTCAGAAAGATAAATAGATAAATGTTGCGCCTTCCTCTCGGAGTCACAGCATTTGATATTTTAGAGGAAAATCACGGTGTATAAAGGTGGTCTTTGCACTTGAGTAGTTCTGATAAGTTCTGATAAATGCATTCTGTAAAAACTAAACTTTGCAGAAGAAAGTTTACTCATTCTGATGCATTAGAGTACAGCCTTCAGAATGGGGTTATACTTTTACTGAGGGTTTCAGAGGAAATTTGTGCTTTTCTTTTCAGCACAGCACATATGTGGCATTTTTTCTTACTGATTTGGTTACTTTTAGCGTTAACTGTACAAAAGTTAACACCATTTTTTTTCATAAGAAAGTTCTTAAGAAATGTTTTGATGATGATTTTGATGATTTTGTGGAGAAAAAAAATCACACACAAGATCTCTCTTCTTGTTTTCAGAGAGCTATCGCCTATCTCTTTCCTTCTGGCTTATTCGACGAACAAGCCAGACCCATGATGAAGGTAGGATTTTTTTGTTGCTTTTCTGAATAACAGCAGCATGATATTTTGACTGATGTTTTACTTTTGCTGATATTTGTTTATTTATTTATTGACAGCATCCTAGGGAAATTTTTCCAGAGCAGAGAAGTAAGTGTTCCTAGATGTTTTTTTAATTATTATTTCTAAGTATTAGAATTGTTGCATGTATAGAATTTCTTATTTTTATGGATTTATTATTTTCCCTGTATTCTAATGATTGCCAAGACAAGAGCAATAAAAGTCTAATCTGATATTCTATATTTTAGGATAACATTATTGCTGGATTGTGGAATACCAGTGGTCTTCTCAGAAATCATGTTAACTGACTAAGATAAATGGTTTTCATTGCTTAAAAATAAACAATAAGTAGGATGATGTTGAAGTCATGGGAAAACCTTTTCTTGGATTCAGTAGCTTTTTGTCAGAGCTGTCTATCACATCCATAAAATATTCATTAATACTATTTTAAACTTTATTAATACTATTTTAAACTAAAAGTTTTCCTGGTAACTTTATTGCTCTAAAAGATTAGAAAATGCAGCTTTGAAATTGCTAGTTGAGAGAATAGGGAGAGTGGAAACTCCCAATCAGGTCTTTGGCCTGAAAGTCCTAACTCTGCATTTCTGCCCATACTGTCTTTGGTCTTGCTCCTGAGACACCGTATGAAGTACCAATTGTCAGTGATATGCCAGTATGTTGGTCAGTTCACTAAAACTGACAAATTATTTTTACATAAAACATTTAAAAGATAATGTCAAAACCCGTTGTCCATTTTTGATTGGCATTTAGTATCAACTAGTAGCACAGGTGGGAAATTCTATATTCACTGAGCTATAAACTTAAATTTCTACTTCAGAATGTTCCCTGAACAATAATTTCAACAATATATGCTTTCACAGCCGCATACGTGGAAATTCACACAGTCCACTAGTAGTATGTGTGGATAGAAGTTCCCTGTACTCCTTCTGTTCTAATAAGTTTTGCATCTTTACGTTCGACTTCTGCTGTATTATATCTCAACGTTCCAATCCAATACATATCATGCTTATCAGACAGGTTCTTAGAGTCTTACCTTTGCCTGTAGCTTATAGCTGGCTTCATTTGAACTTTACTGGATAAAATGGCTGGGAGTTTCTCTACAGTTCAATTTGTAAAAAGCTCTTGGGTTTTATTTTTGTAATTTTTCTTTATTTGGAAGAGATCTTTTTTCATGCAGTCTAAGTCTGATTTTTTTTTTTCCCCAGGGTTGAAATTTATTTGTCCTTAATATTTTGTAAGGAATGAAAGCAGATGTGTTGAATTATATGGAATGTTTGTTTTCTTGCTGAACTAATTCTGTAAACTATAGGATAGGTGTTTGAATTTAAATATCCCAAATGTAAATATACCAGATAACATGAACAAGTTCTAAAATCACCCAAGTTCTGAACATGGTGGATGCTCACAAAAGACAACTGTACTTAGTTTAGCTTAGACATATTATGATAATAAAAAAGTTGCTTTTTTACAGAGCTGCTAATCTTTCATCTCTCACAATTATTATGTAGATTGCAGTTGTCTCTTGCTGTGTACTTCTTTCTACTCTAAAATGTAAACTTTTATCGGTAATACCACCTATACAGTCTTTGAAAGTTGAAGCTCTACATGAGATATTCCCTTGTGTACAACGATATTTAGAAACGTTATGTTAAATATTTGGTTATAATTACAGATGGAGATTAGCTTTATACAAGGTTGACTAAATCATTATATTTTCAGATAGGTTGAACACTCATAAAATGTCTTTGTTCTCTGATATTCAAAAAGGTAATCAGTATTATGAAAGAGCTTTATAACTGCAATTAAATATAAGGGATTTTTTTTTTAAGTGATTGTATATTGCTTCCTTGTTTAATCTTGCTTTCCATTAGAAATACAGTGGGGAGAAGATGGCCGACCATTTCACTTTCTCTTTTATACTGGCAAGCAGTCATATTATTCATTAATGCATGTAAGTATGTTATCTGTAATAAATAATGTCAGCTCCCAGTCAAGAAGTATATGTTATTCTAGAGATGCCTGTCAGGAGGTCCTCACTTTAGTTGTGCTTTCACAGTAAGTCATAATATCACCACTGAAGTTAAATGCAATGTATATTTTTGTGTTGCAATATCCATTATTATGAGCATTTTTTTGTCACATTTAAAGGAACACACTACATAATAGTTCTTGCTTTAATTTTTGGTTTATTTTACAGTTTTGGCCATGGACTGGGTTTGAATAGTCTGAACACTTTTTTCTAGGCTCTATCTGGTTGGTAGCATAAGGCTAGTAGTGAGGAATGTATATACAATAAAAATGGCTAGTTCTAGCAAAGTTCATTGTAGAATAAAAAATAGGATTTTTTTTCTTTCCTTGAAGGGCAAAGCTATAGGAAATGTTATTTGTGCTGACATTTAGTGTGAAGAAAATTTGCATTTAAACTGCTTAATTGATTTTTCTAAGATGGTTCCATTCATGCAAACTTTAGGCTTTTTCCGATTAGCATGGTTCCAGGAGTAAAAAGAATCTGCATCTTTTACCTTTATGAAAAAAAACTGTAGCTAATAGAACATCACTAGATCCTGGTTCTTAACATGGGTTTATGAACACAGATGTTTCATATCTGTGACCATCAATGGCACAAGCATTATCTACATCTTTAGGAGAGTTTATAGAAAGACATTCATGTTTCTTACATGTACTTACAGAAGACAAAAGCATTAATAATGTATGCACAAATATTTAATTGGAAATTCATGTCAGATTTTGTTTCCTTGTTAGATAGTCTTAAAAAGTTAGTTCTGTGGTTAGTCAGTTGTCAAAAAAACAAACTTTCTGCTCTCACAGCTTTACTGAGTGTAGTGCTTTTATTAGAGTTATCTGATACTTACTTGTGTTCTATGTACCCAAAGGACAAAATCCCCACTTGTCAGGTACATTTGTTTCTTTGGGAGAATAAAAATAAAATAAAAAACACTCCCTCCCCCCCCTTTTTTTTCCTTTTTTTTTTTTTTTGTTGTTGACCTTGGGCAAATGAGCTTCTTGCCCTGGCAGAAATGAAATGAATGATAAATGTAGAGTGTGTCTTTGCTGAGTAATGGAGCTGCAGCATAGGCTTTCCACAGAGGTTTTCTCCTGCACAGCCCGAGGCAGCCCGAGGACCCCTGCTGTTCATTTAAATAGGTATGTCAAATCTGCCTCGAAACGCCGCTGGTTTGATCTGTGGTAATATTTGTGAAGGTTCCATATGGACTTGAGCCCCCTGCAGTGCTAAGAAATAATGTACAACGCTTCATGGTGCAGACGCAAATTTTCTCTGAAAAGGGATGCAATGCTGCGTTTTAGCTGTCGGAGAGGATGATGGAGCTGACGCGCTAGGCCTGTCAACTTGTTACACGGATGGGTTGCACGCAGCAAGGCTGTGGAAAATCTGTGCCTTTTAACTTTTCTACTTAATCACGGTTGTAGCATTGCCTTTAGACTGTATGCTACATTAATTCTCTTCCTGCCTTCTGCCTTTCATCCCAAGTTTCACGGAAAAAAGTAAAGCATGCAGGTCTTGTAGAGGAGCCTTATCAAACAGCTGTCATCTGACAAGCCATTTGCATTTGTTTTGGCTGAAACAGAGCAACCCAAGGGCAAGATGTTTGTTGCATTCCATCATAATGAAGAAATTACAAATTTTACAAGGAGCACAAGTTTATTTTTAGCTCTTCCTAGCAGTTAGAAAGAGTATGTAAGCTTGCCTTGGAAGTCTCTGGAAGCACAGTTCGCATTTTGTTTCTAAGAGTGTGGCAACCACCTTTAAACAAATGAGCTTGACAAATGCATTTTTCATTAGTATATGATACTTGAGTGTTCTTCAACTGTTTCTGAATATTTTCATTAACTAGGCTTCTGTAAACCTAAATCCATTAAGTGTGGTTTAACAGGGTTTTTTTCAGTTGGCCAAACAAAAGCCAAAATCTGCATGAAATTCCCAACATTGTTTTTGCCTCTTATTAGAATAACGTGTATTTAACAAAACGTATTTTTAAGTCTCAAAGCTAATTAATTCAGCTAGGAAAAAGAGTTGTATGTTAATACAGCCTAGTGTAAGTAATCAGTTCCATTTGAGGATGTCCTTTAAATTGCCATATTAAATCTAATAAACCAGATGAATGTAATATTTAGCTTAAACTTGTATGCCATTAATTACTACATACGCCCACCTGGAACCTGAATTTTATTAATTGTTAGTAATATAACTAGCCATAGCGTTATTATGTAGTTAATGCTAATAAAAATATCATGCACTCACTGAAAATAAACTATATATTTATATGTATTATAACTGCCAATATACATGTTGTTATGCCTTCAATATGAAATGAACTTTCATATGGGATATTTGTTAGATGCATTATTGTCTATTTTCTGCTTATTGAATAAAGTTTAAGTGCGGGGAAAAGAACAATTTATTTTTCTTATGATACACGGAAGAATGTTTGTTGGATGAAACACCATTTCACAAACATTTGATAGTACACTTGATCATCATTTAACTTAGAAGTTTTTTAGAGTAATGTATTTTTGCAATAGGCAGAAAAAGACAAAATGGTCTCTTCACACCATTGTGTATAGCAAAGTAGTAATTCCATGTAATCATGATTTTCGTACTTTTTTAGTGGTTGTGGATTGAGATAAATGCTTAAAAATTGAGCATTTTAACTGTTAAATAAACCAGAACCTAGAAACTGTTAAAGTATATGCTGAACTCAAAAAGAGAAGAAACAAAAGTGCAAACTGAGGTAAAATGTGGGCTCTGCAGCATATTTTAAACAAAATGTTAATATAATCTTTTTCCCCCACAAAAATCTCTTCCTCCAAGGTTTCATTTGCTAATTTCTTCCCTATTTTTTTATGCAGAGTAAAGTAATTGTTTATTATTTAACAAGAGAGTGTCCTTGAAGAGATCTGAAATTTGATCTCTCTATTAGAAATGGAAGCGTTTCAGTACATAGCCAATCTTGTAAAATCAGCTATTTTGATTGTGTAATAGCTGAGTTTACAAGACACACAGATGTGTACAGTCATGAATTGGACTATTGAATCCTCAAGTGATTAGTAAAATCTTCACCTGCCAGCTTTGAAAAAGCAAGTGTGTCTCCAGAAGCTTTCTTTAGCCGTTGGGGAGTGAAGATTTGTCAGATAAATTATTGGGCATTACATGTGATTCCTGATTTTGCAAAGGCTCATCCACATACTTTACTTCACACGTGAGTAGTTCTTTCAGTCTGTTGGCTTCATCTCTATACAGAGATTAGATACACGCATTAATTTTTTTTTTTTTTTTTTTAGTACTTCAAAATTTTATTTCATAAGAGATGCAAGTCCACTTTCATTGCCAGAGATATGTAGGAAATTATATTTAGCATTTCTCTTACACTTGGAATTATTTTAAAATGCTGCTTTTTAATGTTGTTTGACTTCATCTCCTGTGTAAAGGGTTCTTTGTCTGAATAGACATGATTGCTGTAATTTAACCAGAACAGTTTAAAGAGATCATTTTAATTCTTAAAATTGCATATTCTTGAAAACTTAAATGCGCTATGAAGTGTTGGTGTTCTTTGGGAACCTAGGGAGGGTCTTCAGGAAAATCATACTGTTCCAGCTGTTGCAAAGGTTTATTTGTCATTGTAACTATGAATTTCTGAGGCTAAAAAGTAGTGGCTGGCAACCCATATCTCATTTTATTTGCCTGTATTTATCAGTAGTTTCCAAATATGACAAAATCTTTAAGTCTTCTTTTAGCTTGTGTTACCTGAAAAGTACTTCAGTTGCTGTTTGGAAGCAATTCTGACTGTAGTTAGTCTGTCCTAAGATGCTAAATGTGATTACCTCCCCACGTCCTTTTTTAAAGACATGTAATTGTTTTTTTTGCTGACCATTCCAGTACATGAATCTATATGCCAGAATGTATTGGAGGTGAGTGTTTGTGAGGAGGCAGGCAGGAGACTGCTTTTGACAGGTAGGATGGTGACACCCTTTGCCTTAGGAGGGCAAGAGGTAAGCCAAGAGGCTAACAGAAAAGTGAAAAACCTCCTTAGACATTATTTATAAGACCTAGTACCCCAATACCTCTTCCAACACCAAAATGTCGTCTTCATGCCTGGTTTGACTTCTTCCAAATGTGGAAATGCATGGAGCTCACAGGAATGAATCTCTGAGACTTCCAGCGGAGCTCTCTCCAGGTAGCTGAGGCAGACCCAGCTGTCCTTCCCTTTTTCTTCCCTCCCTTTACAGTCCCAGGCAGAAGCTTCCATACTTCTTTTCCATGTCTCAGCTACAGGCGCCTAAAAATTGCTTGGTGCAAACACACCTCATGCCCTCTAACACAAACCATGTCTGTGCAATGTGTAGGCAATAATTTTTGCAGCCTAATAGTCAGCTCTGATTATTAGTGACATGGCATAAATCTTGCCCACAGTAGTGGTACCGTGTCTTGTTGTCTTCGAGAACTACAGTTATAGTTGTGAGGTTTGGAAACACTGAAAATGTGATTTGTGCTCTTTTATATGATGTTTCCTGCATTTGAGGATAAGAAGACTTTTTTAAAGTTAAAAATTTTTCCTAGTTTCTATCTGATATCGTTATCTCATGGAAAATAAAGGGTATCTGAAAGACATACTATTATAATGTATGAGTTCTCATGCTATTTCAAAAGTGAATTTTATAGTTCAAGATTTCTCACTGTGGACTTACTTAAAAGATACTTGTCGTTAAAAATGTCACCAGTGACCTGCATTAGAGACTTCAGTGAATTGTCTCTATTTTAAAGTGCTTTGAGTGCAGCTTAGATAACAATCTGTTATTTGTTCATACACTTTAGGTACAAATATTTTTAGTGTATGTGCAGGTGTATTTTATAGTAACAAACAAATCAGCTTGAACAATAGGAATTTATAACTAAGCAAGGGGCTTCTATTTTGAGGGGGGCTTTTTATAAAGCTGTTGCAGAAATTTCACTGCATCCTGTTGCAAATCCCAGTATTATGTTAAGAATTAGTATTTCGTTAGTTAATTTCTGACAATACAGAGCTGTCTCACGTTTCTTCAACTGTTTTGTTCTAAGTAATACAAAGGAAAAAAAAAACCAACCATTGTTCCTTGTCCCCACCAACTCTTACACTAGTTTCTCTCTAATATTTGCTAAGACTTATATTAATACCGTATAGGGAAGTAGCTATAAGCTTTCTATTTTCACTTGTAAATGGAAGTAAATTACTTGGTATATAAGTACTTGGTTGTAGTACAACCATCCTGTTGCTTCAATATAATTTATGATTATTTCTCCAAGTACTTCTATTTAACTTGGGATTTGAATCATTTTAATTCAGAGTTTCAGATGTTATACTGAAAAAAAACCCTATGAAAATACTTCATGTAAAACATGTTTCTTTTGTAATCCTTTTACTGTGACTTTTTGGGATATTTTCTTCTTTTGTTTTTTTCTTTCCCTGAAGTTTTAAATTACTGTCACAGTATTGTTTGAAAGTAATAACATAGCTAAGAATCTTGAGGAAACAGTTTAAAAATACTGAAAATTCAGGATAAGTATAGCTGTGCGTTTGAGAGAACAGAAAGTCTGTGATAAATTCTATGATAAATGTGCAAGTTTGTATTCCTGTGGACATGCCAGGGGTACCAGGAGCTCTGACTAGTGCAGACCACCAGTAAAAACTGACACTCTAAATGTACAAAAATCTTAAATAAATAAAATTAATTAAAGTTTTAAACCTTGTCAGTATTTTGAGTAAGTCAAACTAAAGTGTGGATGCACTGATGAAATTATTATGCAGTATATTTTGCAGTTGCATCTGTTATACAGATGTAGTTGCCTTTCTGTATACAGTTGAGAACCTTTTTTTTTCTTACAAGCGTATGTAAGAAGGCAAAAAAACACTCTTGCAAAATTCAGAATTAATTACTTTGAACTGCATATGAGAATTTTTTCCTCAAGCTCTACTTGTTTTCTGACTTCCGCGTTTGAAGTGTTTGTAGAGTAAAACCACATAAACTTGTGTTTTAAATAACAAAATTCTAGTATTAAGTGGAAAAATTACATTTAAATACTTTTTCTGTATACACCTAAGGAAACATATGAAAAATTGCTGAATGTTGAGAAGTACCAAGACCAGCTGATAGCTCAAGACCTTCCTCTTCAGAAGGAAAAAAGGTAAGCCTCCAGTTAGAATGAATACTGATAGTAGTTATCCTAGTGAGGTTTAGTATGTTGTATTGACACTTCTTGTAGTTTCCCCAATGTACCTGCCTTTTATTCCACAAACCCATTTTCAGATTTTTGCTCTGCATAATATTTTGTGTTGTAATTTCAAGTTGAAAAGTCTTAGCAGGTGTGTGTGGAGTACTCACTTCTCACTGTAGAGCAGGGAAACCCCACCTATTTCTCTTACTCTTTAATCTCTCCCTGCTCTTTTCAGTATTCTTCCCTTTACAAATTTTCGGAAATGTGATTTGAAAATAAATAGAAAATATCCAGAATGCTGTTTCCGTATGCAATTTTTTCTAATTATTTCTTTATTAAAGGATTTTGAAAAAAGGAGCTGAAGTTTTTATAAGAAAGCAAGGGCTTTTTAAAATGCCAAATAAGTTCTTTCTGAGGAAAAAATCCTAAGGCCTAAAGCTGAGCTCTTCAATAGTCTTTAATTACATTTCTTGAATATTTTAACTTACAATATTTAAGTTGAAGAGTATCAAAATACTTGATGTCACAATTTTTCTTCTAATGGCTTTGAACAGATAAGTCATCAAAACCTAGTAATTTCAGAAAAACTTATTGTTTAATTATCACCATTATTAGTAATTGAATTTAGTTTCTTTTCTTTTTTTCTGTTTAACTTTTCTGGTATGCACAAGCTCTTCAGCTAGTTAGCCACTGAACAGAAAAGATCCATGTTAACCAGAGCAAGCTAGGGGAGATGTACAGGTATTAGTTTCTTAGTACATGTAGTCAGGATTGTCTTTGAAATGAGTATATGCTTTAAGAACTGTTTTTCCTCTTTGGCTGTATTCTTGATTTTCTTTTTTGAGATTTCTTGCAAGGATTTTATACTAGAATAGTAAATTAAACAAGTCTTTAAAAGAAATTATTACAGCAAGGAGGTTTTGATTTTGGTATTTACTGCTTTTCTGTATGGTTACTTTTTTCACTGTCCCAAGTTGTTTTTAATCTGTTCTTACCATGGTTCTTCAGATTTATGCACAGCACCAGTTGCACATCATGTTGGTTTGTCACTTCTTAATTTCAGCCATTTGTTATTTTTGTTAGAAGGAGAAAGGATTAATTTGCTGAGATAATTTCAATTTCTTAAATAACAGAAGTTCATGTTTCTTCATGATGTAAATAGTGTCCTGTGACCCACAGAATGTTTTATTAGAGATTCATGTTAGCTTCTGAGCAGACAAGAGAACAAATGAATGTAGTTTCTTGGTGTATGCTGCTGAAAAATAACCTGACTCTTTACAGAGCTCAGCCAGTGGATTTACTGATGTGAAAAATGACCTTAAGCTAGTCAGAGATGAAAGGTTTTTTTCCCTGTTAGGTTTGTAAAACCTCAGAGAATTTAAAGGATTTTTGAGACTTATCTTGCACACTGGATGTGGTGCTTCCTCTGAGATTAGTAAGTGCAGGTAGAGGGTCATTGGGAAGGGCTGTTTTTTTGATTTTTTTTTTTATTGTTGGTTTTGCTTTGGTTTTTTTCCCCAGAAAATAATCTATTTTAGATGTGTTCTGTAATATTAACTGAAGGGTTAGGATCTAATCTTAAACTACTTCAAGTTTATAGTTTTCCATGTGAAAATACTTCGTTGACTTAACCAGAAGTAGCAAGTAGCAATATGTAAATGTAAGTATATACTTGTGTCTGTCAGGATTGGAAGGTTTTTAAAATTACTTTTAAAATCAGCATTGTTTCTAAATAAACATTTCTCATGTCCTGACTCGGAAAAGCATTAAAATACATGCTTAAGAAGTAGTACTACTTAAAATGTCCTCAGAAGGAGTATTATACTGAATCATATAGCTTCCTTAATGCTACTGAAAACATGCTTTCTAAAAATGCTTCTTACCTGAAGAGGTAAGAAACTGGTTACATTTTTGCCTTAAATTTTTCTGATAATGTTGGTGTGTATATTTGTGGTGGCATTCTCTTTAGTTGGTCACTTCATATCTGATATATTTCAGTTCTATTTCAAGCACTGGTTTTTGTTAGCATTTCTGTATGAGGTTGTTTTCTGAGTAGCTTCTGCTTTTGTTTTCATCAGTGCAGTTTCTGTGCTGAGCAGCTCAGGATTACACAGTAGATAGAATACAGGGTGTCACTGCTGCATTAGTACTTTGACTATGCTTACTGCTAGTCCAGTTCTTTGTATTGATCAGAAAAGTAAAGACCAGAGGCAAAATAATTTGATTTTAGCATTTTGCCTTTGATTTTGTTCTTTGCTTCTGGTAAACGAAATTTTTCCTCGCTGCAGGCTTTTAAAAGTACTGAGTTATGGGAAAGATCACTTACTATTACAATATTACTGTAGCTCATTCTCAGACTTCAATCATATGAATAATGCATAACTGATACTCATAATGTTCATGTGGTTAATTCAGTAGATGAAGTTACCTTCCTTTTCAAAAGGCAGATCTTTTAAAATCAACGTAGGCCTTCTCATGTTTACTATAGGAATGTGATCCATATTCATTTGTAATGGAAAATGTATTTCTGAACGAAGACTGACTGTATGTGTGGTCTTTTGTGATGTAACTCTAATTGCATGGTTAATTAAAGGGAGAATATATATGTGATATTTTAAACAGAAACCTGGCTGGCAGCAGATGGCTGACTAAGATTGAATTGGAAGAAATGTTACTAGAAAAACTGTCAGATGATGATGTAAGTAATTAATCTTTCTAATCTTAAGGAGGCTTGTGTCTTAAAAGTACGGACTCTGGGTGCATTTTTGGATACTGAAAAAGTACCATGTAGAAGCAGGTGCACTTCAAAAGAGTTTGCTGACTTCTGGCAAACTCTGTATATGTTCATAGCACTGTCACATTCCGGTTGGCCTAAAGTGACCTGTGTTGGTTTTTTTTATCCAGCACAGTACAGAACTATTAAGAGCTTTCCGTTGTTACTAACATAATTTAGGTCTTTCTTCTGGTGCTAACATTGTGAGGCCTAAAGCACCTGTTCCTTGTCATCTAATTATTTAATCAGGAATGGGGTATAGTGACACTTTATAGTAGAAATAAATAGTCATTTATTGTAGTTACAGATGAAAAATGGACAGGGCTAGAACTTCTGTTACTTATTGTAGAGAAGGGGTAATTATTCAAGATGAGAAAGACAATGGATTTGTATAATGATAAACCTGCACAGAGTTTCTGATCATTTAATCTTAAGGGTGACATGATAATGATAAAAGAAGCAGAGAGGACTTATCAGAAGTAAGGACTCCTTTTTCTTAGTGAATTGCTACAGAATCAAATCAGAAACAAGATAGAAAGCTGTATAGACCTGTGGTTTGATACAGATATCTCTTCTTATATTCTCATTGTTATAAGTAAGGTGGGAGAGAGGAGAGTTTTGCAGTTTCCCCTGCAAACTCTATCACTCGCTAGATTTGGAGTCCTTTTTTACATCTGTCTCTGGGAATATGACTATTCATCCTAATAGTCATACACCTTTTTCTCATTCAGAGCTTTTCCCTACAGTCCCTTGAAGAGAGTCAGATTTTGTAACAGCAGGTTCAGTCTACGTGGCCAGTCTTTTGGAATGTGACAGTACCAGAGAATATAACTCTATTTGTGTGAACATCCTAAGTGTCTTCTCACCTAGAAGCAGTGTTGCTCAGTCTTTTCTGTCCTGTGGACAGCTTCATGGCAAAAATAGCGTAACAGCAGCAAACGTACCCTTTGCTCACTTGTCATCTGGAACAGTAGCATGTGATGGCTTCCTTGTCTGTGGGCGATGTGAAAAGGTCTCAAGCAGATTGTGGTCCATAAGTTAGAAGTAGCTGTTGTAAGTTATCCGCCTTGGATAATACCCAGGAGAGCTTCTCTGTCTTGCTCACAGTAGAAGCCATTATGACTTCCTTGTTTTCAGTACCTCCTGGCTGTTTTCCTCTCGCAGTGCCAGGTCTAGTTGTACAACTAAATGTTGTTTGGTGTTCTTAGCTGCTTGCTTTTAGTACATTCTACATCTGTAAAAGTAGATTGCAACCAACCAAAACCTAATATAAACCCAATACCAAACCTTTTTACATACTGGCCTCTCACATGTAAAACCACAAAGCCTCAGGCTATTGGAACAGAGATTGCTTAAGTGTATTTGAAATGTCTCAGTGTAAGTTCCCAGTCTTACCTGCTCAAAATTGTATATTTTGCCACTGCTTTCAAATTTTCTGTGGTGTTTGCATTTTTAAAATCAGAGCTATTGATGTCTTTTTTTTTTCCATTTCACTCTGTAAAGGCTTTACCACATCTGTGTTACATAGTTAGACAGAAGTAGTTTTCAAGAGATGTCAGAGTTCCAAGGCCTATTGTTAAGTTACAAGAAAAGTAGTAGTTTTGTGCAGGAGACTCTGGTAACATAGAGAAGAAAAAATACTTTTAATAATCACTTGTAAGTAGAAAAACCTTCAAAAATCAGGTTATGATAACTATATGAAAAATCCATTTTAGATGGTATCATATCTTTATATCCAGTGACAGCTGTCTGGTGCTCCTGGCAGTAATACTTCATAACAGGACATCCCAGCTTTTAGCACAAATGGGTTAACACAGAGGTATATACTCTTGAATCACATGTTGAAGAACTTTGGAGGGAGGTGTAAGGGGGAAGGAGAACCACACAGTAGCAAAAGATAATTTATTTCAAGAGGTTGCCCTTTAAGTCAAGTATCTCTTGAATTTTTAAATAGCTTGATTGTTCAGTTTTAAAGGAAATCATAAACATTAAAGTAACTCAGCTTGAACAGCCAAAGATAGATAGATAGGCATTTTCTGTATATGTTATGAAATATAATCATTTATGAGGTTCAGTTTAGTGAAATAAAATTATTTCCTAGTCAGAGAATATGCTGACTTACTGAAAATCTGGTGAAGATCTTCTCATTTTACCATTTTAATAAAACAAAATAATTGACTCCCCCAATGTTTTCTTTTTAAAAGTCAGATGAACTTCATTCTAATACAAAATCCTTTATTATGAAGGTGTTGGTTATGCTTTCAATTAAATTTTCACTTCTACCTGAAGAAAGAGTTAGGTGTCTTTAGTTACACAGAAAATGATGCAACTGCATGCTGTTCTTAAATCAGCATGTAGGTGCAAAAGTGTCATCTTGTCAGAAATCATCAATAAAAGTGAAGTAGGAAAGATCCATTATATAAAAATAGAAAGTTTTAGCAAATGCAATTACATTTGCATCCTTTAATGAAGTCTTGTTGTCTTACAGTATTCGAGATTTATTCAGCTCTTACAAAAATTGACGGATTTGCCATGTAGTGACATCGAGGAGAAGTATATACAGAAGTTTTCCAAAGAACTTCCTGTGCAGATGCAAAAAGCAGTTATTGAGCCCTTGCAGTATGATGAGCGAGGAGTGGCCTTCAGCACCAGTGAAGGTAATAATTTCAAGTTGACTGGTAACAATGCAGAATATTTTTCGTCTTCACATTGCTTTCTTTCTAGTACATACAACATTGCTCAAAGGGTCACTACTTCATTTTATATGTGTATACTGCACGTATAGTTGTTAATGATGTTGTGGCATACCAAGTTATGACATGGTCTGGTAACAAAGTGCAGCTTTTTGACCCAGATTCTATCAACTGGTTTTACCTCTATTTCTGTACAGTGTTACCTCTGTAGAGAGGACCCTGTTGTGATATTTGTTGTAGGATACAAAAAGACTTTCATTTTTGGCAAGAGTTGACTGTTGAACATAGAGGGCAGAGGACTGAGGGAGCACAAACACATATGAAGAATTCTATGGATGTAACACTGTTGTTGCTTAGTATAAAAACAGCATGCTTGGACCACTCAGTGACCTTTACCATGATTTTTGTAGGCAGTCCAACAATGGAGAATTTTGAAGATGCAAAGAATCAGTAAGAAGTCATTTGAATATTTACAAACAGCATAGGAAAATGCAAAGAGGGAATTCCTAAACATTGTGGGTCATTGGTACTGAGATGGAGGGGATGTTAGAGAAAAGCTGTGAAGGCCTCTGTCTTCTAAACACAGTCTGCTTATGCCCTCAGTGGGGGACATGTAGTTGAAGAAGGATATGATATATGAGTGAGTGCATAGAAAAATTATGTAGCAACACCATGTATAGGAAAGACTAATGACTTTCTGGACAAAGCACGTGTGCACACACTTCATGCTGTACATTTTAGAGGAATCTTAGAGATGACACATATTCTTAAGCAGCAGATGATAATAAGAACAAAGGTCGCAGAGAATTTGAGGAGCGAAATGGCAAGAGAGCTTTGCTCTAGCTGGCTTGTCTTCAAGATTACATGACAACAAAGAGATGTGAGACCACCAAACTGTGCTTGAATTCACACTGGTTTTCAGTAGTATCTTCAGAACAGTAGTTACTGAAGTTTGATAAGCATGCAACCTGTGTTATTTAAGAAAAACCACCAGGTTTAGTAAGTTCAAAACCAGTCTTGTTTGTGTCTCCTAAACCCCAATATGAAGAAATATGTCTTATTTGTTTCATAATTCATTTATCAGAATAATTACTTACTGTGTGCTAACAGAAGTTGGTCTTACACTTTAACACACAGTTTGTCATGTTTTAGCTTGAAACTATTGCACTTAAAGAGAACAGTAAGTAGTAATTTCTGAGGAACTGTATTAATGCTGCGTATTATTGCTTATACCAGTGTAATTGAAGTGCTAATCTTTACCAAGTGAGTATTCTTGAACGTCTGTGCATTTTTATGACTTTATAAAGTAGTTTAATATTACTAGAAATTGTACTTAATGGTAAATGTAGTAGTTCAGCAAACTGTGTATTTTCATCTACTCTGACATCACCAGGTCAAGAAAGTGTCCTGAACCACTGAAGTTACGGGAGGTGGAGCGTTATCTCTACATCCTCCCAACACACACTTCTCCTCCACTTAATAAACGTTGGTTAAAATATGTTGAAAGATAGTTGTTCTTTTTTTGCATTTTTTTGTTATCTCAGCATGCAGAACCAAACAACTGACACTGTATGAAAGTGTTGCGATTTGCTTAACTACTTGATCACTTGAAGTTCTGTAGAATATTGAAGCCTCATAATAGTCTGGGTTTAATTCCTTTTAGGTAGAAGAAAAACTGCAAGAGCTACTGCAGTAGTTTATGACAATGGGACTGGAAAAATGACAGTGAATGGAAGAGACATTTTGCATTACTTCCCAGTGCTACAGGACAGGTGAGAGCACTATGAAATGCTGTATTCTTACTGTACTTAAATTATTCCAGCAAAAGTAGTGCCAGGCAATAATATGCTGGTGGTGTGTTCCATGACGTTGATTCTCTGTTCTTGTTTCTGTACAACTGTCTGTTTTATGAAAAAGCGTCTTGTATTTTTCTTCTAATTTTTAGGAGTTAAGGAACTGATAGGTAAGCCTTGCTCTGTGTTTCTTGCCTCTCCCTTTCTGAGGGAATGCAAAAAGCTGGAGCACAGACTGTTTGAATAGTTCAAATTTTAGTCCCTCTAGAAAGGGCTGGCAGTTTATTTTAAAAGTAAATAATAAATATTACCTTTAAATTTTTCCCAAGAGATTTGCAAATTGTATGTTATGTGTAATTGCTCTGGCATACAGTAACATAGTGGAAGCAGGCAAGGTGGGACACTTCATGTAAAGCTTTAGATTTTGGAGGATGTGCACAGTCTGATATAGAAAAGATTTCTCATATTTTTATTTTATATTGTAGTTTTTAAGCTCAAGGATAGAGGGGAGAGGTTGTTCAGTTTCAATATCGAGAGCTGATGGATCTTGGCATCTACAGATAAGTAGTAGAATAAAAGTAATTGAAGAACTGAACTTAAAATACTTACCATTGGCAGTGAGAATATGCTCCTAGCTGCTAATTTCTTATTGATTTGAATGAGATATGAATGTCTTTCTGGATCTCTGCCTGAAAGTTAAGTGTTTTGTATATACGATGATAAGAAATGTGCCTAGCATGTAACTTTATGCATACGAATATATTGCATTATTTCATTTATTTATTTTTGTTCCTTTTTTTTTTTTAATCTTTTTTTTTTTCAGGGAACAGTTGTTGTTCCCTTTCCAGTTTCTCGGCAGGATTGGAAAACATGATGCGGTTTGCACAGTCTCTGGTGGAGGAAGATCTGCACAGGCTGGAGCAATACGTTTAGCCTGTGCAAAAGCCTTAAGGAGTTTTGTGACAGAAAAGGAGGTGGAATTCATGAGGCAAGGTACAAATTGAAATTGTTTCAGTGTTTCTTAATGCGTTTCTGGTAATTAACAGAATTAATACAAGGATCATTAAGGATCAGATTTGAGTAAATAATCCCAGTGAAACCTTGTATATTGTATAAAAGGGATCTGCATTTATTTATAGATTGTTTTGACTTGTTTCCTAGCATCCTTTTTGTACATTTTGGATGACTTCTCAAGTCTTTCCATCTGTTCATGACCTCTTTTAGGTCCGTTAACCAGCTCATAGTGCCTCAACATAGAATCACAAAACATGAATGTGTATTCAGTAGTAAATAAATCTGGATCAGGCATTAGTGAACTGTAAGGTACTAAGATTGTGTTTTGTTTTACTTGGCTAGTTGCATCTTGTTCACATTTTAAAAAGTCTCCTTCTTGAAGGTAAATGCTGGAGGGTTAGTTTTGAAGAAAGAGTAATGAGAATAGACACATTGAATGCAACTAACCAGACTGAAGGAGCTTCTTTCCACTCTTGCATTATTTGGTGTTTACAAGTTACATAGGATAAGATACAATTTATTTAGATAATTGCAGTATTTGATGCTTCTCAGTGATAAGATGCCATACTGTTTCAGCAAATACAGAGTTATTAACTGTGAGCTTTTAACTACACTTCTTCTGGACTAGTAGCAAGAATACATGCCTGTGTTACTGGCAGAACAGCTGTAATTTTTTTAACTCTATTGGCATCCATGGAACCAAAGCTATTTTCATGCTACTGTCTTTGCAAGAAGTTTCTTTGGCTGTACCTTTCCAGTACTGACAAGTGTGATTTGCTAGGAATACCTTTGTAAACAGACATCCTACTGAGTTTGGTATCTGCACTGAGATCTGCATATTTCTGAATGTGTTTTGGACACTGCCAAATATACTTTTGGAAGCACCAAAGCAGTGGTTCCTGAGGTGGGGTTTGTCACCCCACCTGATCCATTGGGATTCAGTAAGAAAATTTCAGACTTTGTAAGGCATATAATTTACAAATGAATAAATATACATATATTGGAAGTGCACACTCAAAAATATTTTCCTGAGAGGACAAAATGATCAAAAAGAGTTTGGAGACCACTGCTGTAAAGGATCTAGCATTATGAATATATATAAAATAATGTTTTATAGATTTATTTTTTAGTGGTTTGTAGAGGAAAGTGTGAAGAAAGTTTGGTTACTAAAGAAAAGTTAAAATGTTAGAGGATATGATGACACTCTTTTCAGTGTGTTTTTATACTGTGCCTCTTATCCTTCTAGATGTTACAATTCATATTGTTAGTGAAAGTCAGAGTCATTGGCTGCCTTGAATCTACTACATCACATGAAGTATACCTGTAATATTAACTATTAGGACTAAATAAATGGGTGCTTTTCTGTGTTTTGTAGCTGGATTACTAACAGTTGACCCACGTGTGAAGGAACGAAAAAAGCCTGGTCAAGAGGGAGCCAGACGGAAATTCACCTGGAAAAAGCGATAAGTCTGGCTATTTAAAGAATCACGAGTGCTACCAAAACTTCAAAACACACTGATTTATCATTTAAAACTGTTGTATAAATATATTTAGTAATAAAGTCTTTTTTTTTTCCCATTATAATCTCCATGTTTTTTTCTGTTAAAAAAGCAACAAACAGCCTTCTTCAAATTTATTTAAAATTGTGGAAAATCGTGATGTGATTTGCCAGAATGGGAAATCTAAAATAGCAGCTTGAGTGCTGACTTTGCATCTTAGCTTCACTGAAGTCAGTAATGATTTATGGAACTGTTGGTGAATTACAACTTCTAAAAATCAGTATATTTGTTTAATTACTTACCAATCTAAATTCTGAAAGTAGGCAGTTCCTAACCAGGTATTTGGACATCTTTGACGTGCCTCTCTCTCTGCCTCACAGGTATCTGAGGATAAGTGACAACTTCCCACCTAAATTATGCTGGAGTTGAGAAGCTAGTGAGAATGGTACTGACAATTGAAGGGACGTTGAGAGAGGAACAGTCACAGAGGATAACCTTTGCCTGTGGAATCAGTTGTCTCTAGGATGCTTCACTAGGTTAAGTAGGGAGTGATTCAGAGCAAGTACCTAAATTTAGGTGCTCTGAATCACCCTCTGGAGGAGTAATTTTTTCTGTTCTTCCCCCAAATGCAGAAAGAGCTGGAGGGATTAGGCTGAAGTTAATCTTTTAGAATACTCTTCTCCACCCCTTAAATCTCAAGGGGCCTGATCAAGGATGCATGTTCCGAATATGGCTAATGCACAAAGATAGCATTGGACTCTTTGCCAAATACAGTCATAACTTTTCTTTTTTAAAATCAGAAGCAGGAGGTGATGACAGTGCTGCCCACCTCCTGTCTATAATTGTAGCCTTCCAAAATAGATTAGTGGTTACAGCACTCATCCAAAAGCTTAAGGTTTTGGTTTATTGCCAAGTTCCTTCCTGGGACAGCAGTCAAATACTTTCAAGAAAGAGCACATCTTTCATCTGTCCTGTAGGAACTGGGCTACAGCAAAAAAGAGGATAAAGTTGATCTCATCAGGAGAAAGCAGAAAAAAAAATTAAACTCGGTAGATTTAACAGCACGACACCTTCAAACTTACTTTTAATTTAGAAGACTTCAGTACTTTAAATTCTTCCTCCCCAGCCAGATTTTTTTAAGTGCTAGAGTACTTCTGCTGCTGCTTATTTGCTGTAGATGATACCAAAAACTTAAAACCTTGCAAAAGGTGCCAGCAGGTCACTGCAGGTGATAAGCAACTCTGAGTGATCTTTAGGGGTTATTATTTCCCCAAGCAGCCTTCAGGGGGGTGCAGCAAGTAAATAGACCTCATGAGCTAAGACAGAGAAGGTCAGAAACTGGGTATGCATCCTTGACTGATGTGTTTGTGATTCCTTACTCTCCAAAGCCACTCTGTGGTTCTTTTCAACTCCTGTTTCGTGAGAATACTCTGTAAACTTGGACGAGATTTCTCACTGCTAAGGTAGTTCATCTCAGTGAAAACACGTGACTCTAAAATTACCTGAAAGGATGTTGTAGCAAGGTGGGTGTTGGTCTCTTTTCCAAAGCAGCAAGTGATAGGATGAGAGGAAATGGCCTCAGATTGTACCAGGGGAGGTTTAGATTGGATATTAGGAAAAATTTCTTCACCGAAAGGGTTGTCAAGCAGTGGAGCAGGCTGCCCGGGGAAGTGGTGGAGTCTCCATCTCTGGAGTTATTTATGACACATAGATGTGGCATTTGGGGACATGGTGCAGGTCTGGGTTAATGGTTGGACTCTGATTTTAGGGGTCTTTTCCAACCCAGAAGATTCTCTGACTTGTTAAATTTAATTCAACAGCTGAGGCAATTCACCTGTCCCTTTGAAAAACAGATGGGTGTCGCATGAGACATTTTTCACACTAAGGCAAATGCAGAATTGCTAATTAGCATTTCTGTTAATTTAAGTCTGAATTGCTTATATGTAGCAAAATAATTCTGTGTTATGTATCAGTAGAAGTTGTGACTTGTAATAAAAACACTAATCTATTCTGGGACAGGTACCTAAGGATGCTTTTGACATGCTGACATAATAAAATGTACATAAACACGTGGACTTGAAGATGCTACCTGAGGAAGATTCTGGTGGAGATTAAATAGTAGAATTTTTATCTTAATATCTTCTCAAATGAGAATTGATCAATTAATTTTCCTACCTCATTATTACGCAAAAAGCTACAAGTGCAATAGCAGATCAGCATTTACAACATGCTAAGTCTTTTATCACGTTTTAAAGGAATTATTGATTTTTTACCTGCCAAAAAAGAATGAGCATGGACTTTGATGTTTGGACTCAGCAAAAAAATTGAGACAAAGTTTCCGAATTTATCGCAATATTTTAGGAAATTCCCCAAAAATACTAGTTAATGCTGTGCAGCCAGGTCACTTACTCAGGCTTCCAACTAATTCTGAAATCGAGCTAAAAGAGCAAAACATTTCTGAAAGAAAAACAAACAACAAAACACAACACCAAAACAGAATTGTATGTTGGGTTTGGGTTTTTTTAAAATTCTCACTCGTATGAAGTTCCTCTCAATCATCTGCAATATGTGTCAACATATAGGAGTTAGGAAATTAAATAGTTGTATTAAGAAGGACTATTTCTGTAGTGTTAAAACTGATAAAAAGGTGAGACTACCATTTTTTTCGCTGGTTTTTACAGATTCCTCAGGAAAGAACCGTATGGGAGAGCCAAATAAGGAAATATATCGGGGTTGTTAGTTTTGTGACAGCAGCACAGTAATGGAATCCATTTATCAGTTCGAATAATGTGTTTTAACTTCCAATGTCTCTCATTCCCTTGCATTCCCAAGGTTATTGAGAGAAGCTCTCCTGAACACCTGCCTTCTGTGTCGGAACCAGGCTTCTTGGGTCTCAGTTTTGAACACTTGAACACTGTGGACCAACTTACCTTGCCAAAAAGATTTCTGAATTCAGTGTCCTGAATGTGACAGGTGCTTATACCCTAAACGTGAAAATGTTTTCTGAATGTGATCAAAAGGAACTAAGCCTTCCATACTTTCTGGGCAGCGTATGTTGTGATTCATCCTGGCTCTTCTTTGTATTTTTTTTCCCTCCGCCACACTGATATTTTTTCTTTAAGGTACAAAAAAATTCCTCTAAGATAAATGGAGTGTGTCCACGGCACCTATTGCTGGTGCTTTTGGTCCCATTCCTGTGGCGTGGAGCTCAGGATTGTCCCTGGTGTGTGTTAAAGGGGCTGCGGTGCCACGAGATGGCGCAGCTCGCAACCGAATGCGAGGAGCTGCTGCCAGAAGTGGGACGTGGATGCCTGGAAAAGGGACTATTGACGAATCTCCCGTATAAATAAATAGTGATTCGATAACAACGGATTCACCTGCAAATAGATGTGTTTAGTTTCAAAAGGGTAGAATCTGATTGACTTTCCAGGATTTTTTTTTTTCTCCTGTTAAGTTTCCGTGAGAAATAATAAATGTCGGTTCATACGACTTTTCAGCAGTCTAATTTCAGTGCATAAGTAATACTTACAAATTAATATTACACTGTTATGCTAAGAAATGTCAGCTGATGTTTGAAACTTGGAAGTGGTACTGCAGCATATTGCCAGTCATCAAAAATTGCAGAATCACAGAATGGTTTGTGTTGGAAGGGACCTTTAAAGA
This sequence comes from Empidonax traillii, assembly GCF_003031625.1. Taxonomy (NCBI): domain Eukaryota; kingdom Metazoa; phylum Chordata; class Aves; order Passeriformes; family Tyrannidae; genus Empidonax; species Empidonax traillii. The sequence continues at coordinate 674,438 of NW_020955553.1, forward strand.
TCATCTACTTCCACTCCCCGTGCAATGGACAGGGACACCTTCCATTAGACCAGATTGCTGAAAGCCCCCTCCAACTTGGCCTTGAAAACTAGGTATGAGGCAGCCAAACCTTTTTGGGGCAACCCGTTCCAGTGTCTCACCACCCACACTGAAAAGAATTTTTTGCCTTATGTCCAACCTAAACCCACCCTTAGCAATCTTATGCTAAATATATCCATTCATAATATATATAATTGTTTTAGATAAAATGCCAGAAATCAGATTTGTCTAAGGGGAGGGTGATTTCTTATTAAACCTGCATTTTATCTGTTCAGTTTCATAAAATCCTTGTAAATATTGAAATTAATTTTCCCAGTGTTGTGTGATATTTTGTACAGATAAAAATTCGTGGGCTGGAATTAGAATCAAATGTAATTTTATGCAGTGCTAGCCTCCAGTGAATAGAGGTTCCAGAAGGTTATTAAATTCCAGACAAACATGTAAATAGAAATTACTGCCTGTGTACCTGCCCACATAAACAAAGCAGTGTGGGAGCAGAACAAATTGCGCAAACAAATGGGCAATAATGGCTTTAGACTTCAGAGTGCTTAGCACCCACCCCCAAACACTATGTCAGAAATCGCCTTCACTTTTAGTTTTCAGTATTAAGTAACTGAATGTTGAAGTCTTTCTGATGGGCAACTCCACTCCACTTGCCATTTCTCTTCTAGTTACCAACCATGTCATAAGCAATGGATACTCCTCTGCTCTGCTGGGAACTTCCTCATTTTGAAGGAAAGCAAGCCCTGGGTGCTCCAGGGGAGGTCTATATTTCAACACCCTGAATCTTTAAAGCATTCAAGATGTCTCCTGACTAGTTCTTCATCATTTCAATAAATGTCATATTCAGAGGATGTGAGGATACTGACATAATAAATAGTGTAAGCAGAGAGGTGTGTGCTTGCCACAAGTCCTGAGCAGACTAAGTACATCACTGAATCAATTTCAGACTGACAGATGATTAGCAGGATAGTAGCCCTGATACTTTCTTCTGAAAGTGCTGGTTTGTCTATGAAATCAATAAAAGCAAATTCTCCTTGGTTCCAGGACTAGTCCCAATACCTTCTTGCTTGCCTGGTTGCACTTTGCCTTAGTAACTGCTCTTTCTCCTAAGACACAAGAATGTTATAAGTGATCACACTAGTGGTACCAGAGCAGAGATTATTAAAAAAAAAAAAAAAATCCAGCATGTTTGGGACAATCCTTATTTCAAGTCCCAGAGCAGCCCTCTAGGATTTGGATTGGTGATGCCTCTATAATTTTGTCCATATATACCTTATTCCTTGAGAGTTGGATCATATAGGGGCAGTAACAGCTGTGAGGCTTTTGAGCTGGTGGAGATATCAACAGGATTTTTTTTGTTTGTTTAAAGTGGTGTTCACATAATAGAAGATTTGGAGGAAAATGCAAAGCAGGAGTGATTATATATCATCAATTGTTAACAATGAAATTGTAAGAATATTCTTAGAGACTGCATAACAGAGAAAGAAGAGGTCAGAGATTGATAAAGCACCTTGTGTGTCTGTCTTGTAAGCCCCTTTTCACACTTGGTCTGAGCACCACATGTCCATCTCTACAATGTGAGGTTAGCCAGCAAAATCCCCACTGAGTGCTCTTGGGCAGGAACAGCCATGCCCGAGAAGGCTGTGATGTGAATACTGACAGTACCATGAGACAAAATTTCTGCTTCCTTCAACCTCTTTGCTGATGGAGAACGCAAGCAAAGAGTTGCACAGTATCCTCGCGGCTCAGCTCACAGACAAGATCATAGGGCAGCTGGACTGCCAGCATCTTCCACCTTCCTCTGGGTGTCACCTTTGATGCTCAACCCAGGTTGGACATTCCCATCTCACTAAGCAGCTTTGGGGACAACTAAGGAAACTTCCCAGGCGACTCCTGCTGTGGTGCATTTTGGTGCCAGGCTTGGTGCTGGAGTGTTTGCTGCGAGAGGGAAGTGAGACTCAAAAAGATCTCACTGAGGCTGTTGCCTTCTGGTGGGGAGAGACCCCAGCACGGCTGAACCAAGGGCTGCCCCTGCTCATATGCCCTAGATGCTCATAGGCATCTAGGATCTGTTATTTAGCAAAAGTTCAGCCCCTGATTGTATCACTTGCAAGGCAGAGAGGGATTTGGTTTTCTCCTCTCTCAGCTGCAGTTAAATTCTTAGGAATTAAAAACATGTTCTTTAGTGAGATCTTGACATGAGTGCTGACATCTCTTGGATGTTTTTGAGCCAAGGCCATTGGGGTCCCTCCCGTGTCTTTCACCTGAGACAGCTCTCTGGTGACATTGCTTTTACTAGGAGAGCTGATAAGACATACAGGTTTAACAGTCAGCTTCCCTCACAGTTTCTTTCCCTGGGAGAAAGTCACTTTGAGATCTATTCTAAATCCCCCCCAAATTACCTCTGAACTCTCATTTCAGAGGTTAAGCAAATAGAGAGATTATTTTCTTCTCTAAGTCTATGCTTCCAAGGCTGAAGGACTCGTTAGTACTTAAGTTGCAAAGAATCCTTAACGATTTTATTTGACTAAAGCAAAATGAGAAAGGAAAACAATATTTAGAAAATTTCATTAGAAAAGCATTTTCTTCTTTGTTTCTCTAACAGCCAGATTTCTGGATAATCTCTGCCTTAACTCATCAGGGATAGCTGTTTGCATCAGGTATGCTGATGGATCTGATATTGACAGGCTGAGTGTGCAAAGCATACACATTACCCTTTGGAACACTCATGCCTCAGACCAGGAATGGGGGAAGCATCTGTTGCTGCTCAGAGTGGCTCTACCTCCTGTCTGGTTTTTGTTTTGTACCTTGGGATATTTTCAGGGGGCAGAGAGTCAAGGGCAACTGAACTTGCGAGACCACCAAGCCAACCCTACTGTCTGCTGAAGGCTGGGGAAAGCCCTAGGAGAGGAGCCAGCTCAGGTGGTGAATTGCTGTTCAGTGTGGAAACTGTGGCACCAAGTGGTGCAGTGATGGTGTCTAGTGCTTCAGCTATTTGGGATGTCGCCCTTCATTCATGAGGGATGGGGTTCCAGATCTCCCCCACCAACACACCTGGCAGCAGGTGAGTAGGAGGCAGGCAGCTGGGCTGCCCTCGGGTTGGCAGGACAAAGTTTGGGAAGGACTTCACTGTGGGAAGGAGGAAACCACTGGCCAGAACTCTCACCGTGCATGGGCAGAAGATGTGCCCTTCCCTACACCAATGCAGTTGATTTTATTTACCAGTAAAAAGGGGAGCCTGGCTGTGTTTCATCATCCACTGTGAGTTTGTTTTTACCTTGAGGGACTTAAAATTTACAAATAAAGCGCTTTACATTAGCATAAAGTTTATCAGATGTTTAGCATCAAAAGTCAAGACTTCATCCAGTGCCTGGATTTGGCATAAATCTGATTGGTTTCTTTTGTAGAAAGCCAATTTAGGAATCAATTATATATTGTGATGGGTGTGAAAACAGCTCCTCTTTCGTCATTGTAGTAGATTGCAGCTTGTAGTCTGACATCACTTAACTGTGTAGCAAATTGTCTGAAAATGAAAACTCCTATTAGGACACTTAAAAAATTTCTGTTTGAAAATTACTACTTAACAACCATTAAAATGTCTCTATAGAAATGTCACTACCCTCGTTACATCTGTACCTTTGGTTAGTTTCTTTCCCCCTTTCCAATTTTCTCCCAGCATCTTGCAGCTTGCCTATTATTTGGATGTATAATTAGAAATCCATTATTATGTTTTATGGAGATGTAAAGAGTAGGAAGAAAGCTGCATAACTACTTTTTACATACAGCATGCAAATTATCCACCTTCTGTATTTTGGCTCTGAGTGTTCTGCAGATGTAGTTTCATTTCCCTTGGATCTCTGTTTACCCATTTTTATTGCTAGTCATCAAGTAAAGGAGCAGAAAAATCAAAGTAGCAGGGGAGGAGGGACCTTCCCATAGAAGCAGCTTCACGTGCCCCCATCACAGACTGGTGTCAACATTAATGTGCTTCACCTACACAGTTCTGTACATGGCCATTATTTATAATAGATGGTCATGGAAATGGTAGGGGTAATCAGCATGTCATGGAAAATGGTCACTGCCAAACCTGAATAGTTGGGAAAGTGCTTTGAAGGATTCAATTTAAAGTGTTCTATCTGGATGCTATGTGTACTGGAGAAAGGATCCAGGGTGGGGCTTCAGCTGTAGCTCACAGCTCGGGATGAGCAAACACCTCTTCCCTCAGCCTGACTCTTACCGATGGCATTTGTTCTGGTCTTGCCTAAGGATAATTTCCTGCTGTGGTCTACACTCAGGACCTGATCCAAAGTCAGTGGAAACCTTATGGACTTCATGGTCCTTTACATCAGGCCCTTATGTTTTTAAGGATGTAAGATCCAATCTTTATCCTCCCATCAATGCATATGGCACAGCATGGTTTATGGGCTGCACTCCTGCCTTCTTCAGCTTTCCCAGTTCGCTGGAGAGCAAAGGGGTTAGAGGTTTGTCCTTTCTTCCTCTCCCACCAAGAAGCTCCTCCACTGTCTGCAGCTGTTAATCAGAAAGATGTGGTGAGGCCAAAAGCTGGCAAAGTCTCTGGAGTTGTGAATACCCATTTCAATGCAGGACTAAATGCTGAATGATGTGAGAGAGCTGTAAGCTTTGCCGGGCCTTTTAGATGTTCCTTTTGGATCCCTGCTGGTGTTTCCCCAAGTGGGAGGATGCCTCTAAGTGGGGAGAGGCCTCAGTGCAAGAGGCCGTAAAGCAAAGATTACTTAAAAGTAGTGTTGGGTGTGATATCAGCGCATGGAAGTGGCTCTTGGAAAGAGTATAAAAGCACATTATCTTCTTTTTTTTTTTTGGGGGGGGGTAGGAGGAGGCTGCCAGTGTCTGAGGAGGAACTGGCTTCACAGGAGAGAAGGAGCCTCTGCAATGAGGGTCTGGCAGAGCTGTGATGTGGGAATTATGACTGCACATAATGCATGGTGTTGTTATATGGCTGAGTGGCTCAGTGTAACTTTTGAATATTAAATTTAAAAAAAAAGAAAAAGGGTAAAGTGCAACTAGTAGGTGCATTTTAGTTTTTATAATTGAATATCATCTAATTACTTTAGTCACCAACTGGACAAAACAAGATATAACATCTCTACAATATACATATTTTTCCCTATTCTGAAAAGCTAGTGTTACTTAGCTTTTAATTTCATGTAACTGGCAAAATAATACATTGCCCTAGAGTTTCAATTTCTTTTAGTGTTGCTAAAAGTAGGACACAAATTGTGGTCAAGCAGACATTAACACTTCATTATAAAGTAGTATTTGATCAGTGTATTTCGTGCATGGACAAACACACATGCACTCATATACATCCAGGTATTATAACATATGTACGTATTAAAACTAGGGAAGCGAGTTTATTCTTTCTGATTAAAGAAAAAAAAAATTACTCCATGAGTTAATTTGACAACTATGCTATAATTATGGCCTAGGGAAGCCATATAGCTATAAAGACTAGAAAAATTCAGAATAAAATTGCAGTTAAGGAGCTGTTATGGTGCTGGGATAGCACATAGTTCAGCTCCTGCTCCTTTCTAGAGTTTGTATGGGACTACAGAGAAATTTCTTACTGCCTGACCATGAGCTGCAGGAATTTGGTAATACTTGAACACTGGGAATGGCGCTGAAGGTCTGTTTGACTGATGACAGTGTCCAGGCTTTCAGCAGAGAACCCAAATACGAGCATGCTAATGCCAGTCACCCTGATCCTGTCTGTCCATCCTCACAGCGGCTTGCAGCTCATGCTGCAACCTCTGTGCTGTGTCCTGAGCCACGTTGTGTCTGATGGCACCAGAGATGCTGCTCTCAAAGAAGAACAGTGCTACCCTCTTTACCTGCTCCAAGTTGGCCACCAGACCCCCAAGGGCTCAGTTCAACAGGCTTTTGGGACTTTTTGAACCTAATACGGCTGCACAACTTTTATCTGGTGCTCAAAACTGGCCTATGGCTTTTTGGAACTGTAGATGAAACAGAATTGTGTTTCTAGGATGTGAGGCTGGATACAGAAAGGAGAAAAGGAGGGGCAGGAGACTCCATCAGATCTTTTGTTTCTGTTGCCACTAGCAGTGCTGGAGAGGTACCATGAATGACTGCTGCTTTGGGGTGGCAGCGTATCATTCCTCAAAACTGAATTATATCCTTTCTCTGTGTCTTCACCTCCTCCATGATGGCAGCAGCAGTGGCTGAGCTGGCTCTTGTATATGAGCATGAAGGAGACAATAACGCTGCTGGTGCCAGTTTGTTGCAGCAAGAAGTTTCCTTCCACAGATGATGCACTTGCTGTGCCTAAGCCTCAGTTGTCCTGCTCACCAGGCAGGAAAAGGAAGCTTTGTCCCATCTAGACGTCTGCCGCATTCATTCCCAGGCATGACCGAAAAGCAGCTCGTCTGCATTTGTGACAGCTTACATATGTTTTTCATTTCAGGCTTGCTGTAACATTTTGTCCTCACTTGCAGGAGAGGATGGGATTTCAAGATGTTGGGGTTGTTGCTTGCAGTGTCAGTACAGTGATGCAGTTTGGCCAGGTCTGGACCAGAACGTCTCCAGCTCAGTCCTGTCCCATTTATGGGTTGTGTCTTGCAGGTCCAACAGCTGTAGAAACTTTTTTTAATCGCTAGTTTAAGAAGATATATCTCTGGATACATCCAGGGAGTAGATCTGTTGAGGAAGCAGGTGCCAGTTTTCCATAGTTACTTTTAAGAGCCAAATTGTGCCTTAGTGCTGATTTTTAGTTTTAAGGCAATACTGAGAATTTAAAAACCCTTCTTTCTTTTTTATTATTTTTTATTTGATCCAGCTGGAGCTCATACTTCCTCTTTAACTTTTTCTTTTATTATTTAAAATCCTTAATTATCTGAGACAAAATTGGTAAGAAAATCTGCAGAATCTAGGGATTCCACAGAGCTCTCTCTATAAACACTCAGGCTATTCACTGTTGCCAAATAGACATGTGCCAACTCTGAAACACCCACCCACTCCCTCCTTCTGCCGCAGCAAACTAATAAGCGCATTGATTACATTCATTTAAGGAAAAACACTGCTCTTTTAATCTTTACATCCCGCATGCTTTAGATTTCTGATTACGAGAGATATCCTGTTTATCACACATCATGTGGTGAAAAAGCTACTTGACACACCTCAACGCATTAGATATTTTAAAAGAATATTTTATAGTGTACCAGCAAGTGGTAGTAGGAGATAATTATCATTTCCTGCAAGCTCTTCTACTGTTTGCAAGATGAACGAGAGGTCTCTTAAATGTGATTTTTGTAAAGGTCCCTTAAATGCCTTCAATCCCCCCAAGCAAAAATGTTCACACGCAGTTTCTCTCTTCTTCCCTCTCCTCTCACCACTCTCTCCCCTCCCCAAATTTGGAAGAACTTTGTTACAATGATATGAGACAACATATAATGCCTATTTTGCTGCCCTGTAGGAATCAGTCATTAAGAATGACAATTATATAGCTACATATTGATAATTATACAGTTACATAGAGGTGCATATGTGTACATATACATATAAAAGCGAATACAAAATCATACATATGTTTTGAATGTGCATTGATAAAACATATAGTGCATGTTTAAGCCAAAGTTGAAACCCACCTTTTTTAAGAGCACCTTTTTTGATTTGGGACAGACAGAATTCCTTTCCTCCAGCAGACCATTGTGGAAGCCACCCACCAAACCCCATGGCCATGGAGCTGGCCAGCAGCCAGAGTCTGGTCCTGGCCAGGTTTCCTGGAAGTGTTGGTGCAGGGAGGGGAGGCGGGTGCCTCTTGGGGGAAGCTGGTGTGGGTTACTAGCTCTGAGCAGCTCAGAAATGACCAACAAACTCACTGAAAAGCTGTAGAGAACCTCACTTGAAATCTTCCTCCAGGTCTGTTTGAGTTTAGTGTGGTAAATGTTTGCCACAAATGAGTGATTTGGCCACTTAAGGTATTAAGGTCAAAGGTATTGGCAAAAGCAGGGTTTGATATGATTTTGTGAAAATACGACTTAGCAGAGTTTGATAGCATGATTTACTCTATTACTTACTACACAGGTTAAAGCATCCAAAGGAAGATCAAAGCTAGAAGCAATTTGGAATTATTTGCATGGAAGCCAGGAATGCAAAAAGGATAAGGGTGCAAAGGATATGGATGGAAAGATAAGGTTGCAAAAGGATTTAGCAGCACTTAATCATTGAGTAAATTAACATTTACAAAATGATTTAGTAGGGTTCACTACAATTATAACAATGACTTAGCTATAGATTTGAGATAGTAACATTCATACCGTAATTAATTCACAAGCAACAGGTAAACCAGTGTGTACACCTATTTCTTTGTGTGTAAAGGAACCTACCAGAAATTCCCCCTGGGTTCAGTGAAATACATAAAACCCCTTTGTGTTTTCCAACAGGCAAGTGTTGCATCTTGAGGAGGAGATAGGGAGGGGCAGAAATTAACATGGACCTTATCATCCATGAGGGTTCTTTGAGTATCGCAAGCTTGTGGGTTTGTGAGCTCTGAGAGAGGTGCTGGCACATTCTGCTGCAGCCTAGGAGAGTTCAAAGGGCCTCCCTTGGGGTCACTATTTATAGAGTCACAAGATGGTTGACTTTGGTCATCAGTAAGTTTCCATCATGACCATAAAACAAGTCAGTAACCACTGGGCTGTTTTCGTAGAGTGCACTAAAGCTGCTACCATTCCTCTAAGGCTGCTGTTCACAAATGATACTATTCCATTGGTACTACAATTCAGGTAAATGGTTTACCAAGCCTACAAGGGATAACTGTTTATGTTCGGTTTCCCACCTTATTTGGGCAGCTGACGTTTCTGGTTGTTCCCACCTCTACCATGCAAGGGCCTCTGGTATGACCATGGAGTGCCTCACAGTCCAGCTGACACAGTCAAGGGATGTTTCTGTGCTCAGTCCCTTCAGTCAGAGTTTATCAGGAGCTTCTGAGATTGTAGGGCAAGCCTGAGGATGAAGGTGGGGGTTGTGTACCACCAAAATTTTGGATCCTGGCATTCAGCACACAGGACCTGCAGAGATGCCCTGGCTACAGCACTGCCTGTGCCCCTAAAGGCCACTGGTAATTGCAGTCCTGATTTCTAAAGCTGCCAAGGCTCCCAATCATAAAAATGCTTCTAGAGTCTCTTGAAAAACACCTCAAATTCAGTAACTTGGACCAGGTTCCTGAGGTATTTACTGTTCAGTGAGTTTGGGTGTCCAAGCATGACCCCTGTTTGGGATATAACATTTCAGTTGTCGTTGCTTAGGGCCACTCTCCCACTCATACTGAGAGGGAGCAGCGCCCTGCTCCATCAGCAGTCCTGTCAGTCCTCAGCTGAGACCAAGGGAAGATGAGCTACAGGAGCTAAAATTTGCTGATAATAAATTCACAGTCTGCACTGTTTCCTTCTGTAGACAAAGGTTGTCCTTGCTCTGCTGGTTTCATTGCAGTGTGTTGTTTCCCACTGCATTCCCAGTGATGCAGTTATAGCACCAACATTTAAAGCATCAGCTGACAGCAAGTGCTATAATGTAGTGCCAGCCTGCAGTTTTCAACAAGGAAAGAGTTTCAGAAGGGAGCTGGGAAGGGCTGGACAGAGAGTTTCCATGGATATTAATCTCAGTGCTCAAACTGGTTCTCAGGAGCAATGTTCAGTGCAGGTCTTATGACAAGTACAGTGGGATGGGGAAACAATACAGAGCTTGGATTAAGTAAGAGGAGATAAAAGGAGGCCCTTCTGCAAGTGTTATAGGTGAATTTGAGTTAGTAAGAGAAATGATGCTCTGCCAGTCAGTGAGAAAAGTAACCGTGCAGCTGCCAGTGAACCTTAAAAACTTGATTTTGGAGACTCTAAGGGAGACGTGGAGGGAAGGTGGTTCTACTCCATAGAGAAAGGTAGAGTGTGAAGGGAAGCACCCTGGAGTTACAGCTTCCTCCTTGCTCTTGCATTAAACCAACAGATTTGGATGTGTGTGGGTGTGTATGGAGCTGGGGAGGGTGTTGGTTTGTTAAATGGGAAAAACATCCAGAACCAAAGAAATAAACCAGAATTCTGATTCATTCCCTTGACTTGAAATAACCTGAATGAAAAGGGTCGATGGTAGGACATCAGCCACATTTGCTAACCAGCAACATCCCACAGCACTGGGACAGCACTCTGCTGTGACAGTGCCGGGTGTAGTTTCCAAGTCTCAGTATTTCATACCCATGAAGCTCTTGACCAGAGCTCAACCTTGGGCCTGGCAGTGTCCTCTGAGAGCTTGCCAAGGCATTATAATGAAGAGGGAAGGTATCTGTAGATTCCCTGGCATTTGACCCTACTGTAAGCAAGAACCATCCTGTGCTGGCTCTGACAGTAGAGCTTTGCTTTTCTTTCTCCAGGAAGGAGAAGGTATCTGCAGGTATCAGAGAAATCTGTTGGGATCTGACATGTCTTTGCTATTGAACTTCAGTATTTGTAATTCTGAATTCCATTCCATGAGCAATGATAATAGGGAGCAGAAATTTGTGCATCTGTAAAAACAGTCACCATAACCCAAATAACTCGTGGGCACGAGGCGATATGAGTGCTTAAAACTCACTTAAAACTCCCATTTGTCACCTGAAGTAAAACCTGTGGGATTACCATTTGTTTCAGGTCCTGCTTGCATAGTCATGCAATGGCGATGGCTGAAGAAGTCAGATTGATGTTTCCACAGCTTCTCACTGTGAGTCTGGGGCCTGCTCATATTTCTCAGTAAATGCAGGTATCCTCAGTACTGGATTCATTTTGTAGTTACCTTGTTGTCCACATCCATAACTATTTCTAAAAAATGCATCTTTTCCTCCCTTGGCTCTGTTTGCCCATACAGTACTAATGCAGATTGAATCTTTCAGTTAAACCCAGGTAAAGACAGATATTAGAATAAAACTATCTGGGGTTGGTTGTTGTTTTTTTTTCTTTTTTTCATTCCATATATATACAGTCTCCATAGCTATTCTAGTAGACTTTAAAGATGTCATTTACTAAGAATTCTTCCTAATATTTTGACAACTAACCAGGGTTTTTTCCCCTTAGAATAGAGTTTTAATGGAACAATTCAGAAAAAGCACTATCATCATATCATAATGTACTGTGACAAGAACTGCTCAGCTTTATGTTTTGGCATTTAATGTATTCTCAGCTCTTCACTGTATCTGGCAAGATACTGTAGAGATGTAGTTTAGAAAATTTTTTGTAGTAATAAATATAGGACAAATTGTAGCAGATCTTCTCTTGCTGTTTTCCAAAACGTGTGTTTCTGTCTGGCATCTTCCAGCACGAGTAGAAGACACCAGCTGAAGACTTCTATGATTCACAACCACAAAGTTTCTGTAGACTTCCCAAGATTTCCAACTAGAGCTTACCTCTGTCCTTGCAAAGAGGGGAGCAACTAGCTCACAGAGAAACCCAAAATATACAGAAATCATGGCTCACAGTAGAGGGATTTAGTTGTAAAACTTAAGTCACTTCCAGAAACTCAATTGGGTTGCTGTTCAAATATGAATTACTTTGTTATGGGTTTGAATATATGTCACATATGAAAAATTTCTGAAGATAAAAATCACCTGAATTTTCAAGTGCTGATAAGAAGCCCTCTATAGAGAGCTCAGTAGAAATTGTAAAAACATTTCTCTGAGTGTAAAGGACTTGGAAATAATTGAAAGTATAAATTTATGCTGTAGAAGCTTGTTCCTCTTGCCACATATTTCTGTTGCTCTTCCTGTTGAGACTCTGCTGTAGTGATCCTTACAGGGAGGATTCCCAGAAGGCCTGAAACCTTTCAAATCTTATTGCTTATATGTTTTCTTTTCTTGACAGAACAATATGAAATAACTGACCTTGCCCAGAGCAATATCATTAAAGCTAAACAAGATGACACTTGTACTGTGTCTTGGTCAGGAGCTGTCTAAAGCACTTTCTTCGTTCCTGTGAAACAATAAAAAATATTTCAAGCAATTGAAATACATATGATGACAGACAAATAATGTTTCTAACTTTAACACAAATTAGTATGGTATTAATAATACTATATGTGTATTAATATACGTGTTTAAAACAAATAAATGGAACATTTTATAGCTCAGAAGCTCAACTTGATTTTTTTTTTTTTTTTTGGTACAATAAAATGAAATTCAGACTTTGGTATTTTGAAGAACCTTTGCTTGAGAGTCTACTAATGTGCTTTGGGCTAACATCAGGTGACCAGCAGAGGTCTGTCAGGATGTTTTATACCTCATATGAAACATAGGAGAACATATGGAGGCCAGCTGACATTATCTAGCAACTGTCAACTGCGTTTCAGTCAAGGTGAATGGGGAGCCACTAAGGGCTAGCAAAGGCCACCAGGTAGGGGGGGTACACAGCAATTTTCGGTGTTGAACACGAGAAGGCAAAAGTGAATTTTTGACAGGCAGTAAATCTAGTCTTCCTTTTTTTCCTTTACTTGTGGAGGAATTCCACACACTTTGCATATAGGTCCCATTCATGCAGCCTTTGTGTCCTTAACTGCACAAGTATTTTAAAGTCATTGTTCTCTTCAGCTTTTTCTCCCCAGTACCCCTGAGTCAGTGCTTCAGGGGCTTGTGCAAGCACTGCTTCTGGTACTATGTTTGTGCCATCCAGTGAGCTGGTGAGTGGCAGCTGCTAGTTAAAGGAGTGAGATGATGAAACCTATTCCTGAAGCCTTGCAGGCAGCACAGGCAATACCCTACTCCAGGCAGAGCTTTCCTTGCCAGCCCACGAGCTAGGTGGAGCTTCTTTATTTCAGCTTTCCTTCGTGCTTGCACAGGATGGGTAGCACTGAGGAGGGCACATAGCCCCATAAAGAGGATTATTCTGCTTTCTGGATCACCTTTTCCCGTGATGTGTATTTTTCCCCATATGCAAGAGCTTTACTGGGCTGGAGTGCCATTCACAGCACACTTCCCGTCCTGGAGATTGTAGTTGACACAGATGGTTCTCTGTCGCTGAGTATATGTGAGAGCTAAATTGAATGTGAGCTCTTGTCTAATATTTAACAAAGCACATATTGAGTTAATGACTAATGTGTCATTATTGCAGGAAGCTTTTAGTTCCGAAAGGTTAAGTGGTTCATTTGAATATTGCCCAAGTATCTTTGCCCTGTCAGGTTTTTTTTCCCTGAAGTTAATTTGCTATTGTTGTGATCACGTCTGACAAGTGGTGACTAAAAGCAAAGGCAGGTTATGGGAGCCTGTTTCCATGACATTGTTTTACTGGTATTTAGCAAGTTGGATTTACTTAGCTGAGCATCTCATTTGCATGGGCCCCTATTCAGGGATGAAAATCCAGTTTTGAGCATAGGTCATCTACCATGGGAATTATTTGCATCAGAGTGAAAGGACTTCAGGGAAGTGATAGAAAAGTGGACAAAGTTAATGGAGCTAGAAGAGTTTACCAGAGCTACTAGAAGAGGCCTGCTGTGCATTCACAGGTAGAGGAGTAGGCTTAGAAATTATTGTTAAATATAAATGTGTAGTGGCTGAGTACTAGTAAAGCACCATAGAAACAAGTTTCTGTTGCGCTGATATTACTCATATAAACTTATGACATGCAGTCCTGAAAATGGAAAGAAAAAAACTTTTCCATGTTACTTTGTTTATACTGAAATCTCAGTTATTTGAATGAGTTTTTCAGTGAAAAAACACATTCCTCCTAAACTACTTCACCACATATTTTTCTGTTACTGTGTTGAGAAAGGGAACACACACACAGATGAAACCCACACTGTCCTACTTTCCTGCTTTCCAGCACAGGAACAGTTTATGAAGCTGGCATATGAACCATGCAGGAAAAACACGGCTGTTGCAGTTTATCAGTGCTTTTTTGCCACAATCACTGCAGTGGCTTTGCCACCCTACAGCAGAGTGTAACACCAAATGTTCACCTGTGGCTTTGTAATACCAGCATTTTTAGCATATCTGCTTCTCAGGTCTTTGTGCTTCAGTTTTATTGTGAATAGATTATGGATACTTTTTACTCTGAGTCTTCAATTCAAAATGCTTTTTAGCTTAACTCCTGACAGCTCCAATTCTCTGGAAAAGAGATCTAACTTAGTACAGCAATGCTAATACCAAGAAAAAAGCAATAAGGGAAGCTTTGCTTTCAAGATAGTGAGTGTGGGGGGGGTTTTTTGTTGTTTGGGGGGATTTTTTTTTTTTACTTTATTACTATAATTTCTTTATCAGCTTCTCAAATTAGGTAAGCTTCTTTGTTCTATTATCTAAATGATTTTTTTCTAAATCATTTTTCTAAGGCCATCTAAATTAAGATGGTTGTTTTATTAAGACTTGCTTGCAACTGAACCAAAAAGGTGGATAAAATGAGGCACCTCCTGGTTACATATTGTTGTACAATTTGTAAGATAGAAATGAAGCTTCTTTTCAGCTCTCAGTTCAGTGATCTGCTCTGCCTTAAGCATTGGTAGGGAGAATATCCAGGAGCTAGATTGAGAACAAATATGTCTGTGTGCTAGTAGGGGGATCTAAATTAACAGTCATCAATTAATTTGGCACACTTGCAGACTTCTTAGTCCAAGCACCAAAGTGTCTTTAAAAAGGTGTCTTTAAAAGCTTTTAAAGATACTTCTGTGGGCTTTCGAGTAGCCTGTTAGGTGTTCTTGCAGTGGAGTGATTCTTCTGTTCAGGAACACATCTTTGCAGTGTTAGAGTTAAGGTAGAGCTACTAAACTCCTTCTTCCCTCAGAAATAAACCCTTTTTCTCTTTGTTTACTTTGTAGTCTAAAGCTGAAACTGTTTCTTCAAATGGTTCTCAATGGCTCCCTGTGCATCTTTTGAGCACAGTAACAAGCATGAAAATCAGCTTCACCTTTCTCATATTTAAAGAGTCCAGAGAATTTTGAGGTAAAAAATATAATACATTAAAATATATTTTATTGCATTGCTACTTGAAGGAACTGCTCTCTGCAGGAGAAAACACTGACTACTCTTGTGCCAAAGACTGTCAGTTCCCGAGTCCAGATCTTTACCTTTTTTAGAGCAAAATTTCCATGATCCTTATCAAAGCACTGCAATATCATATTGCTTCTCCATGTAAGAAAGTGCTTTGCTAAACAAGGGTTCTCTGTGCATCTCAGCACTGAGATCCAATAAAGGGATCAGCCCCCTTATTATGAGTTTAGACCAAAAATAGGCATGAGGAAGTATTTTTGTAAATGTGCTGTAATTCATCCAAAGGCATTATTCTCTGAGACCTAGAGAACAAGATCTTACAGGATTGACCCGATTTCACTCCTAGCTCGATATAATTTTTATTTTTTTTTTAAGGCAGGTGTATTCCTGCCCCAACAGATAAATAATCCTGGAGGTTATCAGTCAGGGAGGCAGTGAGGTGGGCACCAGGGCAGCAGCTGTTCCAAACTCTTCCCAGCAGGAAGTGAGGTTTGAGGGAGCTTCTTTCATTATGCCCATCACTGCCTGTGCCACGGGGCCAGACAATGCAGTGCTGAAGCCTGAAGCAGCACTGGAGTCTGTTTATTCCATGGATCTGAAAATGTTTGACCATTGGCACTGTTCTGCACAAGTTGACAGGGGAGGAGAACTAAAAGAATTTTGATCGTTAATTGGCCTTACAGACCTAAATCCCAAATGTATCCAAAGTAAATGCAGCAAGCTGCCCACAGCTGCTAACCTCAGTGTAAAGACAACATCCTTCTTTTTCATGCACATCAGTCCCCTGCCGATTGCTTCTGAAAGAAGGAAACAGTAAAAGGTGAGTGGTGAAGGGAAGGTGCCATGTCAGTGGTTACAAGGCTGGCTAACACTCCTTTGCCTGCAGCTTTTGCCTTTGCAGTCATGCTTGATTTTCCACAAGCATCTGTCTAGCCATAGCCTGCTGAGTTCTGCCTCTTACCATATGCTTCTCCCCTTCAAGCACAGGATTTCCCACAGGAACTGTTTCTAGTGCCTGTTTCTAATTACTCTGTTTCTTTCCTACTGGCAGGCAATGGTTGCTGTAGGCAGAGGTGCCACCTTTGCTCGAGGAGCAGGGCTGGCCATGCTGGCTGTGGCCTCTGCTGCTCCACAGCCCAGCCAGCATCCTGCTCACTCAGTCACTTCAGCAGCTGTGCATGATTAATGGATTATTTACCTTTTGCCGCCTGATTATTATTTTTCTGCCTCTAACCTTTTCACTTTTACAAATATATTTTGACTTTGAAATTCTGGGGATTTCACTTATAACCTTTATGTTTATTGGTGAAGTAGCTATTATTAGACTGTTTTTCCCCTTCTTTCTAATTCTGGAGTTTAATTATACTTTTCCTTCTGCCTTTTGGTACAGGTGCAGTAATTACATGGCATTAAGTCTGTTTCACAGTCATTAAGTAGGCTTGTTATTGTCCTTTTTGTATGTATTTTAAAGTTGCAAAGAAGTCGCCTCTCTAATGAATCTGCCTGGTAAAACTTTGCTGTGTCACTGAGATAGGGCCACTGTGGTTTTATGAAAAAAAGGCCTTTAGTCAGGTACAGTCCCTTTCCCTTTCCAGCCACTGGCATAGAGAGGTCAAAGTGAGGAGAGAACTCCTGCACTTGAGAGTGTGGCCAAAGACTTGCAGGTGGGATGAGCCAAGGGGAAGAGGGTGGGTAAGGAGTGGATCAGCAGGACAGAGATTTCGTTTGACTCTGCGGAGTATCATTCCCAACACCCCAGGAGCATGTGTGGGTGTCTCCAGCCAGGAAGGTAGTCCTAAAAACTGAGTGGGCACTAGGGGATACTTGCATAATCTTATTTGTCCTCTGCCTTTCTTTTTCTTTCACCTTGGATTTGACTCATTTCCCCATTCTGCCATCCTTCTCCAGCCTTATCTCTAGATTTTTTAATCTGTTTTGATAATTTATCTGCTAAGGCACACTGTGCTGATTTCTTCCTTAGGTTTCCTTTCTGATCGCTCGTGTGCACTGACCAGGCACAGACATTCCCGAGTCTCTTGCTCTGTTGTAGCTGTTCTCCTGCATTCTCTCTGTAAAAACCAATCTGAATTGTGCTGAACCTTAAATAAAAAATGTAGCTACTTAAAACACTGGCATTATTCAAGTACAAGTTTGTTTTTAAACTCAGGCTTGTGAGCTCAGGGCACTTGGATGAGATCCCTGACATTTTCTCTGTGTAGGGGTTTTTTTCAGTGTTTCTAAAGTACAATTGATGGGATAATGTAATGTGGTCTTTTCAAAAACACTATTTAAGAGGTGAAACACTAGATAGCATATTGATGCAGTATGCATAATTTCAGAAAGGATTAATTAATCAGCTTTATGTGTTGAGTGTGCAGGAATGGAGTTTGCACAATTACAGACAATCCACTTTAAAATAGGGTCATGGGAGACAGCAAAAGGAATAGAAATGTCCCAAAGGTGACTAGGGCAAGGAGCAGAGAGGAGGAAGAGAGGCTTTGTGGTAGCATAACTCCTTAGTGTTAGTGCTCTTTTCCAGCTAAGGTTGGAAATTTATTCTCTGTGATTACATGAGAGGAAAAATGTACTCATCTTTTGGGGCTCATACTCAGGTTTTAATATTTTCTTGTAAGAAACCACATCGAGTGACAAGCATGGACCTGAATAAATATCACCTCTGTGTGGTATGCAGCTCTTTATGCTGTGAAAGACAGAGCTGCCAGTCTTTTTTAGAATGTGTGTATTTTTTTCAATGACCTTCACTGGTGCCATCAGAACAAGTAGAAACATGTTGCTCCTGAGACCAGGCTGGGTAATTCGATGGAGGAAACAGCTCAAGTCAAGAATAATTGTCTGGGGCATCACCAAGTAGGCTGGATGCTGCCAGTCAATCTTTGTTTTTCTTGTTATACTGTTATTGTTCTACTGTGGGGTGCGTGGGACTAAAGTTGATACAGGTCTCTGTTGCATCTCTTTGTCAGAAGAGCAGCATAGGTATTGAACAGGTCTCCCCTTCGGCACCCAGCCTCCCTCCTGCTGCTGGATGTGGCTGAAAGAAAGCCTTGGTGGGAAAAGGCCAAATGAGGCCTTGTAACCAGCTTTCCTGCACAGCTGAGGATGTGGTACATTCACCTCCAACTCATGTGGCCACCACAGTGCTGGAGTCGGTTCTCTCTCTCTGCAGCACCAGGCAGCATCTGCAGTGGGCAAAGTTATACTGGCAAGTACAGGTTATGCTGGACTCTACTCATATTTGTACTGGTGCCTTTTGCTTTCTTTACATTATATTACCTACTGGAAAGTGCAGTCAAGCAGGAGCACAGTTTTAGAATTGCCACTATCACTTCGCAGGTAGAGCATGACAGTATTTGAGAAGGAATAAGGTCCTTTTCTACCTTGGGTAGAATTTTCTTCCCCTCCAATGTTACAAAGGATGGGAAAAAAAGCTCTTTGTATGTCAGAGCATTCCCAGCGCTCCAACAGTAGGGGGAGAATTCTGTAAAGCAACGGCAGGTGATGATGCATAAAATAAGCACATCAAAGCTGCTAGGTTTTTTTATGATTTCCACCACTGGGACTACTTCAACAAGACATTTTATCAGTTTTCTACAATGGGTCTGACCCCATGCTGCAGGTAGCATGCAACACCTAGGTGCCATATTATACCAGATCTCAAGTATCTAGATAAGACATGATGAATACAAATCTTTTCTTCCACCTCCCTCAGTTTACCTCCACCAGAGACAGAGGTCAGCCTGAATAGGCCCAGAAATGAGGAGAACTTGAAGAGAACTGCCCAAACAGGCTGGGTAGCTTTAGCATTCTGATTTTCTCTCGATGGCATGAAAGAAATAAAGTTCAGATGTAGTTGTCTGCTACTCTGTTAGAAAATGCTACTGGCTATTCTGTCACACTGCGATAGGGTCTCAGGGCATAAGAACTGAAGAACTGCCCAGGTCCCTGCACATTTGCCAAATATCCATCATGCTCTGGCAGGAAGGGGTGATTAGTTTGGTGTTTTGGAGATGAGAAAGAATGAAAATGAAGTCGAAGGCATCTTACAAATATTAGTCTTGTAAATAATTGTTCAGCAACTAAGTAATGTCAGTCCTCATCCCATTCCGCTCAAGCCCAAATCTTGCTACCAGAGGGTAAAGTGAAACAAACTGCACAAAGTTTGCTACAAGTCTGGAGGGAAAAAGTGGTTAAACCCGTAGGGGCAGAGTCAGCCCCTCAGGCAGGACACAGCCTGCACTGCCCTGAAAGCCACACAGCTCTTCAGCCAGGAAGATGCAAAAGAACAAGGTGCAGCCAAGTGGGGGAAGGTGGCCAGGGAGCAACAAAAGCCTGTAGGCAGAGCAGAGATTGGCAGCCCCTGTGCTGGAGCCACATGGCTTGTTCCCTAGAGAGTGAGAAGGGGGAGGATAGAGGGGGCTTTACAATTTAGAAAGTCACTGAAGTTTGTTGTGACACAAAGTCAAAACCTGACCTGACAAGATGCAAGGTGGGGAATTTGCTTGCAAACCTTTAAAACTTTCTCCCCACACAACTCAGGAGCCTTTTCCATTTTAAAATTATTCTAGCTCACAATTTCCTGAGGCCTGCCTGGCTTTTGCATTCAAAGCCCTCTTGATGCATTTAAGAGCATTTGTTTTGAAAAAAGTTCCTGGCAGGTCTTCTTTTTAGCTGCCTTTGAATCTTGCCATGGCATGGCTTCAGTCAAGAAAATCTCTCCATTTTGCCTTCCACAGGGAGGAAAGTTAGCAGTACAAGTGATTATTTGTATGAAACACTGTACACTCTTGCGATTTGCTATGAGGCAGATGGGAAAAGCAAAAGTGTAGGGTATTGAGGCATCGATAATTAACAGCAGCTTAACAAGAGACTTCTCCCTCCTCTGGGATTGAGATTTCTTTGGTTTGTAGTTTTTAGTTTTGACCATCTGTGCTGGATTTGGCTGGGATAGTGGTAATTTTCTTCCCAGTGGCTAGTATAGGACTGTGTTTTGGATTTGTGCTGAACACAGGATTGAAAAAACAGATATGTTTTTATTATTGCTGAGCAGGGCTTACACAGGGCCAAGGCCTTTCTTTTCTGCTTTTCATATTGCCACGCCAGTGAGGAGACTGGAGGTGCATGGGAAACGGGGAGGAGATGCAGCTGGGACAGCTGACCCCAGCTGACCATATGGAGCTTCCAGACCATATGACAGACACCATGTTCAGTATATAAAGTCAGGTTAAGAAGAAGGAGAGGGGGGGGAAACATTTGAAGTGATGGTATTTGTCTTTCCAAGTCACTGTTACATATGATGAGACCCTGCTGTCCTGGAGATGTCTGAACACCTGCCTGGTCATGGGAAACAGTGAATTAATTCCTTGTTTTGCTTTACTTATGTGTGCGACTTTTGCTTTCCCTATTAAACCGCCTTTATCCGAACCCCTGAGTTTTCTGCCTATTACCCCTCTGATTCTCTCTCTGATCCCACTGGTGAAGGAGTGAATGAGTGGCTGAGAGGGGCTTGGTTGTTTGCTGGGGTTAAACTACGATACCATCACAGTCGTGTGGCCAGCCAGCATTACAGAATGAGAGAAGTAATCCTGACATGCTGACTGCAGTACCTAGAGGGGCTGTACTGAGTGGCTGCTGTCCAGAATGAGACCTTTTGGGAAGGTTTTGAAGCAAGAAGACTAAAGCTTCTGCTTGACAAATCAGCGTGTCACAAAAAGCCACAGAGATGCTTTGAAATAAGATATGACAAGTTAAAACCTAAAGATGGATCAAACAAGTGCAGAAATAAAGACCTCCTTTCGCTCTGCAAATATAAATCCCCAGTGAATAACATCTTTTTGAAAAGCAGATACAAATCCATCCTGTGCTCCTCCTTCCCCATCTTCAACTGCTTGTGATTCAAGTAGAAAAGCCCATACTTCTGTCAAATTCTGGGAGCTTTCTGATATGACACTGCAGAGTAACTCTGCAGTTTTACAGGGACTAAAGGGATTGAAACATCTTTTCATGCTGTCTGTGACTTTCAGATATAAAGACCTTGCATTTTATTTGAATATCCTTCCAGGTCAGAGAAGCACAAAGTGCATAATCTTGAAGCTGTCACCAGTTACTTGTTTTTTTTTTTTTTTTTTAAATTCCCTGTTTATTCAGTCTTTACATAATATTTGGAAGAAAACCACCAAATTCCCCAACAAACCAAATTATTTATTCAAGACAGATATACCTTTTAGTCTTTTACCTCTCTCTACCAGAGAGTACTGTGGATGCTTAAGCAATACATTGATCTGGCAAAGAGAAGAACAGAAGACATTTGGACCCTTCCCAATCTGGTTTCAAGCTTGTCAGCACTGATCTAAAACAAGACAGCTAACCTAACACAAGCTGACCTTGCTTCAAGTTGGGCTTGGACAACACCATCTCCAGAGAAACCAGCCAGCCAAAATTTTTCTAGGATTTTAACATGCACTGGGATGGTCAGGCCTCACTCAATGGAATTAATGTTGACAAGGGACATCTTTATGGGACATCTTTAGGGGGTTATTGGCAATTATAGGTATTATAGGCATTGGTGATGCTGTTCATGGGTGCTATTGGATTTTTAAGAACTATTATCAGCCTTGTTACCTACTGAAAACCTGACGTGTTCAGCCATCAGCTTTCTGTTGACAGCCCTGGCCTCTCACCTTACACTGTCCTGCAGCTACACTTGGTGTAGTGAACTGGACCTTTGGGACTCATTTCTACCTAAACTCAGCTATACTCTATTGATTACTTGTCTTGGAAGGAGTTGCCATCTGGATGATTAGCATGGACCATTTTCTAACCACTGTCTAGAGGCAAAACTAGCTGAAATCCCACTGTGCCAGAGTCACAACCGGTTTTGGGAGGTTTTTTTGATGCTTTCTGCATTACCTTTCCTCCACTGACTGGATGGATGGATAGATGGTTGTGGAAATGCAAACCAGGGCTCTCCGGGATGTATTTCCTGCTGGCTAATAAAGTCATGCTTAGTGAGGCAGTTTTTCATTCCTTTCAGCATCGTGCTGCACTCCAACATTTGCATCCCAAACACCCTCTGTAAGAGCATCATAAGCACCCATCAATGTTCCCAGAGCCTTCACTTCAGCCAAAGGAACTTGACCTGATAGGGCTGCAGAAACCTTGTCAAGTGAACACAGACCTGAATTTCAAAACAAAAGCTCTTCCCTGTAGTTCCCACTCTGCTGGATTTTTGCCCCACTGGATCCCCCTCTAGGCTGCTCACACAACCTGTGTTTGGCATTCAGCAGATGCCTGAAGTGTTGCTAGTGCCTGCCTCGCCTGGCAGAGTGGGGCTGGAAAGCAGTTGAATTAAGTCATGTCCTAAAACACTTCTTTTCCGTACTTGTCCTTTGTACTCCTCTCTCACAACCTCCCCTTGGATATAACATGAGTTTCTGTGGCTTACCACAGAGTACTTACCAGCCCTTACCTCCCTTCCTTTCCCAGGGTTTCCTCATGAGCAGGTCCTACAGTACCACTGTGATGGCTCTGGCCCCTCCTGCTGGAAACACCTGGTCCTTTGGCCCTGAATCCAGGGCCATTAGCCCTGAGCAGTGAGGAGCAAGATGAGGCACACTGGCTGCCTTCTGCAGAGCATGTAAGTGCCAGCCTCACTTCCATATTGCAGGGATATAATAATTCCCTTTTCCTGGGAACATGGGCTAGGCTCTGGCAGTAATTTTGCTATCGGCATCCCAAGGGTGAGTCAGGAATCTCCAGTAATAAAAATTACCACCATAAAATTTTGGTGGCACTTGCATCTTTCTTTCCCTAATTTTAACTTTTTTTATTAACCTCCCTTTCAATACCTCGCTCCAGAGGTGCCTCTGCAAACAGCACCCACTTCCACTGCTCAACTACCAGCTTATGCTCCCAGATGAACACCAGCCCTGTTTCAAGGTCTTCTCCTCAAAATGGTTTAGTACTTCCGTTCGTGTTGCTCCAGGATGCCCATGCACCTGGCACCGAGCAGACTCCCTCTGCAACTGCCTGATCAATCACAGAAGGAATTGATTTGACTACACAGAGGCAGATCAAGATCTTCCAAAGCTGTAACAGCAGTGGTCACTGTCATCTGAATCTGTAAAAAACCAGATTCAGACATGGAGGAGGTAAGAGGTAAAACCAAAGTAAAATTCACTGGTTTTTAAGAACACCTGGTTATTTCCATTAGCATCCTGCACTTAGTAATTCAGCCCCTTCACCTGACCCCTGTGTCAGTCACTCTGATCAAACCAGTAGAGAACCCTTCCCCTTCACTTGGCCATTCATGTTCCAGGGTTTATAGATCTATGAATCAACAACAAACATAATTAAAAGACTTTTTTATTAAAAATCAACATATATATACATTTGTACATTCCACATACCGCTGTATATGTTCACCAAATAACCACTGAGTCCGAAAGCCTTAACAGTACAGATTTCCATCTGAATGAATTTACTGCAGGGGAACTTCAGTTTTGCAATCAATCAGATATTACAGAATGTCATTAACTTCTTTTCTTCTTTTCCCTTAAAAAGTAGCAGCACATTTAATTACCAGTGTTCACAAGGCATAAGCCCCAAAGTGTTGTACAGTAAGAGAAAAATTAATTAGCAAATGTAGGCAATAGGAAGAGAGCTCACAAAGAAAATGTATTAGTTGCTGCCTATTATGAACAGCAGGATGTTAATAAAACACTTAGAGCCATGCTGAATAGAGGCAAGAATTATAAAATAAAAAATTACTTCTTGATAGAACAGTATAAAACAAAATACTTTTCAATGTCATTCAGGACAGGAGTCCTGCAAAGAACAGATATTGTTATAAAGACTCAGCAGAGTCAGGATAATGCTTGTGTGTTTAAACACGTAATAAAGTTTTCAGAAAACACAGACATACTCCATCCCTACCACCACCTTTCCACAGCTCAGGTTAGTAGGTTTTCATGTGGTTGATGTAAAAAAGAGACATTTTACTGAAGACAAATGTGCTCAAGACTTCCCCAGACCTCTCAAGATTTATACCTATGTCAATTAAGTGCTAGAAAAGATAACAAAGGCTGGAAAGTTTCTGGAGATTGGGAGCAGAGGGAGCAAAGAGAGAAGTTATCATTGTAACCTGGACTCCTGAGCACAACTGAGTCACCACAGGATGGGCTGTCTAAGGAAGGCAGTTCATAGGTACCTGTGGTGTGCTCTGTGTAATAAATCCCAAATGCTTACTTTCTACAGACTTTGACAATATTACAAGAATACTGATCTCAATGTGACAACTTATTCATGTAAATAGAGGAAATGAAGATGTAATTGAATTCTTTCTCATGAATGTACAGCATGACTCTTGTTTTGAGCAGTGTCGGATTCTGAGCAATTTTTTCTCATTAGGATTTTTCTTCTTTTTAGCTTAAAGAAGGAAAAACTGCATATGATGACATATCCATATCATAGGTAATTTTTATGTGAGGAAGTATGTAGATATGAAAGGGTAGGAGAAGGTTTAACAAGTGCTTTTTGGATGTGCAATCAACTGTAACAGTGGATAGCTAAAAAAGTCAGAGCTGCAATATTTCAGTAAGTAGAAGCTACATGTTAAGCAAACGTCTCAGTTATCTGCATAGGCATTTGAAGAGAGACTAATTCCAGTTATCATGTCCTGAATCACAAACACACTGTCACATAAAAAAAATCCATCTGAACTTCTGTTTTGGTTTTCACACATAAAAGTTGGAGGAGACTCCCTGGAAAAAGGGACAGAGATGAATTATAAACAATTTAGCAACAGTTAAAACTAAGAAGAAATATTCTGACAGAATCTCCTCTCTCCAAGGGCAGGTCTAAGACACCACATTGCCTGACTGTAGATAAAAAGATTGCATCAAGCTAAACTCCCAGAAGGCATTTAATATCCAAACTAGAAGGATGGTCAGAGAAATATTCTTCTTCCCTGGCTCTCCTCCTTCACATATCCAGTCAGCAACTAGATTGCCAGTCATTGCCTTCACACTGCTGCAGCCATACCAGAACTTAACACACTGCTACCCCAGGACTTCACATACATAAGCCAAGAATGAACAAACTGACAGTGGCAAAATAAAAAGAGAAATGAACTTGTTCCCCAGCGCAAAGTTCTCTTACCCAAGAGGTGTTGCAGTTGTCCTACCCAAGGAAATTTGAATGCAGTCCTTTCACAGATTTCCTGGTGACAAAGTACAGAATACCAAGCACCACTCTGACACAGGCCAATGTCTCCACTGGTCCAGTAATATCCCAACTGCACACACAGTGGAACAGCATTGTCCTCCTGCCACCTCCCTGCTGAGCTCTTGCTCTGCCTCAGCCTTACACTGCTTTTTTTTTTTTCCTTTTATTACCTAGGGATTTCCATACTTATTCATCCGAATGAGCTGTAGTGTAAAATTTAGAAAAGAAACAGGTAACAATGTATGAATGAAATGTCAATACCTCTTGAGTTCACATTTTAGGGAGGGGGGAGACCTAAAAGAATTAGATGTCCCCAATTTAAGTATTAATCACACTTTTGAATACCTACAACTGCAAATATGCTAATTTGCATTATTCTGATTTCTGTATTTATTCAGTATGTACAATTACTATTTCTGCTGCATTTTAGCCAAAACACACATCTGCAAAAAAAAATCTTAATAAAGGATTGTTTAATCTTTTACAGACATACCTTTTCATGCAATAACAATTAAGAACTTTCCTGCGGTCTGGAATGATACAATATTTATTCTATTGCAACAGCAGTTGACAAGATTAGATTCATCACTACCTGGTGGCTAGAATTAGTCTAAATCATGGAGAAGGGTCTTTGTTTTAGTACTCCTTATTAAATAGAACAAAAAGCACACTGAAGATGGTGGCAGCAAATGAAAGTATTTTTTATGAAATATGCAGGCTACTGCACCCAAGTCTTACAGGGTCTTTGTAAAAACCACTTCTCTACCAGCAAGTATTTTGAGGACTGGGGACTACAAATTTGTCTATGTCATCATTGCCAGCTGTACACACAGTGTTCAAAACCCACAAATACAAGATAGTCTGCTCATACCAGTGCCACAGCAGAATCACTCCAGCCTGAATGGAGTCAGAAACTCTTTGTAGTGCCTCTCACTAAATATGGCTTACATATCTTAGTAGAAAGCACTACAAAATTCCTTACTTGGGTTTTTAAAAATAAATTAAACACCACGGTTATACTTTTCTAATTTCAAAAAAGATTCAAAGGTCTTTTGCTTGAAAGCAAAGTACTCCTCACCTTGAGTGCTGTGTCCAGTTCTGGGGCACTCAACACTAAAAAGATGTTGAGCTGTTGGAATGAGGCCAGAGCAGGGCCATGCAGGTGATCAGAGGGCTGGAGCACCTCTCCTATGGCTGAGAGCCGGGGTTGTTCAACCCGGAGAAGAGAAGGCTCTGGGAAGACCTTATAGTACCGCCCAGTACCTGAAGGCAGCTCATGAGAGAGCCAGAGAGGGACTTTGTACCCATGTAGTGATAGGACAAAGGGCAGCTTTAGATCAGGTGTTAAAAAAAATTCTTCAGAGGGCAGTGACACACTGGGCCAGGTTGCTCAGAGCGGTTGTAGACACCCCGTCCCTGGATGTGTTCAAGACCAGGTTGGATGAGACTCTGAACAACCCGGCCAAGTGGAAGGTGTCCCTGCCCCTGGCAGGTGGATTAGACTAGGTGATCTTTAAGGTTCCTTTCACCCCAAACCATTGTATGATGCTATGAGAAAGAGATGGATGTCTTTTTCCCCTGGATGAGGTCCAGCTGCCCCTTCTTGGGGGTAGCACTACACTCAGAAGGCAGTTTCATAAGCCAGTCTTTCTGTGAAAGGAGACTGCATTTAGACAAGGCTCTCAGACATGCAGTGTGATCCTTGGGGTGTCCTGCACAGGGCACGAGCTGGACTCAGTGCTCCTGTTGGCTCCCTTCCAACTCAGCATATTCTATGATTCTATAAAGTACCATGCACATACTCCATTTTGCTGAAAGTCTCCACTGATCGGAATGCTGAAACAGGGATCAGGTGCATGCTGGTCAGTAAGCTTGGCATTTATTAGAGCTTTACAGAATTAAAAGAAATGCTTTAAACTTTGAGATACTTAACTTTTATTTAAAGTTGTCATTTTTCTGAGTTCTCTTGGGGGAAGCAGCTTCTTTTAAATTATCAATTTAAAATGGTTAAATAGCAATGTGAATACAGATCAGAGCAACTAAATAAGGGGTTTGTGTTGTTATTTGAAAAACCTTAATTTACAGAATGTTTAGTAGAATATAACAAATCCAGTACCCCTGTAGTGTACTTTTGTAGATTTCTTGCCAATTATACCTTCTTTCTGTGGTTCTGATTGCACAAAGTCATCAACAAGGACTAAAACCTGTTCTCATGGTGTTCCAACCTGCCTAAGTTATGTTATAGCAAACACTTCTCACGTAATCTGTACAGTTATGTATCAGCTACATCTTAGTCCTCCAAAGAAACTCTAGAATGATAAGATCAATTTATTCAACTGTATGTACAGTATATTTGCATATTAATAAATAAATCAATATTAAACTTAAGGTCTCTTCCCCCATATAAAAGTGACTACAGTCTGACCAGACAATCTTTGTTGCTTTTTCTTTTCTTCTTCCAAGCACACCTGTGTGACTGAGGCTGGCAGTTTCCACTTAGTTTATTACAGTGACTGCAGGAGCTGAAACCTAACAGACCAGTGCTTACATTTAAATTCCATATAGTAGGTGGATGGGAGGGACGTACTAAAAAGTGCATCAAGACCCAACATTTTGTAGAGAAAAAAAAAAAGTTCATAATGTGATCCTGGGGAAGAGAATCCAGCCCAAAAGAAGACATGCTGCAGCAAACATAATCGACGCATGTTTCTGTCTTGATGGCAAGCTGCACCACGCCAATCTTGTCCCGTCATGTTTCAAGAATTCCAACTCAATAGATGCCATCTCCACCTCTACAAACTTATGAACACCATATTCAGTGCAAAGTGACAGTTCTTAAAATAACTGTTTGCCTTGACTCCTTAACATTCATCCTCACTGTGAAGAAAAGGCTCATTTTCTTTAATTGTTTATTCCTATATACAGAAGAGCCCATATTTGCACCTCTCCATGTCTGGTAGTGAATTTTTTTTTTCCTATCTACATTCATTAGAAATCAGAAATATAAGTGGCAATATTTCATATTTACTGGAAGTCTTCCCATTAACCCAAAAAACTAGCTGTCCATCTTGATTTATACTTAAAGTAGCTGCACTTCATTCTTTCTCTCCAGCCCACTTTCAGTAGGGTAGAAGTCATGGGAACCTGTGGGACTGGAACACAGTTCAAGTCTGATTGCTGGAGCTGGAAGAGTGATGAGTCACATTTGAATTCAGATGTCTGTTGGCAGCACAGTGCGTGTGGACCACACTCCCATTTGGGTATCTTACAAATACAGGCTCACAGAAAGGATTCTGGCACACCTGACAGACCTTTTTGTCTGAAAGAAGAATTGGGGTTCCTCTCTGTTTAACCTAAAGAGAGAGAAAACAATTCCAAATATGAATCTAGCAAGAAAGGAAGAGAAATGATGAAGCATATAATTTCAACTGTACCAAAGGGACAAAAAAAAAAAAATTAGGAATCTGCTGGGAGCTTTAAGCAAAACTGCTCTAGCTAGGAAAAGAAGAAAGCTTCACAACTGAATTTACCATTAATGAAATCTACTAACAAGCTTCAACTAATACCGAGCCCTGAAAAAATTTTTTTACACATTTTGACAGGTCTCCCTTCTGGCAAAAGAAATGATTAACTCCTACTTGTTAAAGTTTCTGCAAGAACCTTGCTAATCTGTAGAATCACTTTCATTAAGCCTAGAAGTTCACCAAGGTTGTTCCTATTTCAAGGCCTACATCTTCCCGTTTGTTTTACAGGGAGAGCATAAAATTAGTTCTGAATCTAGAAATCACGGTAAAAAACCCTAATAAATGCAGCAAGTAAAAGTGCCACGGACACGAAGACAACTTTTTTCCTAGTTCTTCAAACTTCTTCTGATTATTATATATCAAAGGACTCAACTGTAATGCTTCAAAGTGCTTCCATTTAAAAAACCCCAGCAACCTACCTTCTCATGCTTGTAAATTAAGTTTTCAGCCTGTGCTAAGCCAAGTGCAACCTGAGTCATTCTTTTTGTGTGGACGCTTTGTCTCACTGCTCCGGCCAGGAATGGGGAGAGGAGCTGCACTGACCAGCTGTCAGGCACCACCTGCAAAACTAGACCCGCATCAAATTCAGCAGCGTGGTTATTCAAGAGATCCACAGCAGCCATGACTAGTGCACAATCCGAAGTGCCTGGAGTTAAATACACTGACAGCAGCATATGGAAAAGCCTCCGCCTGTACTGCACGTCTCTGTTCTCAGAGTTCCATATGCAGTATTCTTCAGCAGCGTGGAAGTCCTTTAACTCGTGGACAAGGATATGCAAAGCCTTCTCATGTTCTTCTAGTTTCCCGTATAAAATTGCACTTTCCATATGAAGGTCTGTGCCCTGGATTTTGTCTGTTAAGTGAGAAACAAGGCAATATTTGCTCAGTGGAATAGACAACTGCTCCCTCTCCCAGAGTCAATGCAAACAAACACCCAGAACTCAACTCCTGCTATTTTTGTAGGGGTGCTGGCAACTATAGAGAGAACAGATCACAGAATCAACCAGGGTGGAAAAGACCTCTGAGACCATCAAGTCCAACCCATGACTCAACACCACCCTGTCAAACTAGATGCTTGTAAGCACAGGAGTGCCTTGATGTATGGAAACGCATCTCCAAGAAAAGAGCATCACCAATTCTGGGACAAAAAATTTACTAAGTAACAGTGAAAGAGGACATAAGCCACTTCCCTGCTATGGTTGTAATTCCAGCAGGTCAGTCTTGCCCATTTCTGCACACACTGCTACCATGTATATTAAACTGTAAGACGAAGCTGCAATATTAAGCTCTGCTTCTCCCAGTACTACAGGAAGTTACAAAATAAAGTCCATAAAACCCAATAAAGATCAAACAGCACTTTCCTTTAAGAAAAGGACACTACAAACCCTTAATCCAGTCTGACAGTTTAAAGTTTAAGTGTCAGCATAGGCAGATGGAGTGACAAGTTCATCTGGCATTTCAAGATAAAGTAGAAAATCCTCTACTTATTGTAAAGGTGATAAAGATTTGGCACAGGCCTATACAAAATGTATGGAAATACAATGTTTTTCTCAACATAATATTCTGGGTATCAAACACTACCTGGCATTGATGTCACTTGCATGTAACATTAGAATTGACATACAGGATTTCTAACGTGACAGAAAATAATCTATTTTGTAACTCTTGCCCTTAAAAAATTATTTAAAAATAAAAGATGAAAAAGAGCAAGAGTTTCAATGACTGTTATACTTGAACATTATGTCATAAGCCATTTAACATCTTTCAGTGAAGTAACAAGTCACTTCCCCTTCATTCACTATTCCATCCTTCCTTTCATCCTTCAGCCATCATCCTCCATACCAGAGAGGCTTTAAATGCTTGACTTCTTAATTGCAGAATGTATTTGCATTCCAGTGGATGAAACATTAAAAATTAACCATTATAAGCACCAACTGAGGAAAAGATGTAGCTCAACTGTTGCTTGCCTTATACCAACAGTAAGATGTATGTTGCACTTTTCACTCAAAAAGATGCTCATGCTTTTGTTTAACATGAACCCCAGGTTTTTGGGTCAGAATTTCAGGGTTATGGATAACAAACAAGTCCCTGACAATCAAAGTCCTCCAGGTTTCACTTCCATTCACGGAAAAACAGACTGCTTAAAAATAAACTTGTAAATAAATAAATAAATGAATAAACTTCCATTTGCAAAAGGTTGTCATGTGCTCATCATTAAAAAAGCACTGACTATTACAACAACTGTATGAAGATATTTTGTCTAGTCAGTTATGGCAGTCAGTCTTTGGTGCAGTGCCAAGCATACTATTGTACCTCACGAGCTATGGGAGACCAAGGACAACACTAAATGTTGATACAACTTCTAAATTAACTTGTGTTAATTTAGACACCTAGAAACCTCAGATCTTGCAGCTTTATATCCTTGCAAGGACTTCTGTTTCCTGCTGGAAATGACATACAGCATTTCTAACAGACAACGTGCAACTTACCCAAAATAAAGCGAATTCTATAAAGATCAGATTTCTGAAGCAAACTACGTAATTTATGCAGCAGTTCAGTTGTTTCTGTACAATTATCTGTGGTCTCAGATTTTAGCTGAGTTATTGCCTCCAAGTACAGGACAGCTAGATGAGTATGGTACTTCTCTTTCTACAGATGAAAAGAACAATGTTAGCTCAGTTTGCAAAGGGAACTTCCTCTCCAACAGTGATGAATATTTATTAATTACATAAAAATGTGTTTTAACTTACTTAATTTGAATTAATCACAAAGTCTTTTGTCCATAGATAGACAACTTAATTCAGATCAGCTTCACAAAATACACTACACCTCTAAGCATGGGAGTCCTCATATTCAGGTATGTTCTTTGACCTTTTCTAATTCTGCAATGAAGTCTGACAAAGCCACCAGAGGTAGACAAGCACCCTGTAGGCACGGTACTTTTTTGTACTCAATATTCATCAAAACAAGTTAAAGATTTGACTGTTGGAAATATTCTCAATCATTCAATCTGAATAATGTACAAGAATCTAGTAATTTCTAAAGACCAAACTTCCAGCCTTTACTAGCAGGTAGATTTAGCTGTAAATTATTTTTGTTACAAATATTCTACAAGGCACTCAAAAAGTTTTTTTTTAAATATCCATATCAGAGACTACTATCTTCATCAGGCTTGTTGATCACAATCTGCATTCTGAATCCTACGCCTACCTTTTAGCATTCTTACAGGAGACTCACCTCTATCTTTCTTTCCAATACCAGGTGCTCTAGATATTTGACACGTGCTTTAGGATATTTGTTAAGGCAACTGATGATATCATCTGGATTAATGTTTTTCTCCTGTTCTTCCAAAGACCTTTTAGTGAAAATCTGTACGCCGACCTAGAAAGAGTTTAATGCATTTAGGAACTCAGTAACAACTATTTTATTAAATAAGTATTTAAAATGAATAGGCAATAGTACTGTTGGATTAGTTAGTGCATTATTCAGGAAGACAAGCAACAAAAACCCCTGCTCAACACCACAGGATGACACTACGCTGTGCTTACTGTGATCTCACTCACTCCTATCTCCACTGCCTCAATCTGTAGTCTATACATCATCCAGCCTAAAAACCTTGGCTTGGGCACAACTTCCACCAGCCACAAAGACTACTGGACAGCTCTGCACAACTGCAGAACAAGAGACTTCAGCCTTTGCAGTAGGAAAGTTTAATTTATAGAACAGAATGTTTTAATCCTTTTCACATGTGACGACATAGACACGAGCAAGAGATTTCTGTAATGACCAAAACAAAAGTTTAGAAATCTGCCATGGCACAAAATAACTAAGCTCTAAATTACTACAGATCAGGAAGGGACAAGTTCCAACAGCACAGACTGTCTGATACAGGATCAAAGCATCTCACTTAACTGCACACCACACTAAGAGATGTTACAAATTTTTTTATTTTTTATTTTTTAAATTTTGGTGGATTAAGTTAATTGTGCTATCAATGAAGTTTTGTCTTAAATGAAAGCTATTTATTCCAAGTCCTGGTGTACACAGATACCACCCATTCGTGGAACACCTTTAAAAAAGAAGCAGCAGCAAGAATTAATCTGTTAGGTGACTGATTGATTATTTTCAGATTTGAAAATTATCTTACTCAATATGAAGAAAACAGAAGACATGCTGTATTTTTCATTGTACAGAATGCCTTAAACTTCGTTTTCAGAATTAAAAGAGGCAGTTATCACTAGCACTTGCCAAGAGAGGGACTTAGAAGAATTTAGAACCTGGAAGTTTTCTTCTGCTGATCACTATTTAACTGGCTTTAAATATTCTGCAGAAAGGCCAGTTAACTATCAGGAAGGACCAACATTAAGGAAAACCCAAACAACACTGCAGAGAAACAATGATGTTCTGTGAAAAGTATATCAATCACAAACCTCTTCATTTTTTTGTAAAATCCATTCATAATACTTCCACACAAGGTCTTGGTCTGAGCAGAATGTCAGGAAGTCTACTATATATTCATAGAGATCCGAACGCGTAGAATCTTCAATGTCTCCATCAACTATTTTCACCCATAACTGCAACAAAAACATACACATACGAAACTGCTTAAAACATGTAACTCTTCCACCTCAAAATGTGTGCAAGTTAATACAAGATTTGTGGAATCAGAAAGAGTTGCCAGGAACACAAATTGCAAGGAACCTCACTGGTCACTAAACTTTTGCCATCACAGTCTTCTCTTGCACCTGTCACATTCACCCAGTTCAGACCCCATGTTGTGTAGGTTCTCATTCTGAGAGCGGCTGAAGGAGGTACACTAATCACAAAGAAAGCTTCTATCAAAAGTCCTTCTCTCCAACGCATAGTATACTTTTCATGTGTTCTGTGTGTGTGTAAGATTAAAAGCAAATTATAAAAGCAACACAGAAGAAAATCTGAGTTTTTGCTCCTTTCATTGCGACTGAAGAGCTTCAAGTACTGCATGACATTGCTTTTATATACATTATAATTGGAATTAAGAGGTGCCACATCTGCAGACCAGTTTAACAATAAACCTTTTTTCTTGAAACATCAAGAAAAATATTTTGCCATGACAAAGGTACATATTGCTTTTGTTGTCCTTACTGGTTTTCTGCTCAGGCAATCACTATTTACTGCATCTGATAGGGTTACTATGATTAATGTGCTCAAAAAGGCACACAATAAGGCAAACTACTTAAGGTACTGGATGTGATCTGAAACACACATGCTATGTATTCATCAAGAACTTACTAATTTCTCTAGATGAAGTTATGTAGACAGGAACAACAAAATTACTGTGAGACATCACATGGAGGGTCCCCAGAGGTATTACTAACCCAGCTGAAACCTAAGATCTTGCAGAATGCATTCACTCTCCATCACCAGTTAAGGAAACAGACTCTCAGTTGCTGTCAGTGTCTGCCATAAGATTATAATACTGTTTTGCTGTGTGTACACAGATTAATCAGCAAAGGGTATGCTCCTAAAGTCCCATAAATATCTTTTAAAGTGATCACTTGATTATTTTAGCACTTCTGTCTATCTTTTAGGAATACAAACATTTGTTCTGCTGTGCAGAGTTTTGCTTTAAAAATAGTACATATGCAACTAAATAGGTGTCAACTTGAGTAAGCTCTTCAGACTTTTCACATCTAGCATATTAATTTATTCAAGGAAGTCTTAACATAAGTTTCAAGTTTCTCATATATATAGATATATACGCACACACACATCACAACTTTTCAAACAGATAAATCAACACTTCAGATTTTTATCTCAGAACTAAACCAGTATTTTGGAATGGTTTACAGATGACAGTAAAAGCTTTATTCTAACCTGAAGTGCTGCAGCATCCTGACCATTGTAATGATACAGGAGACCAAGTGCAAAATACCTGCAAAGAATGAGAAAATAATATTAAAATCGCTAGAACTTTCCCACTGATTTAATTATGGATGGATTAGCACAGAGTATAGCAAATAACTGCTTACAATGACATGCACACGGTCATGTCTACGCTTGAACAAGTCTCTGTAGGCTGTTTTTCTGAATTGAAGGAGAGAAGTTCTGCCTTAAAAACGTGTCTCCATCGTTCCTGTCCCTCAGACAGTTTCCAGTTACTAGATCCAACTCAGATAAAGTATGTGCCAAATTAGAGATGTTTCCCATGCCACTCTTTCAATTTTATGTTAACATAAAGACTTAAAACGCAATTCCAAATAGATACTCCTCCAATACTTAATCAGCTTTCATTAAATGAAATTTCATTATGCTTTTATTTAGAATTTTGTTTTACTATCAGAAATGTGTTTTTTCTTTATTGCAGAATGAAGTCAAAGAAGAGCTCTGTACAGTGCCATTACAGAGCGGCTTTTGCGTCCTGTAAGAAAAATACAACTAAGTTCTGCAATGGCTGTTCTCATGGGACAATGTTCTAACACTCATTCACATCTACAGAAGTAGAGGCCGTGCAAACCACATTTGCCAAGGGTTTTTAACAAAACACCTGAAACAAATTAAATCACTCTAAAGATAACCACAATTAGAGACTCTGCCTTACCACTGTAGTTGCTGCTACTGCACCACACAGTTCAAAGCTTAAAGAAATTAAAACCAAAATAGACATACCACCTAGGACTGGAGTTTGTATTTTACACATTTACTATCTAATGTTTCCTGCTTAATGACTGTCAATTCTCTGCCTGCTGGTATTTCCGATTTGAAGTCATTTGCACTCAAACTTAAGGAACCTTCTTTTGGTGAATCAGTGGGAACACAAACTATACAATTCAAAAGTAAGAGCTCCTTCCCTGAATAGGCAACAATTTTAAAGACAGCTATCTGGTTAATAGCTCCTATCTAACGCAGTGCGTGCTTTAAGGCATCTCTTCATTTTGTGTACAACTACCGCAGCCATTCAACTCTTCTGTTATCGCAAGGGTAAACCATTCACTTTTTTCTCCCAAACCTGTATCAATGCTTAATTTTTGTGTTGGATACAGAAACTTTTAAATGGAGAACTTGCAATTTACCATGCATTTCCTTTGCCTCAATCAATAGCTTTTCACCAATATTTATAAATTCTAACAATGCCAGTTCAGACTGACTTGTCTTTTGGGTCTGTAAGCACAGAAACTGCAAGTACTGGAACACATTGTTCTAGAACCCAGTAGCATCTAAGAAGTTTCTCTCTGGTCTCAAAGGTGCAATAGTCAAAAAATCCACTCACTTCTTGTGTTTTTCCAGCCAGGCAGCACTGTCTGTCAAAAGACAAAAGTTCTCTGAA
Source organism: Empidonax traillii (assembly GCF_003031625.1). Taxonomy (NCBI): domain Eukaryota; kingdom Metazoa; phylum Chordata; class Aves; order Passeriformes; family Tyrannidae; genus Empidonax; species Empidonax traillii. Next base: position 710,535 of record NW_020955553.1, read on the forward strand.
ACCAGCAGGTCCAGCAGGCTTTCATGATTTGCCTCTGCATATAGCTTGAGTAAAGCCGTGTCGATATCCTCCTTGTAGCCATTTGCAACCTCAGTGCTGCGGACTTCATTCAAGTAACTCATGAGGAATCGTTTGCATTTTGTCATCTTCTCCTGGTCCCCTTGGGTCAGCTGGTTTAGGTCGGCGTACTCGTGCAGAGGGGGATGAGACCGGATAAATGAAGAGGAAGTAGGCAACAGGAAGGGGTAGAGAGAGATCAGCTCCCGGACATCAAGCTGGCCGCTTCTGCAATTACAGTGTCAAACTAGATGAAGCAAAAAGAAAGAAAAAGTATACATAGGCACAAAAAAAAGATGTGTGCTCACATATGCTTAGAGTCAGGACACTAACAGGTTGTTAGTTTCTGAAAGCTAATGTCTTCTATGCTGGAGAAAACATATGCAGAACAAATCTGGATTTTTTTTTTTTTTGCTATTTCTTTCTTTATTTTATTTATCATTCTTTTTCCTTCTCTAGACGTTGGAAGCTCCAAGAATTTGGAGACTGGCTAGCCTTTTGCTTTTGGCATCCTACAGCTGAAAGGCACATATACTTTTATCCAGCAGCAAGTTGTAATATAAATATGCCATGCAAAACACTTTTCTTTCAGCCTAGATTGAAATTCCTCAAGGTTTTGAAGAATGCATGTTGTGACAGAAGAATAAAATGAATGCGTCTTTTTTTTTTGGGTTGTGGTTGTCTGATGGACTGAATGCTACTTATGTCTTAAACAATACAAAGACTTTTCTCAAACTGCAAGGAAGCAACAGCCTGTCTGCAGCCCCCAAAGCACCTTTCCCTCCCCACAATGCCTGTTGACTGGAATTTGGACTGTGACTGGGAACTTGAGACAGGACTGTTGTCTAACCATCTCAGGTCTGAGGAGAGGTAAACAAGGTTCAGGGAAGAATGTCTCTGTGTTAACAATCCATTCTAGCTGAGCTCAGTGGGTGGCGGGGGAGAGGGGTTTTGGGTGTGTGATGGTGAAATCTCTCCTCACCAAATCAAAAGAGTAACCAGGTACACACGGGACATTCACGTGAGAAGCAGCTGAGAAGGGGTTATAAACCACCACAGACCCGCAAAGCGCCCCCCAGAGTCATTCCTGAGGCCTTCCACCACCAGAAGACTGCACGTGATCCAAGTGAGGCAGTAAGTCTGGAGTCTGTTACAAGACCCTGCAAAGCTTCCCCCCATCAACGGGAGGTGCCTGGCATCTCCAGAATGGATACTAATCCATTGGACTCTATGTTTTTGGGAGACATTCACCACCATGAAGACCAGAAGAACTGGTCCAACACGACACTGCCAGGTTACACACAATGGGGATACATTCTCTATTTTAATCTCTGCCACTCACTTTCTTCTCCCCTGCCAACTCCTTTTTTCCTATTTCTTTCTTATCTGTCTTTCTCTCACATTTACCATTAAATAAAACCCATACTATTGACTTTGGCATCTAGTCTTGTTTGCACCTTAATTCAGGTACAGGCACTTCTAATAATTTTAATAACCAGATCACAAGAAGTTATTGGGGTTTTTTTGGTTTGGGGTTATTTAATTTTTTTTTTTTACATATGGCAAAAAGCTTCCTAATTTTCACAGCCAGAATGACCTCTCTTCCCAGGCCTTGCTTCAGGAGAACAGCAAGACATCAGGATTTATATTTTAGTTCACTATCAAAAGCTTTTATTCAGAATCCATCTTTAAAGATGAACATTCTTGAAATGAAGGAGATACTCTGGCTGAAAAAAGATCAAAATGATCTTGACCATTCTCTGAAAGAAACTGTTTTGTTACCACACAGTTGCAAATAAAAATTTGTAAAAATAGTTATTATCTATATATGAAGAATATATCTTCACAACCTTGATTGGAATGAATTCCAAAAAGAAACAAGTTACCACCCAGATGTAGACAAAGCAGCAGATTTCTTCAGGCAGTAAAGTGTGAAAGATCCTCACAAGCAGGCTCATCCCTTCCTTACTGTTGTAAAATAACTGAAGAGTGGGGCATGCCCTGCATTGTTCACTTCTCACCATTGACACAGTTCCAAAACCATCCAGGAAATATGAACTAGTGGGAAGCATCACCATGACTACCTTTCTCAACTACTTGTTTAGAACTTCTTTTTAATACTGTCCTTTGGTTACAAAAATCTATACCAGAAGAACAAAATTCTGAGACAGCAGCAACAGCAACTTTAAAAGCAGCAAGTATCCTGCTCCAGAATCCAGTGACTGCAAAGCACAGGAACAGCAGCATGGACAATAGAGGACCACACCACAGAAAATCTGAATATGGGAAGCCTTCCCATGAGAAGAGGCTTGAACAGCAGGTCTTCCCGATTCATACATAGAGCTCCTACTGCCTAAAAACCACCTCCCCACTAGAAAGGCTCACCTCTTAACAAGGGCAAAGTGTTTATGTCTACTTTGCAGATTTCTGCAGTTGAAATATCTTTTTAATCCCCCTTTGCAGGTTTAATATTTGGCTTAGAAATGCTGAGATGTACATTATGGTAGAACTCACAAGGAGACAAAGACTTCTTTTTTTTTTTTAAAAGGTAGAATAACCCAGAAGTAGCAAGTTCTGTCAGAGGTGTGACCTGATGGTTCAAAGAACATTTGAGCTTTAAGTATGAACTCATTACAGTAATCTAACTGCAGTTTTGACTAGTCCAACTACTCTGAAAGTTTAAGTCCTGAGGACTACCAGATAAAATATATTCCATGAGATGTTTTACATTAGAAAACTAACCCTATTTGAAGAAAGAAGAGATTTTTTTTTTTTCTCCAAGGTTCTTCCCTGATTTATTTTAGAACAAAAGTTAACCCATAACTCAAATAACATCCACAGGCTACTCAAAATTTGTGCAAAACAAGGAGTCAGTAAATTTGGAGAAATTCATGTATAAACATTGGTTCCCTGGCAAGCTATACTGTCAAGTATTTGGAGGTGGCCTAAGCTTAAGATGGAGACTATGACCATGGAGATGGATGAAATTAAAAGATGCTATATTTAAATATGCCTCTTATTGTAAGTTTCAAAAACATTTTCCAACTTCTGCAGTAGCTTCTGAGTCCTTTCATTTTACCATTCCACTTTTCCTAGACAACAAAGCAGTCAGTTACTTCCCCTCTGACTTCACAGACTTTGGCCTCAATGATGATCTGTTTCCCAAAGGAGAAATAGCTTTTGAGGAGAACCAGCTTCCAGCCTGGGATAGCCCAAAGCCTAGGCTCTCACAGTGGTTCTCTCAGCAGGTCTGACACAAGCTCATGTTACAGTTTTGCTCTCCCCACAGCAGTGGCAATCAGCAATCAAGCAGCCTCCTTAAAAAGGAGGCTTCCACAAGCTTCTTAAGGAAAACCAGTAAATACTAAACAATGCCCAACAATGCATGAATGGTTAACATTCATCCCAAGGCTTATGGTTTCTGGGATCTGTGCGTGTTTTGTGGCTCTTTCCACCACATCTGGACAAAATCATTTAAGAGCAGGTACAAAGGACCTCATCTCTTTCAAAACACATATCCCAGTCTTCAGCTTCTAACATCTCAGGCTTAGCAAAATACAGGTAGCAACTTATCTCACAGTAGAAAACAAACTTGTAACTCAGACCCTCGTATTTACAGATATCAGAGATGTAAAAGAAGCCTACAGTATTAGTTGTTTTGCCCAGATCCCACTGGCTGTAATAGAAGCTTATATTCTCAAATAATTTAAGATGCAAATCTTACACTGCCCCAACTTCTCATTTCTCAAGGTATAAGTACCAGCAATTTTTTAACCTTTCCAGTATAGGAGACACTTATTCCTAAGGTCTCTCTATAGGCTTTCTCAGATGAGAAATACTGAGGAAAGAGTTAACATTTTGATTTGTTAAAAAGAGCAGCAAAGTTTAGAAAAGTATCTGGTGTGTCAAAATGTAAGCAACATCTAATCAGTGAAAAAACACTGAAGAGAACTGGTTTCATTGTGACAGCTGCCAACACCTCAGTAAGACATCTAGAATTCAGCAAATGGCCTACTAAACATCACTGATTGGTCTAAATGCCTGTGACCCTCTAATGATAGTAACATGAAATAGCATAAATATAAATCACAGCTACATAACACAAACAAACACAATTCTGTTATTGTTTGTAACAGAACTGTCAGACCAAAGAAGCCCTACTGTGACAGCTCGCTCAACTTAAGGTTAACTGATACAGTTGAGGAAAATTCTCCTCCCTTTGTTGGGCTACTTAAGTTTCAACAAAACTATCACTTATTCTTTTTTGTCAACCTTCTTCAGTATTTAGAAGTATCAGCATAACCACAAGGAACTTTGCAAAGTATTCCTCCTAAAGGTTTCAGTATTTAAGAACTAAGAATTTAAGCATAAGATATAACTGTTTCTTGACAAGGTTATCCAAGAGGGATAATTGATGCAAGAAAACAAAGACCTTTAGTCCGATATAGTAGTTTCCCCAGCTAACCTGTGACTGATAGGTATTTTCTGAGTAGTGAGATAATCTCACTTCATATTTGTCCAGAAATAGGCTCACATCACCAAGTTCCTGAAGATGCTGCTGTCGTTTTGTTTCACTGCTTAAACCCATCTTTTCTCAGATAGGTACCAAGTTTCCCTTTGGCATTAAGACTGAAGTTACTTCTTACTAACACAACACCTGCAGAGTAACACATCAGAATGGGAGGAAGTGTTTGCACAGACTGCCATTATCTTTCCCATTTTTCCTCTGAGCATCAGGAAGTTTAAAATGAGCAAGATTGATTGAGAGTGTATCAGGGCACATGTACTACTCTAATTGGGTGTGTTCATCAGGGCTGAAAATCAAGGAAACTGAAGCTTTTTTAGAGTCAAACTACTTTGAATAGTTTACGTATGGCTGGACAGAAGAAAAGCACATCCTGGCTTTCTTCCTCGAGCAGACCTCAGCAATTCATAAACTGTTGTTCTGCTTTGGAGTTGCAGCTTTTAGAGGAAGGAAACACCCTGGAATGCTGACTCAGATACAAAATTCGTGGCTGGACAGCATATTTTCTCATGAAGCATGCTTGTTTCTGCAGAGGGGCTCCCACGATCCTATTCATTAAAGTTTATTTGTCAGATGGACTGATAGCTGGATGGAGGCTGCATAACTGATCCTGACTCCTTCCTCAAGGTGGTGGAGCTCCCTGCAGGATTCATTCCCCTCTTCTCACTGCTTTTCAAAGATTCCCAACTAGGTACAGATTGTACTCCCACTTCAGACACACAACACAGGGTTCAGATACACTGTGTGTGTGTAAGATTATAAGGGTGGAGGAAGACTGCAATTTGCTCACTAATGACAACAATTACAGGGTGTTACAAAACATGGTTGTAGCTGGAAGAGATTGTGAATAAATGCCATTCAGGCCTTTCCTGTCAGTCTCTCATTCTCACTCAGCGTCCATTGCTCATTTCAGCCCAGTGTCTCCCATTATACAGGTGAGCAGGAGGCAAAATGGCAAAGTCTCTCATCAGTAGCAGAATCCCCCAAAACCTTTTCCTCAATGCATTTCCATAAACCCAAGGACAACTTTTTTCCTATACTGTACATGCTTACAGTATACAGAAAACTGTCTAAGCTTATTCTATGGACTCTACATAGATTTAAAGTGAATTTCAGCAGATAACAAAGAGAGTTGTTTTATGCAGTCAACATGGATTACACTAACTACAGACAGTGCCCCATCACCAGAATGAGGCATGGTTAGCAGAAATGAAATTATCAGGCAGAATAAAGATAACTAGCTGAATTTTCTTAATGGGAGTGAAATATCAAGGTCAATTTATAAACATGTGACTGCTGAAATGGCTAAATTGGGAAAGTTAATACAGACTTCCAAGAACAAATCTGCTTTCTGGAAAAGGTCTAGCAGAACAAGTGTTAAAACAAATTCAGTATCAGCATCCTCAAAAATGTTAGCGCAATTGTGTTAGTAGTATTTAAATTGTAACTAAAATTTAAATTATACCTTTTTGTTAAAAGTATTTTAAAAAAGAGAGCAAGGCAATATCCATGCTGTAAATCACAGCACAGGGTCAATAATAAAGCCTTGACCTTCATGGGTATAAAGTAAAAAAACCTCCACATACACAACTCTCAAATAACCAAAGCTACTGCTAGCATACAAAAGAAAAAAAAAGTTGCATTAAACTCTTCAGCTATAAAGTTGTTTCAATGTTACTCTGTTCTTATCCCCAACAAAAACATTTTACCATAGTAAACTCACATCTGCATCAAAAGCCATTCAAGTTTTTAAAATCAAGAACACTAATTCCTTATTTAAAGAAGTAATAAATTTCTTGTCACACAATTACCTGAAGAGTTCTTTTGCTTCAAGGAACTGAAGCTGTGCAAACTGTATAAAGCCTGCTTGCTGCAGGATTCGTTTGTACATTACCTATGAAAAAGAAGAGGGGAAAGAAAATGTTTATTATATTTGTATTTACACAGTGCTGATTCCTACTGCAATAGCTACCTGCCACAACACTGAACACGTGATCTTCAACCACACTTGCCAAGTCACATGCAAAATAAAGCCTTGATCCTCCACATTTTAAGTTATGTACCTACTGAATCTGCTGCCCAGACTCAGTTTCTTACACAAATGTGTGTGAACACAACACTGCTCAGGGTCCTTATTAAAAGTCAAGTCAAAAAACAGTAAGGTGAACTTTTCTTGTTCACATAGTGACTTATTTGACATGACACTGACTTGCCGCAAGTTTCTGCTCGAGTTATTTGTTAACATAAAAGCCAATGGTTATCTCTGAAGTTCTCCACGATTCAGTAAGCACAAAAGAAAAGAAGGTAAGGATGGTCCCACTTGACCACACACAGCCTGTCATCTCACTGCTGCAGCAACCTTGCTGGCAATTCTCAGTCTCACTCCCAGCTCATGACTGTAGTTTTGACTTTTGTTATTTTGATTTTTTTTTTTTAAATAAAAATACTTCCAAAGTGGTTCAACTTATCCAATATGAAGTACATTATGCAATGTAGATCAAAATATAGTTAAAAACCAACTAAAACATGGAAAGTTATTTGTTAACAAGTTTTACTGTTAAGGTCACACCTAGACAGAAAATGTTGAAAAGAAGTTCATTACAAAAAGAACACAAGAACTACTTTAATGATAGGTAGCTATTAAATCTGAATGGTCAACCAATTACCATAAGATTAAATGAAATCTTTGTGCCCAGAATATTTTTAACAGCAAAAGAGAACTACTAAAAGCAAGGAACCTAAACTGTGCTCTACAAAGCATCTCGTTTGTGATAACATCGGGATTTTGGCAAATACACCCAGCTACCTCCACAGGCCTTCTTCATTTTTTCCCTTCACCTTGCTCATGAACATACAGCTTTCTAACATTTCACACTGTACATGAAGGCAGACTTAAAACACACTTAAAAAACCATTTTCAATGAAAATACCCTGAGAAACTACAATACAATAGGAACACATTTCAGGTAGAAATTACTAAGGAACATGAGACCTCGAGTACAATGGATTGATTCTGTAACTGATGATTTTTCACCTTGATTAAAGATTATGGATTTACCAAGAGAAGAGCTTGGCTTCAGTCCATTTAGTCTTGCTTTACTAATGGTTTGTCTTAAGGAAATAGTTAATCTTGGTAATTAGCAAGCCATGAAAATGTATTGATTTGTGAGGTTCTGTGGGATTTTTCTTGACTTCCCAGTGTGGAGGAGAGAAGGGGAAACAAAGATGTTATCTGGCACACTTTTTCAGACAAATAGGAAAATATGAAATTAATATAACAATATAAAATTAAATGAACAATATTTCATGATTTCTTTATACGAATTAATGTTTTACATTCATGTGTAATCATTCAAAAGACACAGTTAACTAAATTTAGTTAACTAAAGCTAAAAGGGAATGTAACTACAGTTATAAAGTGAAACTTCCTTAGTGATTAATTCACAAACTAGACAAAATATTATGGATTTCTGACAGTCTTATTACATCAATACACAGTAATCTGTGAATTGATACCCACTTGGTCACATTTTTAAGGCCACTGCTAAAGGATTTCAATCTGCAAATATCTGCATCTTTTGGCAGCAGCAGAACTTTAAAATCTGGCTTGACTTTACAGGAAAAGTCTTCTCACCATGCTGACTAGTATCAAAAGTAGATAGGCTGGGGTTCCCCCCCCCCCCAAGTCTGTTTTCAATTTTTGCAACAGAATGATCACTAAAATTTACATATTTAGTAAATTATGATATTGTAATTAAGTTTGAATTTCTCTAAGACACTGAAAATACTGCTTTAACTGCAGAGCTTAGTCTGTACAGCATCTTTTCAACAAAAAGTTGAAAAGAGCACATTAATAGTGTAACTACAGCTTGAAGGAATCAGTTTTAAATTTGAACTGATTAAGCGGTATTCACTTTCATTTAAATGTTGACATATCTTCACTTCTCCCTGCATGCAACAAAAAAGTTGTAGAATATCCATGGACAGGTGCTTTCCCAACTTTTTAAAGATGCAGTGATGGAATAGGGAGTATCCAAGTAGATTTTTAGTCAACAAGATAAACATTAGACATTAGGTTGTCCTAGGGTAAAGGTTATGGAAGCAGCAGACCAGACTGTCCATGGAAAATCCAATACTCCCTGTCTTACAGGTTGTTAAGAATGAGCTAGACCTATATGCCAAACACATACATTTAACTTCCATTTATGACAGAAAAAACACCTTGATTTCTTTCAGACCCAAAGGCCAGAATACTGCAACAGGCTTTTTTCAAAAAAGTACTAAGTTACATCCACTCGAAATTCAACACATTGTTTAGTCCCTTATAATTTCTGAAGAACTACCATAAGACTTGAAGTGCTTTAGACAAATTCTATATTGTTGACTGAATTCACATAAAAAACCCCATGAAATCAGTTTTGTATTAATTCATGTCTGAAAAAGCCCTAGACAACACAAAGATGACTGCTGAATCTGCAACAGCTATAGCAAAGCCTTAATTCTCATAACTGGCAGAAAAATTCTTTCTAAAATGGTCAGAATTACCAACTAAACTACATTGTACAGAAGAATTTTTCTAGAAAGCTACTTCGTTGTTTGGTCGGGTTTGGGTGCAGTTAATATGTTTTTTTGAAACTAAAGAAATGAGAAGAGAAGAAAAAAAAAAAAGAAAAGAGAGATACCTATGCAAGATGTGTGTCAATCTAACCAAGGTCTTCACTACCATCAACCATGATTTCTGCAAACGTCAGCTGTCCTGAAAAATTAATAAGTAGTATTCAGTCATTTCATGGTAGCATGGTAGAAAAGCCTTTGTATTCTTCTATCAAAATGATATCCAGTAAAGTTATCTCCTTGGAACACTTCAGCTTAGCATTTTTTACCTAGCAGGAATTCCTGATGCTCAAAGATTATTTTCATCTGATTTGGCAGAGCTAAATTTTCAGTCTGTAGGGACCACAGGTTAAATAACAAGTTAGAGCTACTAATGCATGACCTGCTACTTTCCAATAACTAAATATTGACTATGCAAATAATTCTGAGTACAGTACTTCATTGCTATTCCACTATCATTCTGCATTACTAGCACATGTATATTTATGCTGATATACAGAGGGAGAGCATGCACCTGTGTATGCATGCAATGATGAAGTACTGAACTGTAGGAAAAAACCCATGTCCTCAAGATCTGCCCTACAATGCCCTGAGTAAATTCAAGTCACATGTAAGATGGCAACAGTCACTGCAAACTGCAGAACTAAAGCATCACGTGGCAAAGGGGACACCATACTTTATGAACTAAACAATTAGAATCAGTATTCTGCATGGATAAGTTATAGTGAATGGATCAAGTGTCTTAATGTCAAACCTAGGCATTTCTTCCTATTGCTTGCATACAATGGCAAAATACAGCCTTGAAATTGTCAGCTACTCAGGATTCAGAAAAGCTTGCAAAATAGATACCCTAAGATACCTATTAGAAGATACCTATTATCTATCTAACATCTATTATCTGAAGATAGCTCTTAGGACTTAATAATGAGTGACTGCGTGATCAGTTAGAGCGTACCAAAGAAATGTTGCAAAAAACCACATGTATGGCATTTAATTTGGTTGAGCTCCATCAAATTTACATTACACAAGACCACAGTAAAGGAAAGTCTGAAGCGCTTGTAACAGACCTGTAAGGACAGCATTTGGTATTGGAGTCCCATCTGAAAGCAAGCTCAAAATTTTATGTTTCCAGCTACAGAGCAGCTCTGAAAAATTGCACTAATATCTCATCAACTAAGTCAAGTTGGGTCATTTTAATATGAGTCAGTGGGAGACTCCATCAACTCAAACTGGTTAATATCAGTTTGCAAATACAGCCCAGAAACAGAACAGGTTATTTTGCTTGCAAGTGCTATGTTTTCTGGTTTTCAGCTGTAGCATTGACTTATAGTAAGTGAACACCTTTAAGGGCACATTAAACTAGAAAGAACTTAGAATATTCTAGGAAACTAATTTCAGGAAAACAGACACTGTGCACATAAGGTATCTGTGGACAGAAAGTAACTTGTTCTAAAGACTGAAAAATCCTAAATGCAAGAAAACTTAGGAGGAATGAGATATTTTAGGTTAACATCTGTGGCAAAACACAGAAAGACATCTCCCACACTACATCTACATAAACTGGAAAGAAAAAATTGCAGGCTTACAGGCCATCATACATAGTAGAAGACATTGATTATAACATGCATCCTGTTCTCACAGCAAGATATTTGTTTGCTTCTTTAATCAGATTGCAAAGGAAAAGTTGGAAGTGAAGATGCAAAGTAAAACATGCTGGAAAATGAACTCCATATTTGCCTAAATACTTTTCAGCTTCAAGTACTTCCAGATAGATGCAACTTAGCAAAAGGATGGAAACACTTTTCTCAACAACCTTTTTACTTCCAGAAGTTTCCCAGCTGTTCATTCAACAGGAGAGTCAGGGATCAAAATGAAAACTGATACAAGCTTCATTTAATTTAATGACTGCTTTTCAAGGGCCTTGATCAAAATTGAAATGACAAGGAATTAGAAGCTTCTCAAAATAAAAAATAAATAAAAAAACCCCAAACAACAAACAAAAAACCAAAACACCGCACACCCCCCAAAAATCATTTTGAAGCACTGCAATTCTGTAACTTTCACAGTCATGTTTACATCTCTCTAAAGAAACCAGAAGTAATAACATAACAGGTACCGTTTTAAGGCAACAAAATGCACCTAAGTATATTAAAAACACAAAAACAAAAAACACACTAGATTTTCTTCAGGTTACAGATCAAATTTTGCTTTTACAAAAGGAAAGAAACCATATATTCATTCACATATTAAGTGAATAGAGATTTCATGCTGTTTTTTCCAAGTCTCTAAACAGAAACAAATACAGTAGAATATGTATTGTAATGCAAACCAGAGGTAGAAGGAAGTGAGTACAAATCTCTAATCAACACTCAAGAGTTTGGAACACACTTTCCCCACACAAAAGCCTTAAAAGCTGAGTTACACAGCAAGGCAAGTACTACTTGTAAGAGTTTGGAAGCAGGACGTATTTGCTTTAGATTTGCCATCACTTAACTTTGAAGTTGTACTATGATGGAGTTTAAGATACAGTAAGAATCTTTGATAAAAAAGGTAAACCGTAAAAATTCTGATTCAAAATAAAATATATATTTTTAAACAGCAATAGCAAATAATAACTGAACCTAGTACTAAGGAAGCATAGCATTGGATTTTCTGTCACTATGCTTTTTGGTTTTGTTTTGTTTTCAATTCTGTCAAGTTTCTTGGAAAAAAAACCAAAAAACACAACAACAAAAAACAAAAAACCAAAACCAACAAAGCGCCAGAAGAGTAGCAGCATCCAACCTGCCAATATCACAGCCTTTACAAATACAAACCAATTTAGAAGCACACTATTTCCTCAAGCTGAAATCATAAAAGGTATTACAATTTCTCTTCAATGTAAATTCCTCCCTCACCCTCTCCCATCACTTGAACATTGGAATATATGACCCCACTGTGAAATTTACATTTTCATTAAAACTAAAGGAAGGACAGACCTGAAATTTCTCTTTTGGAATATTCCTTCGAGCTCCTTTTGCTAGAACAAGGGCTTCTTCTACTCTGTGGCTAGCTAGAAGATCTTGAATCTGTTTTTCCAAAGGTAGTGGCACCAAGATATAAACACCCTTGTTCGTAGCAACAATCACCTTTCCTGGACAGAACAAACAGACATATTCTGTTTACATTCTCTACAGAAAAAAAAACAATTTCAGAAATAAGCTTTAAGATATACAATATAAGATTCAAGAACCTAAGCAGTGTTAAAGTTCCAAAACTGACCTTTACTGTTACCTCATTTATTAGATAGCAGCTTACCTGCAAATTCCATCTCAGAAATACAGAGACAATGGTAAATTTATTTATTTACAGCACATTTTGTTCCACTCGAAGTGAAACTGGCTATAATCACTCATGATGTATATATAAGCTATAAAGGCCACTGAAATCACTGTCCAGATGCCAGAGACTAGGGACTTTTAACTGCCAGGTGTTTCCACACTTACATTTTAAAATCAAAGGTAGCAAGTAACATTCAGTTCATAGTGCTAGAGTTTGTAGCTTTTCTGAAAAACAAAGGTAGTAGCACAAAGTATTTCACACTTAAGACTTCTTAACTGAAGAACACACAAAAACAAATGTTTGCCTTTTTTTTTTTGTATAACAACTCTTTATATCCAATTTTAAAACTCTTATACAGATATTTTTCAAATTACTATTCTTTTGTATTCTTTTCTAATTTGGTAGAACTTTGTCAGGATAGCCACTGTACTGGTAGTTCACAATTATTGAGTTGAAGCATTAACACTGCTCATTTGAAAGAAATAATCAAGTTACAAAAAAAAAAAGAAGCTCTAACCCCATGTACTCCTACCCAACAATTTCCTTGACAATTAGAGCACATTTAATGAGCATACATTTTGTTAGAAGCATAGAATTTTGGATTACTGAAGTCTGCAGGACTCTAACCAGCAAAGCAGTTGCAATAAAAGTTTCAACAGTCAACATACTTCGTTTAAAAAACAAACTGAAGTGACTGCAGGCTGTTCCAGAATTACTGATGCAACAAAGTACCTTCAAAGTCCTGTAGAATGTGACCTTCTTTAAAAGGCAGGGTTTGCTTTTGCTGCTGGTCCAGCATGCTGTGCACCGTAATGAACTCATCATCGAGAGCCACCACATAAGGAAAGCACAAAGCTGCCCCAATCACATTCTCCGACCAGTGCACTGGGGCGCGCTGTGAGATCCCATCTACAGTTGCAAACATGCCTGCAAAGAAGGAAAAACAAAGCCTGAGGCTTGGGCTAGTTGAAGTCTAATTGTTTTCCCAGCACAAAGCATGGGTACCAAGGTAGAGAGATGAAAATTTCCAGAACAGATACAGGCGGCATGACAACAGCACATCACACCTCTCTGGACCTGACAGTTACTTCAGGTCAGTCTTTTTTCTTCCCTTGTCCTTCACCACAGGAACAGACAACACCAAAAACTGAGAAGAGATGGATACTGAAAGAAAGTGCAAAGAATTATTCAAGTTTAGTAAGCTTAAGGGTTTTCTTACAAGAATTATGCCACGCAGTTTGAATTAATTTCAGAACATTAACATTTATTGAGACACATTCAATCCTGCCTTAGTAGGAGCTGCAGATCTGCACTGCCTGGCAATGCAGGCATGTTAGTTCCTTGCTGTACCAAATATCTGAAGAGCATTTCAGTGGACACAATAGTTTACTTATACTTCTTCACTTTTGATACAGCAATGTTTTCACAGAACAAGTGTCCAGCTCCTTGGGATGAGTCACTTCCTGTGAAGCATCTGTGTTTTCAATCATTGGAAAAAAATGCAGAGGCTGTTTATAGACCAGCACAGAGTAAAGACCTTCTATATCCCAAGGATAACTCCTATGCTGTCTTAGAAATAACCAGATTAAAACTTCAATTAATTTGGGGAGGGGGGGTTGTCACTATCTTTCCTCCTGTCTATTTTGTCCTCCTTCCTTGTCCTAGCTTAACAGACTTCTGACTTGCTTTAGGATTGCATGTCACTGGTTCTATTCATGCTACTTTGTATTTCCCAATTCTTTCCGAGACACTGACTGAAGAAAAATTTCAGTCAACATTCTGAGGCCTAGTTCAGTAAACATTTACCAGCTGAGCCATCCTGAAGCAGTATGTAAGCTTCTGTTCAAAATATTAATTCATACCCGTTAAAACCAGTATTCTCATGCCATTAAAAAGGCATGCCCATGAAAATTGATCTTTGGCAGCAGTGAGCCACTTGACAGCTGGCAGAGTAAGTCTGAGCTCTAAAGAACACAAGAGATTAAAAGATTATGTTATTCAATTTACAAAATCTCCTCTAAACAGAGGATAATGAGGCAAGGCGAGCTGGGTAGAAGGACCATCTTGGAATTGAAAAAAAAAAAAAAAAGGGAAAACAGAAAACAAAACAGAAGGTTGTAGACTTTTACAGAACTATGGTGTAGAGAAGCTCACCTAAGCTTCTGTATCTCTTATAGCAGCTTTTAAATTATCAACCCTTTTCCCTTGACTAAGGGTTCTTTTTCACCACAATGATCAGCTTTTCAACCAAAGCACCTCACAGAAAATACTTTTTTGGGGGCTCATAATATATTGATTCCCAATTTACTCTATTGGTCTTGATATTCTTATGACTCAGAAGTAAAATTTTATGTCAGGCTAACTGCACTGTCCACTTTTAAAGGCTTTTTGTTATTACTCTGTGCTATAATCTCATTTCAAAAAGTGAAACTTGAACTAAACACATACTAACCAGTAGTAAATTTAGTTTATTATATTTAAAATATTAATTCATAGGTTTTCTATTTCTCCGATGTTTAAACAGAAATAATTATAAACCACATTTTTTTTAAATGAAAAAGCTCTTTTTTAGGTAATTTTAAAAATTCTTTCATGGAAGTGAAAGGGCATGCAGAGCAATGGATGGTGCTTTTTCAAGTCAATAGCTCTCTACATCCCTCTGCTCTCAATAACTAGGTGGTATATCATTCTGTGGTAGAATGATGCATTTTCTGTCTTCATCCAGCTCTCACCTAAGGATAACAATAAATATGACAACTATAATCAGAAACCACAGCCTTTTTATAGATCAGGAACGCATTTGATCAAACTTGAGATGAAGCCAGTAATCAATTCCATACTGAAAATGCATAGGCTATCCAAAGGTTACAAGAGTTACCCAAAACACAGCTACATCATTTTCCAGCACCTAGAGATATAGAAATGTTTTGTACACTCTCAAAACTAGCTGAAAGTGTGCTCTTCCCCACAATCCATCCTGTTTAAAGATGATGTTAGTATTGACCTTGCATTGGCCCCCTCTGGGGTACAAGAGTAGTGACTGGCCTCCAGCTGGACTCCTGCTCACTACAAACCTTCCTGTCAAGCTTTCAATCCACCTCACTGTTTCTCTAGCTCATTCTTCATCTGTTTGTCTACAAAGGGTGTCATGGGAGATAGCATCAAAAGCCTTGGTGAAGTTCACAGTATCACTGCTCTCCCGTCATCCACCAAGCCAAGTATTCAATCGTAGAAAACACTCAGCCAGGCAATTGTCCCTTTTAAAATCCACGTTGATTACCTCAAATTACATTCTTGCCCTTTGTATATTTGGAAATAGCTTCCAGGATTTTCTCAGTCACTTTCCTGAGGATCAAGGTATAGCTGGCCAACCTGTACTTGCCTGGATCCTTTCTCTTGGTCACCTAAGACAGCAGTGAAGACACTTGTTTTCTTCCAGACCTGAGGAACATCCCCTGATCATCACATCCTTTCAAAGGTAATAAAGACTGGCCTCACATTGACATCGACCTCAAGCATCCATCTGGTCCCATGGTCTTGTCTGCCCAGTTTACTCGAATGTTCTGTAACCTGATCCTTCTCTGATGAGGGCAGGTTTTTGTTGCTCCAGATTTTCCCACTGTTCCTAAGCACTGATAATACCTAAAGGAAGGTCATACCAGCAGACTGATGTAAAGGAGGCATTAAGCACCTCAGCCTTTTCCATGCGCTTTGGCACCCGGTCCTCCACCTTATTTAACTGTAGGCATCCATTAGCCTTCCTTTGCTACTAATATGCTCCTTTTGTTGCTGTTCATGGTGTTCAGCAGTCAAGGCCAGACAGACATTGGCCTCTGTCCTGGTTTTGGATTAATCTTCTTCTTAGTAGCTGGTACAGTGCTGTGTTTTGGATTCAGTATGACAATGATGTTGCTAACACACTTATATTCAACAGAGCACATGGCTTCATCAGTTCCTTAGTCACCATCAGTGCACTCCAGAAAACTCATGGACTGCTTGTGCCCTGCTGTGCTGGCCCTCTGGCAAGTACTGGAGTGGTTTAAGAGTACCATAAAAACTAGGACCTGCAAATGAAGGTTTCTTCCCATTACCTGAAGAAGGTCTTACCTACATCATCTGTCTGATAAAGTGGTCTCTAGCAGGTAGGTGACCATGATGTCACCCATATTAGTCTGCTTTCTAACCCTAAAGCATAAACTCTCATCTCCCTCTTCCTTTGTTCCAAGGCACACCACCACATTTTCCCACTGCTTCCGCATAGAGAGTAACCCCACCCCTCAGCTGTTAACACAGAAGTGTGATGATTTCCCAGAAAAAGAGAGCTTTCACTACCATGCTGTTTTGTAAAGACTTCTTTGTCAGTATAAGCCTGAAGCAGGACCTCTTCAGCTCTGCTTGCTGCATATGAAGTCTCTCATCACACCATCTTGCATTCTTTGTTTGCCAACTCAGCCTACAACCATCACCACACCTAATTTAAATACTGCTCACCAAGTTGGTCAGTCAAGCTGGCAAAAACGCTTTTGCCTAACTTGGTCTGGTGGATCCCATTACTTCCTTAAACAGGGATCCATAGTCACAAATGCCAAAACCCCTGTCAACACAAGTTGTGCAATCAGTTGGTGACTTGCACCATCCACACATTCCTCAAGACGTTCTTCCTTACCAGCAGGATTGATGAGAAAACCTCCATCACCAATATGAGAGAGTGTCCCACTACTCTTACTTGCTAATTCTTCCTGATGCTACTGCATTGTAAAGGCTCAGACGATTTGTCGGGGCAGAACTTCCTGTTCCTCATGTGCAACTATGAGCACTGAACTTACTAAATAGATGTAAATCTGCAGGCAGAGAAGGAGAATTCCTTCTTTGGTTATGACAAGCACTTCCTTTCTTTTGTTATGACAAATCACAAGTTTCCATTCCAGCCTTGGCCATCACAGAACAAGCAGAGACTTAGCCTGTCCTTCCCTCTGTACAGTTGGAGGTACAAGGCTCACACCTGGGTGCTGGAGAAGATTCAATTTCCTTTTTGTCATCTGTGATGCCGTGCACTCTGCTGACCTCCTCCTGCACCTCCTTTACATGGCAACAGAAAGCCTTAACGAAGCACACATCTCCTGTGGACAAGGACCACATTCTCCCTTGCTCCAGTCTCCTTGGAGGAGGTAGGAGGTGCTCTCTTCAGCTCAAGGCTCAACAAGCTGCACCCGCTCTTGGGAGCTCAGTCTAAGCTGACACCTCTGATGTTTTGGAGCAGTTGCTCCAGCTGGTGCTAAGCAGCACACCCCGTACCAATATGCAAGAACTGTCTGCTGCAGTTTTAAAGCCTTTGTACAGCAGGAAATCTGATTAAAAACATGCAGTAACAGCTTCCCAAACTCAGAAACTTAATTTCGGTAAACATAGTTTCATACATATCAGAAAGAAGTGATTTTTAATTCTAAATGAACTAATCACTGGACAAAATGAAGATGCACCAAAAATGAAGTTCCTCCTCCTTTTGAAAGAACAAGCTAAATACTCTCTGCAAGCAGAGAAAGCAAAGAGCAGTGATCTGCTATGAACAATTCTAACAATGAATCTTAAATGCAAAGAGTCCAGGTAAGGAAAAAAGTTACATACCCAATAAACTTGAAGACATTTTACTTTGATAACCATTTTGAGCACTTGCTTTCTGCCTATCTAAATTCTATCTTAACTCAAAAACAAATTATTCTAAATATATGCCACTTCAAACACTATAAAGCCAAATATATTAATGTAGAATATACATCCACCTCGGTAAGAGGCTGGATTTAGCACTGAGGTTTCACCAAGAGCCAACCAAGCATGCCTTAACCACTGAGACATACAAAACCAAATCAAAATTAGAACTGAAGATTCACAGATCCTTTTCAAGTCCATTAATTTTACAGCAGAAGCCTACCTCAAATTCCAAGATACACAGTGCTTATCTATTATAAAGGTGCTCAGCCACCTTCATAACCTCGAAGAGACAAGTGTTTAAGACACTAAGAATTTTACCAAGGAAGAACAGCAAGGACAGTACTAGTCAAAACAACGAGGATGGAATAGAAAACAGGAGATTTAAAAAAAAAAACAACCAAACAACAAAACCACACAAACAACCCACAGCTGAGCTAGGCAAGGAAACACTGTACAATTGATAGCAAACAATCTGCAAGGTTTCTGAGAAAGTACAAGATAGACTTTGCCAGTCTAGCAGTACAAGATAGACTGTATCATGAGGAAAGGGGTGGTTTATAGAATGTTTAGAACAGCAGAAGTGCATTTACTAAATATCTCACATACCTGATTTTCTAACCCCAAGACAAGTATGTTGATTTTATGAATAACATTCTCATTGTATCTCTCTCTTACAGGAGACCAGATAAAAGCAAAAGTCAGACTAAATACACTTCTGCTTTCTAACTAAATACAATTATGCTTTTGAAAGTATATGTATTCTTCTTAAATCAAAAAAGAAATTAACTACTTGAACAGAACCTGGTTTGACTTTCTTAAAAATATTAATAAAAATTAAGACTGTGATCTTCTTAGTAATATGTCAAAAACAAATATTTTCAGACAGCTAATTCACAAATTTAAACTTCTACAGCACTACTAAAACAGTTAATATCTACAAATATATATTCACATTTAAAGTAACTAGGGAGTTTCAGTAAGAAGTGGGCAGCCAAAATGACTTAGAGAAGCCTTACATTCTGAAGAAAAAAAATTCATTTTAGAAATCTTCAATTTGCATAAACTGATATTCTAATGAGAGTTTATTTCTTTCAAGAAAAACTGGTGAGTTGATGTACATATCCCATTCTGGTCATGAGACAAAACTTCAATATAAGCAACTGATTGCATTCTTTATTTTGCTTTGGAATTTTTATTAAAAAGCCAAATTCAGATCCCTGAATTAAGAACATAAATAGAAGAACATGCTATTCCTAACGTGTCAGGAAAAATACATACACTGCACCTCTGAAAAGGAGAGTCAAAACCTTCTGCTTGTGGTCTGTCAGCTCTGGGATATTGAAGCTTTTCAAAAAAAAAAAAAAAAAAAAGCTCAAGATTACTGACCCCACAGCATATTGTTGATTCAGATAGATTACAGCAGCAGTAGTCCTTACAGTCATTTATCTTTAGACAAGAGCATTGTTTCACATGATCTAACTTTGGTTTTACAATTGTTAAACTACCAGTTTCTGTAATATGGACCTGAAAAACACTATTAAAAAAAAAATTAAGCAAATGGAGCATAAAAACTGAGTAGTATCTGACAACATCTACAGTTAAGACAGTTTATTTTAATAGGAGTTAGGATATAGTCTATTTCCACTAAAATTTCTTACTAGCACTGTAGTACAAAAAACTTACTACTGAATCAGTTTCAGTGTAAAATGGACTTCATGTGAACTCCTCTAAATAGCAACTGAGGACCAAATTAACTCATCTATGTGAATTTAACAATTTATAGCAACAGAGGGCTCCTCAAACCCAGTCTGACTGGTCACTACAGAGAACCTATGAGACCCTGAAGTTTCACTTGGTACCAAACAATTCTTTTGCTCAGGGCTGCATGACACTACTGGTCTTAGCTGTCTATACAGCAATGAAGCTTTCTACAGACATGATTAAAATACAAAGAACCACAGATTTTTGTGCACTGAAAAAAAGAACATGAGAGATATAACAGTATTAAGTACCAAAAATTTACCATCTCCCTTTTTACCTCAGCATTCCATTATAGACCTGTGAAGTAAATCATTATTATGATGCAAAACACTCAATTAGTAAAGCTTTGTTTCACAAATGAAAGAAATTAGTAGAAGCAAACAAAAAAAAAGGCAAAAAATTAAAATCCTTAGTCTCACCTAGGCCTCCAGGGCCAGCCAAGAGAAACTCTTGTCTGCCTATCCTTTTCACAATTGGCCGTTTCTCATCACTGCAATAAGGAAACAGGTCCTGGGAGACACCAGTATTATAATTCAAAATTATATACTGCGTAGTAAGTGCAAGGCATAAGTAGTATCCATCTACGGCCACAGCACAGGGTTGCTCTGGAGTAAACACTTCCTTGACTATCTGGACTCTGTCTTCAAACACCATGAACATCTGAATGGTCCGACGCTTGACCGAGATGATGCAGACCTCCACACAGAACGGATCCCCACTCACGGGGTTCTCGTTCAACGTGAACGTCACAGCTCCTTTGATCCTGGCACCGGTGGGGACGGGTTCCAAGTTTATCATGTTAACTAGTGTTATCGTGTTGTCACAAAGCACGAGAAGTCTGGTGAGGGCAGAGGCTGCTTTCAACTCGCTCACAGGCTTCTTCAAGCCCAGA
>NW_020955553.1:731642-804523 GCF_003031625.1 Empidonax traillii
CCCCACTCACGGGGTTCTCGTTCAACGTGAACGTCACAGCTCCTTTGATCCTGGCACCGGTGGGGACGGGTTCCAAGTTTATCATGTTAACTAGTGTTATCGTGTTGTCACAAAGCACGAGAAGTCTGGTGAGGGCAGAGGCTGCTTTCAACTCGCTCACAGGCTTCTTCAAGCCCAGATATTTATGCAGTTGCTTGGTAGCAGCAAAAGTTATTTTTCCAGCTGTTGATACCTTTTCATCCAACATAAAGTGATAGATAAAGCAGTCATTGGTTCCAATGTAGAGGTTCTTCCCACAGCACTCAATGCACTCAATGTTGATATAATTTTTGTCTCCCATTAACATCTCCCGCTCAACAGCAGAAACGAGCTTGAAAGCTTTAACGCTCATTGTGTCTTCTGGGTGATCTGATTAAAGGGAAAAAAAACACTATTTACCTCCACACACATAATCAGATATCAGAGGTAGCAATTTAATATTCACCAATACAAAAACTTAAATGCTGCATTCTTTAATAGCCTATACTCAATTTCCAACCCAATTACACAAGTTAGAGCAAGCACAATAATAACCACAGAAATTAATCAAATTTTATGCTTCCACTTCAAACCTATTCTGAAACAGATTCACAAGAGCACCTAGCTATTTTGAAGTGACGCTTTCTCCACATGTAACCAGCATGTTATTGGCTCTCTCAGATACTCTGGCACTACAAGTGGTTATTGCCAGTACTTAGTGATTTATAAACCTGTCATGGACGTTTCTATCACATGTACATGAAAACAAACAAGCTTCAGGTCTTAGATTTGTTGAGAAGCCACAAGGCGTTCAGTGCTGTTAGTTAACATCTCATGTTGCTTTACACTCAATTGTAGGCCTGTTAGTACATAGTCTCTTCATAAAATATCACAGGCTTATTGCATTTTAACACATCCATTCCTTACTCTCCAGTAATCAGAAGTACATAACTTCCAAGCCAGCTAAATAAAAATTTATGCAAAATATCATCCAACTCATAATAAAAGTTGTTGATTTGTGATTTGGTTTTGTTTTCTAATATCTGCAGAACGCCCATTGTATTCAGTGCTACTTACACATTCTCTGCAACAGACTATATGCACCAGCAATTATAAAGCACATTCACCCAGAAAATTTGGAAGCATAGCCCCTAAAGCATTAATTAAACTCAAGCTGTAATATCACAGAAATTAAGACTTTGTGTTCTCTACTATCAAAATAATCCCCAAAGTCTGTCTTTAAGTGCTAAGCAACACTTCTAATATCTATTTTACAAAATACACCTATCCTTTTGCAATCAAACATCATCAAGGGACAGATTCAATTTATGAAGCAATTAATTGTATTTTACAAACAGTTGCACCTTTACTGTACTCCAGACTTGTGTTATTTTTTTTGTAAGAAACCAGTAGACAGCTGTGCTCAACACTCCAAAGAAAAGCAGATGAGAAATTGCCGACCTTGTTTAATCACCTTTTAATTTGTCACGACTGTTCTGTAACAGCCACTCGGCCAACACAAGGGAAGACACAACACTAAATATCTTGAGTGGATTTAAGAGATAACATATCAATTGCTTCTAGTCCAAAGGTACAATGGAGATACAGAACATCAAATGAAATTTCTGTGGACCAACAGAGAGACCAACATCAACAAAATGCTCCTGTGAACAAACTTCAAACTAAGCACAGGCAAAATGAATTTAGTTTATAACTATTACATATAACAAATACACACTTTCTGAGCAGAAGTAACAAGAAATCCATAGTACTACTTAAATTCGGTAATAAAGAGATTCATTCTAGGAAAAAAAAAAAAGTTGTGAGAAAAAGCTTTTAGGAACAATCAATGTCAAGACATGTGATCTGGATTTTTTTAAAAACATTTATTTTGTCCTCATTTGTAAAACCTTAGGGGCCTGTGTGCACTGCAAAGGAACAGGTTCTGCAGAACATGCTGCTCCTTTAAAGTGCAAGAGGCCACCCCAGAGATACAGACAGTATATTTTGTAGTATTTCTTAGACGTTCAGAACTCCGGAAAACAAGATAATGGGGATGTTTGCTGACAAAACCCAAAACGCAATAGTCAGGAAAATTATCAGTCTAGTAGGCACTATTTTTTAAGCGCACCAGTAACCCCGCACGCACTCATTTCCGGCGAGAAGTGGGAAGCACCTCTCTCTCTCCCCCGCTCTCGTTAAGTAATAACCTTGCATTGCATGTTCCCGGCTCCTGCCCTGCAGACCAGCCCCCTGCTGCCTCACCTCCGCACCGCTCCCTCTCCCGCACCCCAAGCGAGCGCTAGTAAACCTCTGGACACGGTCCCACCGAGCCCAGGAGCTGGGCCACCGCAGACCCAGGGAGGGCGGGGATGCTCTACCCGGCGCGGTTCCCTCGCCCCCGTCCCCTCTCACACACACACACAGACACTCACTCACACAGACACACACACAGACACACACTCACACACGGACACAGACTCACACACACGGACACAGACTCACACACACGGACACAGACTCACACACACGGACACAGACTCACACACACGGACACAGACTCACACACACGGACACAGACTCACACACACGGACACAGACTCACACACACGGACACACACAGACAGACACACTCACACGGCGCTCAGCCAGGCCCGGCACCGACCGGCCCCGGCGCGCCGCCTCGGCCCCGCCGGCCAGGGAGCCTCCCCCGCCCGCTCCCCCGCCCCGCACTTGCCGGCGCTCGGCGGGAGCCGGGCCCGCCGCTCCGGGGCCTCGCGGTGCGGTGCGGGCGGCCGGGGCCGCCTCGGGGCGCGCTCGGATCCGCCGGCGGGCGGGGGGGACGCGCCGCTTCCGCTGCGGCGCCGGCCCCTCCCGGAGCGCGTCACCGGGAACGGGAGCGTCCGGTCACGTGCGGGAGAGGGCGCTGGGAACACCGCTCGGGGAACGCCAACCCTGCTCCCAGGAGGGGACGTGCACATCTGTGTATATATGTGCCTGTGTGTATGCACGTGTATTTATACATGTGTATATACACCTGTGTATATGTGTAAATGTGTGTGTGCATATGTGTATATAGAAGATATACATATATATATAAAAGAGGTTCCAAAGACTTGGAATTATTGGACTTAATCATAGCAATGTTTTAAGTCTCTTCATATGTATATATATATATATATGTATATTTATATGTATATATATATAATTTGTATATATATATTTATACATATATATAAATATATGTATAAAGTGACTTAGTTGTTGTCTCATATGTATGTGTATGTATATATGTAAATATATTTATATGAGACTTTATGTGAGACTTAGGAGCTGCTTTTTTCACACTCCAAGAAAGTACTGTCAATCTAATGGGGCTTGATAGCAATATTACATGTCTCATATATTATAAAACTTAGTGCCGTTATTATTATATATGCTATAAGTCTCTTTTACAAGATGCTTATACTATTATTATATATACTTTATATAAATATATATATATAAATTATTTATATAATCTACATATAATATATGAGAATTATACAGCATAAGAGACTTAAAACATTTCTTATTATTACTAAGTCCAGTCAGACTGAGAGCACCTTCTTGGAATGTGAAAAAAGCTGCTCCCAAGGGATGTCTGGGTGTTAAAAAGATAAATGACTTTTAGGTAGAATTGCCTCGTTAAGGTTTAGAGCTTGACGCGCCTCAATGATCTCAGACTCAGCGGGAGGTTAACAAACCTTGGGGAGAAGGATGTACTGCTGATAGTGGACACAAAGAATGCAGAATTTATGGGCCACGGGACATTTGGCAGAATTCCCAAGATAAGGAAGAAACTAACAAAGCCAACTCAGCAACTGTGCTGAAATCAGCTCCGACCGGCAAAAGGTAATTCTGGCTGCAGGAGATTGTGACCACTGACTCAGAGCCCACCGACTCAAAAGAAAAGAAGGACTGAGCATGTGGCCTAATTAGCATGAGAAGCAAGAGAATAATTAACCAGTAGAAGGTAGAATACTAACTATAAGAGAACTAAGGAACTTGTAGCCAATGAACATTAATGCCTTTGTTTGCTAAAATGTATAAATTGTGGAAAGTTTGGGTGGTCATCTGCTGGCTTTGTGCATTTGCCTTCCCTTTCTGTGCAGAACTGTAAATAAATCAAATACCTCGACTCTGTGTGTGGATTGGCCTCTTGCACACCAGGTGAAAGAACCTATTTTGGGACAACACATAGAGCTAATGAACAAAGTAAAAAGAAAGGTATTAGAACTGATATAAAGCATTGTTTTTTTAGTTGGAAAAATCTTAAAAAGCAAAATAATGGAAAATGATGTGGTATTTATTTTAAAATTATCTCCACTATAAAATGCAATAGGGTCATTCAGCAGATCTATACACACAATATAGGTTATTAAAATTTTATCATTTTTATAGCAATTTGAAAAGAAACATTATGTTTTTATCAGACTGTTTATATTCCATCCCTGTCAGAACTTCACTGTGAGAGAACATGGTCTGGTTAACCTAAAAGGAACTATAATTTTGGGTACAAATCCCTAGAAAGGTAATATTAACATAAGAAACTCACAGAGTGAAAGTCATGATCAACAAAATAATTTGGTTAGCAAGGATATGTTTTCCATAAGGAAAGAACTTATAAGATACTTTAGGAAGGGAGAGATGATCCACACAATTTACAAGAAAGTAATTTCATTGGCTGAAATAAGCACCAAAATACAGGCTGAACATTCGCCTTAGAAAGTACATTCATTTACAAGATTACTTGAATTAAGGTGATTTTGTGATGTAATTGGCCAAAGTGAAAGAAGAGTGAGAAAATGAAAATGGAACTAGTCCAGTGCAGTCTCAGAAATAAGAGAGCATCAGGGCCAGCATCTGAATTATGCATTCATGCAGAGTCGGACCCAATCCCAGCAGCACAAACACCAAACACCAGTCATGGTCTGGGCAACTTTGGGGGATCATTTTATTTTTTCCAAATGCTGTAGTCACAATACAGATCATAGTTATGGGCCAAGCCCAACCCAGGCATACAAAAGATAACCATACATAGGTGGAAAAAGCAGTGCTTCCAAGAAAAAACAAGGAGTGACAGTAGCTGGGGTGGGTTTGGGAGGAGGGACAGAGGGAAAGCACAAGGAAGTAAATTCCATATGCTGCCAGATGGCTGTTTTCAGGACACCATTGTGAAATAATATTACTTGTACACTTCTATGATCTTTAAATATTCAAAATTTGAATTCAGGCACAGAAGCACTGCATATATGAAGCAATAATGTGGCATACGTAGTGATACATCTGCAGCTTGTTCATGGGGAGGTGCACTTAAAACCATAACGTTATGTTACTTGTGTTACATTGTTGCCTCTGCCTCATAATTCTGTAAAATGAAAATCAAGTACTTCCAATTACTTTCGCAAATTTGCAGTTTTGCATTGTAACTATGACATGGTTATTTATTTGTAATCATTTGTAATTCCCTATTTTGCCTTTAAATATGTAAGCGGATGACTAACTCCAGTGGACAGGCAGCTGTTTTACTTTGGAATTACAAAGCAACTTTTGTTATTGCAGATCAAGCTGCGTTAACAAGCAGGTGCCTCATGTATGGGCAGGATGGCAATCCCATTCTATTTCAGCAGCAGAGCTCTGGCATGTAGCGGCAAAAGCGGTTTGTAGTCTTGTATATTGTCAGAATACAATAAAGTATGTTTTCCCTGTTCAGCGCTATCAGCTGGGGGATAACCTGACCTCTTCAGCAACACCTAATCCCCCAGAAGGCAGGGAGGCCCTGCAGAGAGACTCAAGACAAATTGGAGGGCTGGGCAATCACCGACTATATGAAGTTTAACAGGGGCAAGTGCGGGAATCTACACCTGGGATGGGGCAATCCTGGATATATGTACAGGCTGGGGAATTAGATTCTGGAAAGCAGTGCCATGGAAAGGGACCTGGGATTCCTGGTTGATGGCAAGTTGATGGCCAGGTCGATGGCAAGTGTGAGTCAGCAGTGCCCTGGCAGCCAGGAGGGCCAACCGTGTCCTGGGGGGCATCACCCAAAGCATCGCCAGCCAGTCGAGGGAGGTGATTGTCCCACTTTGGTTCGGCTTCACCTTGAGCACTGTGTTCAGTTTTGGGTGCTCCAATATAAGAGAGATACAAAGCTATTCGAGAGCGTCCAAAGGAAGCACATGAAGATAGTGAGGGGCCTTGAGGGGAAGCTTTATGAGAAGCAGCTGAGGTCACTTGGCTTGTTGCAGAAGAGGAGGCCGAGGAGAGACCTCACTGCAGCCTACAACTTTCTTGTGAGAGGAAGAAGAGGAGGGGCAGGCACTGATGTCTTCTCTGTGGTGAGCAGTGACAGGACCCAAGGAAATGGCCTGATGTTGTGTCAGGGGAGGCTTAGGTTGGATATTAGGAAAAGACTTTTCACCTAGAGGGCATTGGAACAGGCTCCCCAGGGAAGTGGTCACAGCACCAAGCCTGACGAATTCAAGAAGCGTTTGGACGACGCTCTCAGGCATATGGTGTTCGGGGAGTTCGGGGCTGTCCTGTGCAGAGCCAGGAGCTGGACTTCCACGATCCTTGCGGGTCCCCTCCAGCTCAGGATACCCTATGATTCCTTGTGAGCCTGTGTGTTTCCGAGCGCTCCCCAGCCCCGGCTGCTCGGGCCGGGCACACCCCTCTCCCGCTGTCCCGGCCCCGCTCCGGAAGGTGACGCCACCGCCCGGCGCGGCTGCTCTGGAAACGCGTCTCCAGCCGCGCGCGGCGTTGTGGGAGCCTGGAAGGGGCTGCCGGGGCCGAAGATGGCGGCGCGGGGAAGGGTTCGGGCGGGCGGCGGGGACCGCCAGGAGGAGCAGCTGGGAACGGCACGCTCGGAGGCGGAGGCGCTGCTGCTGCACCCGGAGCTGCTCTCGGAGGAATTCCTGCGGCTCACCCTGGAGCAGGTGCGTCCGGGGAGCCGGGCCGGGCCGGGCCTGGTCAGAGCGGCGGCCCCTGAGGGGGAGTTCAGGGGAGAGCAGCCCCCGAGTCCGTGCTCCGCAGGCCACGGAGTTGCTGAGAGGAGGCCCGTGGCGTGGGAGATGTGTCCGTGTTTGCAAAAGGCTGTGTTTGAACACGGAGGCTGCTAAGGTGCAGTTTGCCCAAATCGACGTAGTGGCTGCATTACAGTAAAACTGTCTGTGGAAAGATGATATTTACAGTATTGGAAGTTCCCACGTCCATACCCCGTGTAACCTGCTCCAGGTGAGCCAGCCTTGGGAGGGGTGTTGGACTAGGTGATCTCCAGACGTCCCTAAGTATTCTGTCATTCTGTGAATTAAGGAAGTGCAGCCTATGTAATCAGTCAAGCTAATGCTTAAAAACTGAAGCATTACTTAAATACTTATTAATTCTTAGTAGTTGAAAAAAGAAATTGAGTTTGAAAGTGAGTTCTAAGCAGTTTAGGACCATAAAAAGCTTTGGTTAATGTAATTTGAAATACTTGTTACCGCTCAGCCTGAAAGTTTTAGGTGTATGAAACAATAGGAGTCAAAGTTTCAGGTTTTTGTATGAGCTCAGAATTTTCATATGGTCTCAACCATGTAGTCTGTGTGGACAAAAATGTACACCTTTCAGGCCTCCATCAGAAGTCATGAAGTGTTGCCAAAACCATTAGTGACAGAGGCTTCATCTGCTTTTGGTGACCTCTAGTTTGGAGGATGTTAGTGGAGTTTGTTTTTTTTCTTCAATAAATCCAGCAGGAAGTACCAGGAAATGTTCACAGCCTTATACGTGATTGAAAAGCAAACTGGTGTTCTGGTAAAACTGACAATTCCTAAAAATCTCACAAAATCATAGAAATCATAGAATATGTAGGATTGGAAGGGATCTCTGGAGGTCATCCAGTCCAACCCCCATGCCAAGGCAGGGTCACCTAGAACAGGTGGCACAGAAACTCATCCAGGTGGGTTTTGAGTCCCTCCAGAGAGGGAGACTCCGTGACCTCCCTGGACAGCCTGTTCCAGTGCTCTGCCACTCTCAATGTAAAGAAGTTCTTAAGAAGTTCTTCCTCATGTTGAGCTTAAACTTATCTCCCTTATTCTTTGGGAACTGGGGAAGGAAGCAGAGCTCTACATTCACAAGTCTGACCTGCATTATGTTCTAGTTACCTGGTTTTAAAAGCGTGAAGAAGAGCTGTGGTACTGTAGTTGGATTCAGAGAAGTGTGTTTAAGCATGAAAACGTCAGCCATCAAAAGTATCTCTATCAAAATTTTTTCCTTTTTTTTTTTTTTTTACTACTGTTTTTATTGGCAAAGCCTGTGGGGTTTTGGATAGGGAGGGCTGCAGGGTTGACTTGTGTGGGCAGAGGTGAATAAATGCCCAGTGCTAGTCACAGCTGCATCCAGCTGTTTCTGACGCTGATGGAAAACAGCCCATCACACACCAGTATTTGGAGCAGAGGAGCTTGTGGCACCTATGTCTGCTTGGGGCAGACATCAGAGGCAGGAGACTCCAGAGGACAAACAGGAAGAGGCACACGAGGAGACATATGAAAGAGATGCGCTTGCAGGTGGTGGAAAAAGAAATCACTATGCACTGACCAAAACATCCTATGTTTTCCATCGCCTCACTGAAGGGAGGGACTGAGTGTAATCCACAGATTACCACAGCTTTCTGTGGAAAACAAGGGAATTTCACAGTAGGAAGGCAGGAGACCAGGCTGTCATTGGCAGTGGGCAGTTCATGGCCTCTCCAAACTGATCATCCCAGCCACCCCCTCACTTTTGAAACTCCGGCATTTATGCCCAAAGCAGTACCTTAAAGTGGATTTTGAACAAATAAATGATGCTACTAAGATGGTTGTGCTTTGAATTTGTCCTTATAATAATAACTCTTTTTTCTGTCCCCCACAGAAAAATATATTAGTTGAAAATGATGCTAAAATGGACAAAGATGGTCTCACTGATCTCTATATTCAACATGCCATTCCCCTGCCTCAGCGTGACTTACCAAAAAGTAGATGGGGAAAAATGATGGAAAAGAAGAGACAGCAAAGTGACTTGAAAAGTGAGAATAAAAGGTAAGTTAGCTTTTATTGGGCTAGACCTGGAGAATTTAGGACAATGCATTTAGTTCAATCTTTGTTTGCCTGATTAATGAAATTTGTACAGCTTTTGGACGTTGTCACAGTTTACAGAGAACGCTGTGTCAGGTTTCCTGTGTCAGAAATGAAAGATTCTACTGCTGCAATAACGGGAAAAAGGGAAAGA
Source organism: Empidonax traillii (assembly GCF_003031625.1). NCBI lineage: Eukaryota > Metazoa > Chordata > Aves > Passeriformes > Tyrannidae > Empidonax > Empidonax traillii. Next base: position 740,943 of record NW_020955553.1, read on the forward strand.
TAAGTGTTTTGTTATCCAAATGTTAGTAATGATATTTAGCTTATAGTGCTTCTTGATGTAGAACTATGGAATGGTTTGGGTTGGAAGGGACCTTTGATGGTCATCTAGTCCAAAGAAATAAAGATAGTAGGCTAGATGTTTTTGGGAGAAAGAGGCAATGTTAATTTTTAGATGGGAGAATGGCTTCATCCAGAGTTTATATGTACAATAACTTTAGACGCTCTTATTTTGGTACAATAAAATGCAGTAATGGTTAAACCTGTGTGTATTTGCTGGGAAAACATTAAGTATAAGGAGATAACTTTAATCTACCAGTCTGATTTTCTTTGCACTTAATATCTAGCACAGTGGGCTTAGTCTTTTGTTCTGTTTTTAGACAGTTTTAAGATTTTCTAGCAGTTACTGGTTTTGCTTTTATTACCTTTTTCATACTTAACAAATATGGTGACAAAATACTGTTTAGAAAAGTTAATCTTTTCCTACTACTATTACTAACCCAAGAAAAATGAGAGAAATAGACAGTCAGCACTTTCAGCAAGTAAAAGTTGCACAGAAAAAACTTCAGGTTTAGTACACTATATCAAGGAAGTTCAATTGTCTTTTTGGAATATTAGAATATTACACTTTTCATCAGAGTTGTGTGCACCACTTAAACAAAATTGACACAATGCCACTGTGCAGAAGAGGAAGTAGAACTTTACATTCTTGTTTCTAAAATGAAATCAAAATTCTTAGATATTTTGAAGCTTAAGTTATGTGCAAGTTGGAGCTGGGAACTAGGCATGCTGTTAGTTCACTTTAGAAATCAGATAAACTGATTGACTGTATGAATAAGGGAACTCTGATGAGTTCTCTGTGGAAATCACATGGAGTTAGTATGAGGCTTCAAGACTTGATCAGCACAGTTCACTGTGTGTTGGCTTGCCTCTAGTAGTTACAGATTGGAGTTAAAAACACACTGAAATTTAAAAATCAGTGTTGAATATTGTGTTTAGTTTTACTGCTGGTGATTAATGTCATGTCCTAGAAGACTTGCTGTATGGCAGCTGATTTGAAGCAATATGTAAAACTTCAGTTACACAGTCAAATATCTGAGGTTACAGATGATGGTTTATATATCTTATTACCGAATATTTGAGTTTGCAGACAATCATACCAAATAAAAACAAGCACAGTCTATCCAGTTTTAATCATTTCAGAAAGTATTTGTGTCCAGGGATAGTTAATTTTGTAGATCTGTTAGATCATCTTGCCTACTGAAGGAAAGAGAATGATAAGAATCTTACAGTGTGTAAGTAGTTTCTGAAATGTCATCAAGTCTGAAGACTCTCACCTGCAAATGCTCAGTCTCTAGGAGCACTGTAGCTGTTCTTTACCATGCACTTCAAAGTAAGCAGCAGGATTAGATGTAGATGTGCACTGAAATCTAGGTTGCACAGAAGATGATCTGCAGGAGACACAATCCCAAAATGGCTGATTGCAGCAGTTGGTGAGCATCAGTGTCCTCCCTCAGAAAAGTGCTGGCCTACAGGAGTCCTACTGTGAAGCTTTTAAGCTGCCTGTACTTTATATAAACGAAGCAAACATCACTCCCAAGGTTCTGTGTTGTGCTGTGAGACATGTATCTAAAAATTGGATGTGACAGTTTATCGGTTTGTTTTTGAAGGGGTTATTTGTGGGTATAGGAGTGTTGTTTGGTTGTTTTACTTGGGGTTTTTTTCGTGTTTCTGTTAATACACATATACCTTTTAATGAAGGGCTGTTGTTTTCCCTTTTCTGTAATTTGTTTTCCTTCAATCGGAGCCTCCTAATTTTGGATTTATGATTGCTTAGAAAGAGAAGGTTGGGTCTTTTCTCCTAACCCATCCTCAGCAAAAGACCCTTGTCTCATTTAAACTGGGACACGGTATTTGACAGTAAAGCATCCAAATTTCTTTTGGAGTGTTCCCAAAATTTTTCTGTGGGAATGTTACCTGTATTGTGTCATTTGTTCAAGTGCTACAGTTCTAAAATTGAGTTTAGAATAGATAACAGTCCAGGAATTGCAGTTAGCTCCTAACTTGCCACTGTTCACCAATCTGAATATGTAAAAAACCCTGACTCCATAGGAAAAGCAGACTTACTATGCTATTATGTTGAGGAAGGTGACAGGGAAAAAGGTCTGAGAGCTGAACTTTGTCTTGCTTTATGAACTCCTAAACTGTGACCACTCGCATTTTTTTAAAGAAATCCCTGGTCTTGACAGAAAACTGTGCAAGTGATATGCAACTTCTTAATATGTGAGATTTATCAGCAGCTACTATTCTATTGTTGTTCCAAGTCCAAACTGTAAGTCTCTGCTTGTGGTTTATTTTGAAGTCTGTTGAGATACCTAACATCAATATTGTCAAATTCATATAGTTGCAAATAAATGCAAATATATTCAATTGTTGAAACACTGTAATTCAACTTTTATTCATCTGTTTAGTATGAGGTGACTGAACAGTCAGCGTATACTGAAAGCCAGAGTTTCTGATCAGGAATATTATATACCTTAATGGTGGTTTGGGGTTTTTATTTGTTAAATCTGCACTTTCCAAACACTTTCTCTTTGTCATTCTTGAGCAATGCTTTTTTAAATCTTTGAATTCATGTAGGGTGAGTTATGTTTACTTTGTACTTTATTTTCTCGCAATCAAAATGTTTTCTGATAATACTGTTCTGATATCAGCCTGGTAGTGCTCCTTGTCATGTGTTACTGAATTGGCCAGCTCTGACTACACATAGGCTTAAAGGCAGAAACTATTTAAAAAAAGTCATTAAATCCACTTAGGGTTCCTGTTCAAAGACAACTTATTTTAAAAAGAGGTGTGCTTTTTTTTGCTTAATGTATTTATTCCTTGTGAGACAATATTTTGGACTATCTTAACAGTATGATTTTGAATAAGAGTGGAAACAGGGAAATTTGGAATTATCAGAATATTAGATGCTGCTCTTGTAGGTAAGACAGCACATGTTTTCTCAAATATTCATCCTTTGAAATACTTAACACTTATCTGTGTAGTTACTCTGGAAGAGCTGCAGTGGTATAAGCACAGAGTCTTTGGTTGTACAGCTGTAATTGTTTGCCTAAACAGTTCCTCACACAAACCCCTGCCCCTTTGTATTTTGGAAGCAATTTTTGTTGCTTTTTATTTAAGTATATGTAAATTTATATAAGTATTTTTATTTAAGTTTGGAGCAGATCAGAGTTTAATGTTAGTGTTTTGGGATATATATTTACTTTAAACAAGATTAAAATAATTTTCATATCCAAGTCATGTCTTGGATATGCTATTTTTTTATCATATAGCTTGTGTTTCTGAGAATTTTACAATTTGTATTTTCAGTGTTACAACAGTGGAAGGGTTAAGGAAACGGCCATTAATTGTATTTGATGGCAATTCAACAAGTACAAGCATAAAGGTGAAGAAGACAGAGAATGGAGCTGCTGATCGCCTGAAACCTCCTCCAGCTGGAAGCACCACCAACACTGTTCGAAGATTATCAGTTTCTTCAAACGCCTCAACATACATTTCAGCCTCCAGTTTGCCAGAGGACACTAAGCTGGGAGTGAGAAATAGTGAGGCTCAGCAGAACAATATTTCAAAGACTAACAGCGGTGTGTTGAGTAGTCTGAAGGTTTACCCTTTGTCTCCAATAGCAGGAACTACTGTTGTGAAGTTAAAGAGGTCTGTTCCAAAAGAGGAATCTGATTTGCCGGTACGTTTGTGCAGTATCTTGTTTTGCAGCTTTTTTTAGTTGAACCTTACAGGACTCAAAGGTGGAAAATTGTAAGAGCTTTCAGGATTATTTTATTTTGGAGTAATAGTAGAGTATTTAGAAACAGACAAAGGTGTAGCTGGTTTGGGAACTTTGCACTCGTCCATGGGAAACGTCTGTGTGAGAGATGCAATTCTGTAGAAAACATGCACATAATTTTAAAACCAGTAAGTAGGTAAAACATAAGGTGGTGCTGGTAGCAGTCAAATAAAACCAACTAAATAATTCTACCGGTAGGTCTGAGAGAAAGAAAAGTTATTGTAGAACAACATGAACAGCCGTGGAGGGAAGACAAGTGATCTGTTTTCTGTAGTAGGAAAAAATGAGATGATTTGTAGCAATCACACTTGAACGGTTGAGTAGGACAAGCTTTTATTTGTCACAGTAGAGGTATTACAGGAACAGAAGTGAGATGCTGAGAGCCATAGAATAGATCCTTAGAGGAAGAATGCCATCTGCTTAAAATCTTGTGTAGGAATTAGCATGCTAGAGGAAGGAACTGGAGGTGTTAATCTGGAGAGTGCTTAGACTGTGGATCTGAATGAGAAGCCAAAACAACAAACTCTCAGTCGAGGTGAGACACCAAAGGTCGAGGGCTCGTTTTGAGACAGGATTTAGTTGAGTACTTGGGCAATGAGGAAGACATGCTGAGATCTTGAACAGAAGGGTGCTGTTCTCTTGTGGAAGCCTGATGAGTGAGATGTTAACCATAAAGGTAAATAAGTACCTTCTTTCTGTAAGTTAGATTTGGCTGTAAACAAATTTTGTGCATACAAGAGAACTACCCTACAGAGGGGGGCAGAACAAAGCTGATGAGCTGAAGGGATGAGTGAAGAGCTGAGGCGGGATGTATGAATTCAGCAGGGCCTATCTTATAAGGTGTAGGTAATGGTCTTGAATGTAGCTGCCAGATGGGGAGATGGGGCAGTGGTTCATTTTGACAGCTGTGTGATTAGTCTTAGAGGGCTTTTCAGTGAGCAGGAGCAATGGATCACCTCTTCAAAATGTGCTATGAGGTAGGGATGAATTTTATATTTGTGTAGTATTCCTTCATGATACAAGTGAGGAAGTTTTCACATTTCCACTGGAGTACAGGAATATCTGAAATAAGTCTGGGCTTCAAAGGAAGAAATAGAAATATGTATTCTTAGTTGAACTGCAGGGGGAGCTTTAGATATACAGTGTGCAGTTATGTTGATTAGAATTTTCCCAAGACAAGAGACTGAACTTCTGTTTTCTCAATATTCCCTCATTAAATGCTTTCTGCTAATATCTTCTTTTAAATCCTTTAATTAAAGAATGCAGGTAATATCCTCGCTGCATGGATTGGTAGGTTCCATCAGACTCATGTTAAACATAAGCACTAAAAGTGGCTGTTCTGAAAGACAGCTTTAACAACTTTTACAAGAATCATGGCTGAGGCTCTGAATGAAATTTATCCTCGAGAGGTGTGCTTCCTACTACCAGAATGACAAACTTCTTTTAGTATTTAGAACTCTTCCAAGTATTGGTCAGATCTGGACCTACAGAGCTTTTGAAACTTGTTTAGTATACACCTCACAGCTTCTTTATATTTCATTTAAATGTTTTGTAGACACAGCGATGGCACTTTTAAGTGCCACTATATAACTGACATTCAAGTTATGACCTCTCACATTTGCCTTTCTACATTAGCCACAGTTTAGGTTGTTCCAGTTAATACCTGCAAGTTCAGTCATGCCTTGGTTAATGTGGAGAGATGTGAAGTTAGGCAAGTGTGTTCTATGGATAGTAATTTACTGTCTGAAATTAAAGACTGTGGTATTGACTAGTAAGTGATGCAGTCAGGAAGAATCAGTGTACTTGGCAGATGGCTGTAGAGTGTGATGCCTGATCTATTTTTAGTACAATGACAGTAGTGACAATTTTCTCTTCAAGCAAGTGACTGTTCTTTGTCTTTCGAGAAAAACTGAAGTTCTCATGCTGAATAGCACAGAATTATCCCTCCTATCTTTAGGTCTGATTCTCTTAAACATTTCAGTGGTTACAGTCCAGAGCATTGCTGTAAATAAACTAACAGTGAAACTCTTAAAAACAAGAGTTGCAGTGAGGTGCAGAATGTTCTTGAAAACTCATATACCTGTCTTTACTCTGCTCGTGTGAGCTATTAAAGCTCAATTTTTCAGATTTGTTTTGTTATTATTTTAGATGGTGAAAGGTAATTATTTCACCATTTCATCTCCCATTGTTTTGCTTCAGATTTTCTTGATTTTTACAAGTTCCTTGGGGTAGGGGGCCTTGAAAGATGAGTTCATCTTAGGCTTTGCTGATTATTTATCTTTTTTTACCCAGCCCATTACAAGGGAAGACAAAATTTTCTTTCTCTTTTTGTAATGCTTTTACTATTTGACAAAAGTAAATTGGTTTCCTAGTTGTATGTTTGGGTTTTTTTCTTTTGCAATCCCATTTCAACAAGTATTTTAAGAACACGATTTGAAATAACTTTAGAAGTGTGTTTTGAAACTCCAACATGTACCTGTTTCTAACCTGCATAAAGACATTTTTGCATATTTGATTTTAGGTTAGTAAAAAACCAAAATACATGTATGATTTGCAGGTAGTTAAATTCATTGGCTCTTTTTTTATCTTCTGTAGAGAAGTTCTGTGATATTTAACTTTCTCCACGAGATGGCAATAGAAAGCTATAGTAGTAGCCTACAGCTGAGTACAATAATAGTACCAGGTTTGAATAGGTCAGATTAATGACTGACTTTTATTTGCACAGTATGTCTAATAATACTTATGTATTTCTTTGTATTTCAGAATGATCTAAAGCCTACGGAAGCAAAGAAGAAAATCCAGCATGTTACATGGCCATGAAGTAGCTAATGGTGCTTGAAACATAAATATTACTTCCATATTTTCAAATAGATAGATATATTTAAGCAGTTTAAATAAAATTGTTTTTAAACCTTACAGAGATTCAGATTGCTGTGAAGCTTTAACAAGTTTAACAGTTACATGTTGTAAATCTGGAATCACTATCACCAGTAACCTTAAGAGCGTCTACTCTTGTACACCAAGTAGTTAATTACTTGTTTAACAGGTGATGATATTACACTATACTAAACCCCCCACTTTTAGTTTTCAAGGTTATTATAGTTCATCTCTTCCACATCACTATGATTCACACGTTGTTTCACTAAGGTTCAGTTTTGTTCCATGTCTGGTTAAATAGTTAAAACAACTGTTGAGATTTAGAGTGATCCCAAGAGCCTTCTTGGCTTTAAAAAGGTAATTAATTTGCATGAGAACACTGACCATTCTGCTGATAAGATGGTCTACAAGACATTTTTTTCCTTTTTGTTGCACAGAACAGGAGTGTAAAAAAATCTGCAGTGCAAGTTAGGCTGGTAATAAGAGATGAACTATTTTAACAGTGTTACTTCAAATTGAAGTTTCTCTTGATATGTGAATAAGAAATGCAGAGATGGAAATATGTTATTAGACTGTTGGATATGAAACTTCGAGAGGAAATAGTGAATGGATTAGTGCCATGTTCTCTTAAGTACACAGGCGTATTTTGTACATGCATAAGTGTGAAACTGTGCCAATGTAGCAAATTTGGTTGCTATCCTGGTTACAATCATGCGTATAAAATATGGGAAAAAACAGTGGAATGCAAACCAGTGCTTTCTCAGCTTATGAAGTTGGAGAGGGGCATGGAGAGGAAGACAGAGAAGTACCTTGAGAGCATTAACACGTGTAATTACACTCTGGAAAAAATACACAAAGCTGTTTTCCCTTCCTTTGATAATTTAAGATGGATTTTGGTTTTCTGTGAAACTTGATGTTTCATCTGAATTATTGGTAGTGCCTTACAGGGCAGAAATCCAATTAAGTTGATAGAAATTTTTTATTAAAACTCAGTGGCTCAGGGTGAAGCCAATTTAGATCAGTTTTAGATATGGATGGTAAATAATAATAACAATGCTCCCAGACTTAGTAAAACAACAACAAAAAAAATCAACTTCTGAATCCTCTTAGATAACCCACTAAAAGAAGCTGCCAGTAGTGATCAGAAAGCTTGTTTACATTTTTAACACTGGTTTATATTGAAACCAACCCCTGTAGTTTAGTTCATTACTTTACAGAAGTTCTCCATTCACTATTATGATATAAAAGGCACTTCTCGAATGCTGTAAAATGGTAAGAATGTGTGTTTTGAAATAGTGTGCTGTTTCCCTTTTACTAAACACTTGTGCAGTTTTTGTACTTGAGTACAGCAAAATTTAATGTAATGTACATTTTGTATGTAAAGACTTGTCTTTTAAGTAGCCTTATCCTATTTAAATAAATTAAATTAAAAGCAAACAAAGCAGTGCTGACTTGTTTATATGATGTAATTATTATGTCATTAAGCTTGCTCATTTTAGTAGCTACTTTGCAGGTTTAGCAGCAGGTAGTATTCATGTGAAGTGCTGGTTCTTGCACTAGTGTAACAGTCTGATAAGAATTCTGTTTTGTGCTTGGTTTATTGTCAGTGATCCAGAGTGTAGGATGTATTTTGTGTAGTTCCAGTTTCTAGGAGCACGTGTGTGTTGGTATGTGTTAAGGAGGGATATTCAGAGCTGTACTGGGATGATAGCATGATGCTGCTATTGCATGGGAACAGCCTTGGCTTTAGGCCAGTATGCTTTCCAGCCTTGCTGTGTTTCACCTGCCTTTCCCCTAAGCTAGGACCATTTTGCCCTCTGTTGTAGTACTTGGGAGACAAGGTGCAAGCCATGCTGCTCTTACTGTCTTCATAGAATCATGAAGGTTAGAAAAGACCTCATGATCATCAAGTCCAACCCTTCCCTGCATAGCACCAAACCCACTAAACTCTATCAGGAAGTGCCTCGTCTGCTTGTTTTTTGAACACTTCCAGGGGTGGTGCATGATTCCACCACTTCCCTGGGAAATCTGTTCCAGTGCTTGATGACTTCCAGTGAAGAAAATTTTCCTAATATCCAACCTGAACCTCCCTTGTCACAACTTGAGGCTGTTTCCCCTTGTCCTGTCGCTAGCTGCCCAAGAAAAGAGGCTTATGCCCATCTTGCTTCAGTCTCCTTTTAGGTAGTTGTAGAGAGCAATAAGACCTCACCTCAGCCTTCTTTTCTTCAGGTTGAGCAACGCCCAGCTCCAGCCCCTTCACCAGCTCCGTTGCCCCTCTCTGGATACTGTCTAGCACCTCAATGTCTTTCTTGTACTGAGGGCCCAAAACTGAACGCAGTATTCGAGGTGCAGCCTCCCCAGTATTGAGTACAGCGGCATTACCCCTTTAGCTAATAGTAATCCTTCTCTCAGCAAAGCACTAGGGCTCAGCTGCACTGTGCTGAGGGATTGCCAGATCCCAGAGGAGACTGAGGTGTTTGCCCTCCTTTGGGAGGTGTGGATATAAAAGGGAGTTTTGTGGCTATTTACTACAGCTTTCATCATAAAATGAAATCACCAAAGGATAGAATTCAGTTGAGTTCTGGTTAGCACAGTGTGCACTTCAAAAATGTCAGCCAGTGAAGTTTGTCAAATTGTGTGCAATAAACTAAATCTGATGTGATGCATATATTCAGCTTATTGAATTAATGAGAGGGGAATGACCTGTGAGCACTTCATACTTGGTACAAAAAGAGACAAATTCAGGAGTGGTGGCAGAAACTAGGAGCAAATTTTCCCTACCAAGTTACACACAGAGTAAGTACATTCCTAAATCTTCTTTCCACGTCTGAAGATTCCTGTTGGAGGTGTGACATATTTCTTTCCTCCCTTTGCTGGACACAGATGGATTCCATCTGGAAAGTGTACTGTGATTGCACACTGTGTAACATGGCCATATTTCTTGCAGTTTGCTTTGGGACAAGAGTTATCTTCCTTTGGATTGTTTCCTTTTGATTTTATTGTCCTGCCAGCACCCTGTTGCCTCAGTGGCAAACGTAGCAGAAATTATGCTACAACAAAGGGTGTTATGTATCCCAATGCAGAACACAATTAAAGCATGCCCTAGTATAGAAGTTAAACTGCTGACTTTTGCAAAGATAAATGTCTTTTGAGTTGTCTTGACCTCCTTGCTTCATGAGAAGAAAAATACTTTAGTTTGGAGTTTAGAGCCTATGAACACATTTTTATCAGCTGCATTCAGTTCAGTATTTTCAAACACTCAGTTTTGCTGATAATTTTCCCACTGACTTCAGTTAGTAGAGGACTATATTGTATCAGCAGGGCCCTTCTGAGGATTGTCTAAATTTCACACCCCCAATGGCTGGGAAAAAGGGTTGCATGTGTTGTGTTTCTTTGGACTGTGAGAACATTTTACTTGTAAATAATACGTAAATACAATTAAACCACAATCACAGTTCTAAATTATTTTATTTTGAAAAATACAATGTGTACTGTAATGTCAACTAATTGGAATACTGACACTGTCAATCAGAACTTGTACTTCACACAATGATCAGCTAGTCATGCAATAAACTGAACCTATTATGACGCACTTGCAGTTCAACTGTTTTATCATTATCTCTTTATGGCATGGCACAAATCCCTGTACATTGAAACACACTCTACCTTTGCAGTCTATATAGATTTGACAGCACACACTAGTCACATAGCTCAAGAACACTGGGGTGAGACCATCACTTTACTGGAATTGAATGGCATTTGCCATTGATTTCAGTGGGCTGAAGGTTTCACCCTAAATATCCACCTATGAATGTATTGTGTGTGGCCATTGTAATCCTTGAACCGTATCACTTCCTTGTAACTGGAATATTTAGTGATAGGAAAAAAAAAACCAAACATGAAAAATAATATGTATGTCAAAAACGGCCAAATGGTTTTACATCTTGGGTTTTGAATCAGTTTTTGTTAGCTGTAGAAATCTTAAACACCAACACTGCTACTGGAGGTATTCAAGTTGTTTTCCCTCCAGACTTGGAGAGTATAATAAAAAAGGCTAAGTAATGTTAATAGTACAGCGAGACACAGAATGGCAAAGCTAGTTCTGAACATCCATGAGTTTCAGACTATGTATTGGAAGCACAGCTTTCCTCCCTTCTTCCTCACCTCTTAGTTTGAGCTCTAAATATCCTTTCCACATTCAGGGCAAAGGATGTCATCCCTTTCCGTGAGGAAGCCGCGACCCACCAGTGAGAGAGAGCACTTCTTACAGTTAAAGCAATCGTTATGCCACTGCCGTTCTTCAAAGGAGATGTACTTGGTTCCTCCAAGTCCTGTTTGAAAACCAAAAGCCTTCTGTTAGAAGCAAAGCACATCAGCCATCAAGTGATGCAGACTCTCCTCACTGGCATGGAGATGTGACACAGAGGAGTGAAAAAATGTCATTGTGACAAATCCATTTGTTACTATGCTAGTTTTGCCATCCTTATTTTCATCCCCAAATACTTTTGTTGCTTTTTAGTGAGCAAGGCTGTTATAATTGGTGATAATGCTAGAAATGAACTTTTGAGGGATGGCACTGGAACATACAGCTGAAGAAAAGGAAAACACTTGCCCTTGAACAGAGTTCTCATAGTTTTTTACAGAATGTGTTATGGCATCTGAGTAAGTTATTTTTTTGTTTTGTAAAAGTGCATTTAGATCATTAAAAAAGAAGTCTGTCAGGTTGTGTCAGGACTTGATTCATAGCTTTGAAGGAAGAGTGCTTCAAGAAAAGAAGCAGATTAGTAGAAAACAGGAAGGATTCCAAAGTTTGGGGCTATGGAGGTTATCATAAGGGATATTGAAGTGGCATAAGAAAAAAAGAGTCAAATATGTCTTGGTGGTAATTGTCTTTTGCTTAACCTCAGAAATGTCAAAAAATTGAATATGATGCATTAGAATGAATATGATGCATTGGAAGCCAGTGAAAAAAATTTAGTTGGCATACCTCTTACCCAGTGAGAGAGGTTTTTGTTTAGTTTTGCCTTTAGTAACAACATTTTGAAACAAACCATATCTATCTATATGATAGAAAGGACTGCAATATTCAAGAGAGAAATGACTCTCACATGAACATAAAACAGTACCTGTGGGGTTATACACTTGTTTTTCTAGGAACTATGTAATCAGTGCTCCACATGTAACTCAGATTTGCAGTTTTGGACTGTATAGATCATACTGTTAAAGGCTAATTACTTCATAGAGGAGGTTATAGTTTTATGCTATTTAATAGTGAAGTTCTAAGCAGTTGCTCCTCTAAGTACTTGTGCACTGGAAAGTGGTGTCTAAAAGCCTTGTGACTTCTCAGTTGATGTCCTGAGAAGGCAGGGAAGAAATGTGCTCTGATACAACATGAGGGAGAAGCCAGTTAGATACTTCCTGCTGGTGAAGGGACTGTTGTTGCTGAGTTAGTGATACCTCTAATGAACACGAGTGGGATGATGTACAAAACATGCATATGCCATAGGTCTGTTAATGGGCATCCACTATGTTCCATGAAAATCAGGGGAAAAGGAGGAAACTTCAGTTTAAGGACCTTTCTTTTTGTTAGGCACTGGAAAGGCATTGTAAGTATTTAATTTCATAGATCTTGAATTATATAGTGTTTTCAGTCTTTCAAATTATTCAGAATAAATTATTGAACCATTTTTAATATCAGAAGAAGTTCACTGGGAAAAAACAAACAAAAACCCACGAAAAAACCCCAAACCAAGCCAAAAAAACCCAACACACAACCCCCCCACAAAATGCAAAAGCACCAGCTATGAGAGACCTACCGCTGATTGGGTTTGTGCACCCAGCACACTTTTTGGCATAGAGGTTGCAGAAGCAGCTCAAGCAGTATGCAAACTCATCCTTGGAGGTAAAGCGTTGTCCGGACAACTGCTTCTTGCATCCAGTACAAACGAAGCACTCCTTATGCCATGGCTGCTCCCGGTAAGTAACACCTCCTGTAGTGATAGCCTGTTTTAGGAAAAATAAGACAGAAAGTGTTTTCCTAAGGGTGGCAGGTTTGTGTTTTGATTTGGTAGAGAGGAAGGGTGATGAGATTTTTGTGGGTGGGAGAAAATTATGCAAGTAATTTATTATAATTTCCTACTTTATACAATTAAGACCCATAGTAAAAGTACTTTATTCTGCATATGTTGTAAAATCTGCCTCTCAGTTGTCCTCTTTGTTTTTCAAGCTATTCTTTCTATGTTGCTTTTCATACACATGTGCTATAATCTGTCTGATCACTGTTCTTTTACCTTCCCTGGTGACATGACTGCCTTATGTGTCTCAACTTCCTTGTTACTTTGGCAAAGACCCGGGCTTGACTACTCTGGGGAGCCAACCAGAGGAGCAAGGGGCGTTGCCAGGCCCATTTACAGGTGACTTAAAGAATCTCAAGGGAGCGAGGCGGACAGGAGCAAGCAAACAGGGGTGTGGCATGTCAGTGAGGGCGTGGCACGACAGTTTTCGCCGCAGTTTGCCTAGGCAGGGTGAGCGGGAAGGGCATAGCTACTCTCCCGGCTCTTGCTGGTGCATTGAGTGGTAGGTGTGCGTGGTTTTGTTCGGTGATTGTTGTTTGTTTTTTTTTTCTCTCCTACTCAACTAGATCCAGCAATAGTTTCCAAACAATCAAAAGCCACAGCTGCTGGTGCCAGCAGGAGTGTTCTAAAGCAGAGAGAACCCCCCAGGAAGGATGCAGCTGTCCAGGTCACTGCCTGTAGGGACTGTCTGAGCCTGGCATTAATACCAGAGGGCAGTGCGAAAGACACCTGCATGCGGTGTAATCAGGTGAATGATTAGCAGTGCTTAGTGGCAGAGCTTAAGGAAGAAGTAGAAAGGTTAAGGAGTAGTAGGGAAAGTGAAAGATAAATAAACTTGTGGAGTCGCACCCTTTCAACCCCAAAAGAAGTTCAGCTGGAGTCAGAGAAGCCCTGTCCCTCTTGCCATCAGGCAGATGGAACAGACCAAGTAGATGAGGAGTAAATGGGAACAGGTCACTGATCAAAGAGGTAAAAGAATCCCCTCCTGACCCCCATCACCTCCCCAGATGTCCTTAAAGAACAGGTATGAGGCCCTGGACCCAGAGAGTCAGGTAGATGACACTCAAGAAAAAGATCTGTCTGGAGGGTCTCGCGGTTGCAATCTGTCTATTGGATGGTCACAGCCACAGCTATTAAGAAAAAAAGAAGGGTAGTTGTAGTCGGTGACTCCCTTCCAAGGGGAACTAAGGGCCCTGCATGCTGACCAGACCCATCCCACAGGAAAGTCTGCTGCCTTCCTGGGGCTGGGCTGAGGGATATTAGCAGGAGACAACCTGAGCTAATTTGGCCCTCTGATTATTACCCACTGTTGGTAGTACATGTTGGCAGTAATGAGATAAAAGAGGTACCAGGGCAATTAAAAAGGACTTTAAGGCTTTGGATTGGTTAGTTGATGGGACAGGAGCACAGGTGGTGTTCACCTCAATTCCTGATGTAGCAGGGATGAGTGAGGAGTAGGAAAACCCATTTTATTAATAAGTGACAAAAGGACTGGCAGAATTTTGAGTTTTTTTTGATCATGGGACAAATTCTATGGTAGCAAGCCTGCTAGAGTCAAATAGACTTCATCTGTCTAGGAATGGCAAAAGAACCCTAGCATGTAAGTTGTCAGGGCTGATCAAGAGGGCTTTAAACTAGGTTTGAAGGGGAAGGCGTTGAAATGAGGCTCTCCAGAGAAAAGCATAAGGGTGGAGAGCCAGGGTTAGGAGTGATAGCAGCAGCCCAGCTGAAGTGCATGTACACTAATGCATGTAGTTTGGGAAAAAAGCAAGAGGAGCTGGAAGCCACAGTGCGGTAGGAAAGTTGTGACATAGTCACCATCACCGAAACGTGGTGGGATGACTCTTATGACTGGAGTGCTGCCATGGATGGCTACATGCTCTTCAGAAGGGATAGGTAAGGAAGGAGAGGTGGACCGGTGGCTCTGTATGTTAGAGAGGCTTTTGACTCTGTAGAACTTGAGATTGGTGACGTGGTGACTATAAGGTTGAGTGCTTGTGGATGAGAATCAGGGGAAAGGCCAACAAGGCTGATATCCTGGTGGGAGTCTGTTATAGACCACCCAACCAGGATGAAGAGGCAGATGAATTATTCTACAAGCAGCTGGCAGAGGTTTCAAAATCACCAGCCCTTGTTCTTGTGGGCGACTTGAACCTGCTGGATATCTGCTGGGAACTCAACACAGCAGAAAAGAGGCAGTCTAAGAGATTTCAAGGGTGCATGGAGGATAACTTTCTGTTGCAGCTGATAAATGAACCTACCAGGGCTGGGACCCCATTAGACCTGCTGT
The DNA here is from genome assembly GCF_003031625.1 of Empidonax traillii. Lineage (NCBI taxonomy): Eukaryota > Metazoa > Chordata > Aves > Passeriformes > Tyrannidae > Empidonax > Empidonax traillii. The sequence goes on from NW_020955553.1 coordinate 756,024, forward strand.
TTACAAATAGAGAAGGGTTAGTGGGAGATTTGGCCATTGAAGGCTATCTGGGGCAAAGTGTCTGTGAAATGTCAGAGTTTTCAGTACTTGGTGAAATAAGGAAGGCCATCAACAAAACCTGTACCCTGGACTTCTGGAGGGCAGACTTTAGCCTATTCAGGACGCTGGGTTGGAGAGTACCCTGGGAAACAGCCCCTAAAAACAAAGGGGTCGAGGAAGGATGGACATATTTCAAGAAAGAAATCTTGAAGGCTGAGGAGCAGGCTGTCCCTCAGGTCCTCTACTGTGCTGAAAGGTGAGCCAGTGGGGAAGGCAACCGTCCTGGCTGAACAGGGAGATTTTTTTGCGGGAAATTAGGGAAAAAAAAGAGAGCCTATTGCCTTTGTAAAAAAGGGCAGGCAATTAATGAAGTATTTAGGAATGTAGTTAGGTCATGTAGAAAGAAAATTAGAGAGGCAGAAGAACAATTTGAACTTAATCTGGCTACTTCTGTTAAGGACAAAGAAAAGTGTTTTTATAAGTACTTCAGTAGCAAAAGGAGGCCCAAGGAAAACCTCCATTCTTTGTTGGACACAGAGGGGAACATAGTTACCAAAGATGACAATAAGGCTGAGGTACTTAACACCTTATTTGCCTCAGTTTTCAACAAGAATACAGGTTGTCCACAGGAACACTGACTTCCTGGGCTGGTAGACAGCAACAGGGAGTGGAATAGCTTCCCTATTGTCCAGAAGGAAGAAGTTAGTGACCTGCTGAGCCACTTGGATCCTCAAGTCTATGGGACCAGATGGGATCCATCCCAAGGTGATGAAGGAACTGGCGGAAGGGCTCACCACGCCACTCTCCATCATTTACCAACAGTCCTGGCTCACTGGGGAGGTCCCAGATGATTGGAAGCTGGCTAATGTGACACCCATCCACAAGAAAGGCTGAAAGAAAGACCTGGAAAACTACAGGCCTGTCACCCTGACCTCAGTGCCTGGTGAGATTATGTGGGATCACACAGCACCTACAAGACGGACAGGGGATCAGACCCAGCCAGCATGGGTTTAGTAGTGGTAGGTTCTGCCTGACAACCTGATCTTCTTTTATGATCAGGTGACCTGCCTGGTGGATGAGGGGAAGGCTGTGGATGTGGTCTACCTGGACTTCAGCAAAGCCTTTGACACCATCTCTCACAGCATTCTCCAGGAAAAGCTGGCAGCCCGTGGCTTGGACAGGGGCACTCTGTGCTGGGTCAGGAACTGGCTGAAGGGCTGGGCCCAGAGAGTGCTGGTGAACGGGGCTGCATCCAGTTGGCGGCCGGTCACCAGTGGTGTTCCCCAGGGATCAGTGTTGGGCTCAGTTCTGTTTAGTATCTTTACTGATGCTCTGGATGAGGGGATTGAGTGTACCATTGGCAAATTTGCAGATGACACCAAGTTGGGGGGGAAGTGTCGGTCTGCTGGAGGGTAGGAGGGCTTTGCAGAGGGATCTGGACAGGCTGGATAAATGGGCTGAATCCAATGGTATGGTGTTTAATATGACCAAGTGCCGGGTCCTGCACTTTGGCCCTGCAGCCCTACAGGGCACAGAGTGGCTGGAGAGCAGCCAGGCAGAGAGGGACCTGGGGATTCTAATCAGCAGGAAGCTCAGCATGAGCCAGCAGTGTGCCCAGGTGGCCAAGAAGGTCAATGGCATCCTGGTCTTTGCCTATGCATGTATCCATAGGAAACTGGGATTTGTTAGTTCCAAAATGATGAGACAGGTCCCTTTAGGAAGGAATTCTAAAATATTTTCAGTGTCTGTGTATAGAATTTAAGAAATTCACAAATAAAGTGTCCTTAGCCTAGAAAGCCATTCTAGTGTTCATTTCAGGAGCAGCATTTGCTCTGCATAAAGCTTATCTCTCTGTCTTGAACGTCATATTAAAAGTAACGATCTCTGTTGTCTCATCTTCCTTCCATCTTTTATCTTTCCAGCTGAAATGTTTAGGTATGTGATATATGATGGATTATATTAGAATGAGGTTAATTTTTATTTTGTTTTTATTGTTTTGTTTGTTGCTGGGTTTTTGTTTGGTTGGGTTTTTTTTTTTGGGGGGGGTGTTTTGTTTGTTGTTTTTCTTTAGTATGTTCTCTGGATGCTTTCAACATAAAGGGATGTTTAACCTCAAGAAAATTCTCTCTGTAGCAAAGGCTGTGCCTGATGCAGGATGGGAACTGAAAACATCTCTTAAAATCAGTTGATTCTGGATCTTTTTAACACATACAAAAATGAGATATTCTACCTCCTTGGACACAAAATTGGATGGACTTCAATGCCTTAGGTTTCAGGTAAGTCAAGTAAGAGCATTACCTTCTTGCACTGGACACACTGCATAGCAAACTGCTTTTCATAGCAGGGTACGCAAAAGTTTTGATGGTCCTTAGGGATGAAACTCTTTGTCCCAATAGGCTGTTGGCAGCGGTAGCAGATAAAGCAGGTCTCGTGCCAGCTGTTGCCTTTGTATTCCATCTTCCGAGTACCTGTAATGAGACCAGAGCGTCAACTGAACTTCTTCTGGATGAGATGGATGCAATTTGTACTTCTTGTTTGCCTGGCTTCTGGCTGTCAGTCAATAAGCAGTGCAGCTATGAGCTATAGGCTATTTCATGTTTCTACCAGCTTGGTGTAGTATTGGGTACCATTTAAAGTTTTTGGAGAACAAGAAGTTCTTCTCCTCCTGTGAAGAAGAAAAACATTTATTGATAATAATGAGGTCTTAAAACACCTTTTTGTGAGGTATTATTAAGCTAATAATGAATTCTAAAGCAAAGGAAGATTCTGAGGAACTGGAGAGACACCAATAAAAGCTGCTGTTAGTGCTGAGTGAAGGTAAGGCCATTCCTTGTTAAAGATTGACTTAGTTAATTTCAAGTCTATTTTGTTTCTTTTCCAGATAACAGCAAGATACCTGTTAATTATAGAATCATAGAATAGTTTGGGTTGGAAGGGGCCTTAAAGATCATCTGGTTCCAAACTGCCTGCCATGGGCAGGGACACCTCTCACTAAACCAGGTTGTTTAAAGCCCCATCCAACGTGGCCTTTAACACTGCCAGGAATGGGACATCCAATTCCTGGCGACCGTCTTTCTTCCCTTTCCCAGTGAAGTATAGTCACTGTCTGAGACAAAGGACTTTTTTGTGTCTTCTCTGGGGTCTTTTTCCTGTCCTCATTGAGGTCTACTATAAGTTTGCAATTGTTTCCAGCTCAGCAACACCTAATCTAAATGCTCTTCTGTCTCTTGAGACTTTCAGTAGGAAAGAAGCTTTCTCTCTGTCTTCAGTTGTATTGAAAACAAAGTTGCTATGTAAAAGGGAGAAAAATCCTTAAATAGTCCATTAATGAAAAATAGAAAAGTGGTTTGGTAGTTAGGAAATGAATGATTCTCTAGAATGAAGGTTTAGGGTTCAGATACTGGGCTTTGCAAATTCAGTCCACTGTATGACAGGTGGACTCTGAGCCCTTCCAGGAAATTGGACATGCCCTATTATATGGACAAACTTCTTTGCATACTGTATAATTTCCTATGTACTACTTCAAGTCAGAATATTTGATACTGTCCAGGAGGATAAGCAAACAAATGTTGTTCCTACAGTTCTACATTATTATTAAAACCTGTAACAACAAACATGATGTCAAATGATTGGAAGACTGACAAGCCGATCATGTTGGCTAATGATGAAGAACCACACTAATGCCTTTAATGCTAACTGTCCATTCCACCTTTACTTGCAGGATGAAGTTTTGCCATCTTTCCCCTTCTCAAGCATTAATTCATCTTTGTTTACTAGCTGCATGTTTTTCTTCTTTTCCTTTTATGGTCTCATTAAATCCTGCCCAGAGGCATACTTCAAGATTTATTTGGTGGTGGGGTTTCTTAAAGCATTTAGCTGCAGCAGTAGTAAGTAAACTGTTAATTATCTTTCTGCCTGATGCTTACATGCTTGAATATTTCTGTTCCATTTTATTAATGGATACCTTCAAAAAATTATGCCCTCTCTGTGCTGCTAAATTTCTATATCATGCCAAGGAGCAAATAAATCAGTCCTTGAAGGAATGATGTTCTGGAAAAAGGAGATGTGAATATTTTTTTTTTTATATAGTCTAGAATTTTATTTTCACATTTTCAGCTGTTCTCTCTCAGGGATTGTGTTGTCACTGAAACTCAAGGCAGGGGGAGCTTGGACTGAATTCAATATGAGTTTAGTTTGCAGAAAGATTGAAAGATAAAGCTTGTAGTTACTTTAGTATTTAACAAGCATGTCATGATAATGCTGCTTTTAAATACTGTTGTTGTTTCTACTTATAAGTCCTGCTTTATCATCAAGCTATCATTTTTACACCTCAGGAGCACAATGTTGTGGTTTTCTCCTTTTGTCTAAGATAACCAATGTCAGACCCAGCTGACAAAGTAACTAGTAATCATAATGGAGTGTGTACAAGGATTCTTCAAATTGCCTTTTTGTATTTTATTTCTGCACTGATAGCCCTTCCACTTTAAAGCCCTCAGATTATTACAGAATATTGGAGTGTTGACATGAGCAGATGAGGTTTTAACAATCTATTACTATAACCTCATGTTTCATCGTTGAAAAAGAAAATAGCTTTTTCCTGTTTCTTCATATCTTTGTGCTCAAGAATGACCTCAGAGGCACTTTGATGAATTTTTCATTTTTTTTCTGAGATAAGCTAAATTTAGAGTAATCACATAAAAAGCTAAATTTTGAATTAAGTAAGCTGTTAAATTTGTAAGCTATTTCCAGTTTTCAAGAAGTGGAAGTCAATCAAGACAAAGTTGGGATTGGATAGAAAGATCAACATTATTTTTCCAGACATCAAAAGCCTTTTAATGAATACTGCTGTAAAAAAATTATAAATCCCATTAATAAAAATACTAAGTAAAATAAATACTGATTTTCAAGAGTTATATGGTTTATGTGAATAACAGTTCTGCCATGAGCAGAACATTATGAACATTACATGTTCTGGTCATGGAAATGGCTTAGAATGCACAATCAACTATATTTTATGTCACTCACCACAACTTAGCAGAAATAATCAAGGAAAAACGCCTGTCAGAAATTTTGCTGAATTTGTGCTTAATATTTAGCCTGATTTTTTCTTAGTCCAAAAAGTGAGCATCCTAACCTGGCATAATAGTCTTCTTGCACTCATTACATTTGGAAGAGTATTCATTGGAGTAGCAGTCAGTACACAGTAGATGTTCCTCTTTTGCAGCAAAAGGTTTGTCCACCAAGGAATTCTTGCACTGGAAGCAGTGGAAGCAGGTTTCATGCCAGTGGCGGTCCTTGTAAGACAGATCCTGTAGAAATCCAAAACCACAAGGCAACTGAAATGAACAGTTTGCACAACTGGAAAGTCAGATAATGCAAATCCAAATCTGAACCGCAGCCAGGAGCTGGGACTAATTTGCACAGTCCAAGAAAACAAAATGTTCTGATGAAGGTGAGATTATTTTGCTGTGATAGCTAAGAACAGCTCATAATAACTACTGACCCTTTTTTAGTTCAAGGTAACTTTTTTTGCATGTGGCAGAACAACAACTAATTTCATTTAGGTATTTCCTTTGAGAATAAAGCTCTACTTTTGAGCCAGATTAAAACTTGTTAACCTTGTAGGTATGACAGACTTACCCTATTTGCCTTAACTATTGCTGATTCCAGGTAATTTCATATATATTTCCTGAACAGAAATCCTTTTCCCAACTGCTTTCTGGTCTTTTTTCAGTACAACAGATTTATACCAAGGGTGGAATAGGTCTGACCTCTTTGGGTTTTTTTCACTACAACAAATTTTTACTGACTCTTATGTTTTGTTTTACCTGTATTTCAGATGCAGGTTGGACTGAAAGATGTGAGATCACATTGTACCTGCACCCAGTGATCCAGAATACTGGCCAAGGGATTAATGTGAACGCGTAAGTATTTAAAATACACTCCACAGTGATCCTCTTACTATTATTTAAAAAAACCCCACAAACATTCCTTCTTAAAATTGTGATCTAAAGCAATGGATTGTGCTTTTTAAAATTTAAATTAAGGTGACCTAATCATATAACACTTGAACAGTGTCTTTGGATTTCTAACAAAATGGAGCTTGGATCATTAAAGTAAAGGTGTCTACCCCAAAATATATAGGCTTCGGTTTGGGTTGGGATTGTGAGTGGCTAGTACTGTCATGAATGGAGCAGAAATAATTTCTCATGTTGTAGCTCAAGATCCACTATGTATTTATTGCAGGCACCAAACTAATCTGGTTAACTGAAGGAAAAGAATGAGTTGTAGAATATCAGATTTTTTAGTTGTGTAAAGCATCGCAAAGTGTTTGTACCTGATCTGGCCTAAGCTGCTCTGTCAGTCAGTACGGTCACAGGTAACTCCAAATGAGCAATCTTAGCCCAGAGCAAACAAAAGATACCATGGATCTAGGTTAACTTAAAATAACAGCACATTGTGTCTTCAGGAGCCTTGTTCTCAGAAGTAGCTATTAGGAAACACTGAAATAGTTTCATCTAGCTTAGCTGATATGTAGTAACTTGTTGACTTATAGTAATTTAAGTCAGAAATTCACCACATGCAATTAAGCATTTTTGTTTGCACGTCTGCACTACTCACCTGAATTTCTTAAATCACTGTGAATAACAGTTGGTACCAATGTGTCTTGCATTTCTGAGACTGCACTCTGTGACAGAATATCTAAGACTCACACTTTACAGCTTCCAGGTACTTGTTTATTCAGCTCATCTATTCTTTTCAGCTAGCTCCTTTTGAAACAGCACAAATTTCTCACCGTAAAATTTTAATCTTTTTTTAATAACAAATTGAAAACAATTTTCTTCAGAAGTTATTTACACTTTTTTTCTCTTTAAATGAAGTTGAATAGCCTAAATCTGATCTCAGATTATATTTTCAACAGAAAAGACTGCAATATACAGTCAACAGTGACTTCCAAAATGTGAAATTTGCCTGCTAGAAAGTAGAATCACAACAGATCTGGTTTTCTTTCTCTTGCAACATGATGTATTCCATTCTTTTTCCCCACTCACTGCTTTTCTCCCCTTTTTGCAATTTTCTGCAAGCTATTTTTAATCTCCCCAGTTCATGTGCTGATGTCTGCTTATGTTATCAATAAGATTTCGCCCTGGAGAAGGTGTGTGCCTTTTAGAGGAGGAATAATGAAGAAAAAGATTAGGTGTGAATGATGAAAGATTTGATCCTTCAGTCAGTTATGATGGCAATTTGTATAGGTAGTAGCTGGGTAGGTGAAGGTAGCAGATATTTCATCATGGCACAGTGATGAAGAACAACACAAAGTATCCAAGATAAAGGCTGGATTGAATAATCTTCAGATACTTTGGATTATTATAACAGGTATTGTCATTAAATGTAGAGACTGTCTAATAAGCCTGACTTTGAGATGACTACAGTAGATTATTAGAATGATGAATTTGATATTGCCTTTTTTCTCTGAATCTGTCACATCTGAGAGCAAGGAATTCCAAGGTACTGATGAAACCATTCATGCATCATGATTCTTCTTAAGTCAGTGCAATAAAGTCACTGAAAAGGAGGTTTGTTCTACTTCAGTGTGTTGTCTGTATCACTGGAACCTTTGACTTGTGCATAAGCTGTGGATGTATTGATCTGGAGCAGATTCTACACTGTAGAAGTTGCATGTGCAACACTGACTTCAAGCTTGTCCGAATGTCAGGCTGGTCCTCTGTTAAGCTGAAAAAGCGTCAGGTTTAGTCTAGGCATGTGAGCATTAGTTTATACTAGCTGATTGTAACCCAAATAAATCTGTTCCAGCAGAAGGTACAGGGGATATACAACTACTTCCTGTTTATTGCATGGCTTTCCAGGAAGAACCAAACCAGAAAATTACTATTGTGGACTCAGAACTCGATTATATCCTTAAAGTATTGATAGCCATGACCTCTCAGCTGTTTTATGCAGCTCAGGGGAAATGAGTCCCTCGTGCTAATTATTTTAAGTGTAGATTTTAAACCTCCTGTATTGCCTAAAAGGGTTATATAGAGAAAGACTGTTTCTACCATCATCTGGGCCTCTATGAAAACTGACTGCCACTTGCTCTTGTTAGAGAGAGCACGCATGAACATATGAAAGAGACTTGTTAGATAAAGCACAGATCAGAGACTGAAGAATTACCATAGGCTGACGTTTGAGAAGTGGAATGGGAGATGCATGCACACAGGTGCTCGTGGACATGCTCTGCCCTGTACAAGCATTTTGCAGCTGAAGTGCAGAGAGCACCAAACCAGTTCCAGATGTGCTACTACTGAAGAGAGAAAGGGAGGAGGACAATACCACCCCTGCAGAGCTGTGATAAATCCTGTAGCAGCATTTGGAGGGGGAATTTTTAACACTTCTTTGAGTGACATTTCTTCTGAATATAGAAAATAATTCTTCCCTCCTATGGTTTCATTTGAAGATAAAAAAATAACGAAATTAGCAATCCCTGAAACTACTCGTATTTGAATGGGCACTTTTCTCAGCCTGATCTCAGTATCAGCCTAGCTGAAAATTTCAGCTCAGGGTTCCTTGAGACAGCCAAATGAACAATGAATGTTTCTCAGACATCAGAGTGTCAACGAGGTGGAGGTCTTTTGTAGGCACTCAGATGACTGTAAGCAAAACTTGATGCAAGATCCTATTTGTATCAAAAACTTTAGAGTCATGCCACGCAAAACAGGTTTGAAACTCATGGTTTTGAAAAGCCATTATGTACTTTTAAAGTAATTTTATTTTCTCTTATTTTCCTTATGTCACTCACAAAGAAAACTTTGACAAAATAACTGTTAACATTGGCAAGATGATGTTTTAACAGCTTTGCCATAGTTCTGTACAGTTTCGCTCCAGCATGGTTTATTTAGCCTCTAGAGTGGGACTACATGGGACCTTTTTTAAACTAGAAAATTGTTTTTAAAAAAATCCAAAACCTAGAAGACCCCCCAAGACTAGAGTTACCAGGTTACTGGGTAACTCTCAATGCTCCTCATACATTGTCTTCTACTCTGGCTTTTTAAGTCAAAGTAAACTGAAGCCATTATGCATTACCATGTCTCTTGAACTGGCTTTCAGTAGGGACCCAAGAGGAAGAAGGAGATCAGAGAGTTTATTACCAGAAGAGGAACTGCATGTGTTGTTCACAAACAAAGACTGCATTAGGCTTTTTTGCCTGCCACAGTACTCTTTTCAGAAGAGCAGAGGAAATGGTGTACGCCAACAAAATGCTGTGCAGATTGTACGCTACACACACCCTGTAGCAAAACGCTTAAGTATGTTAGACTGGCACATACCTGTCCAAAGTATGTTGAGAAAAGGTAAAAGCAAGTGATACTGTGCTGTACCCAGACCCTTAGGGGTATGAGAACATATTAGGGTGTCTGCCTCTTTTACTTTACTTTTACTTTACAATGACTATTCTGAGATTCAGTAGTGCACTGAAAAAGTGTTGCAAGTCAGGACAAGGTTTAAACGTTAAAAATGAGAAAAATAATTATTTTATCCCTTTCTTTATCCACGGTACTAGAGGTTTTAATTTTTTGTTTAGTTTATTTAAGACTGACCCTTCTGACTCATTTTTGGCCTGCGTGCTGACACGGTAGTTTTATCTCGCAATCCACTTATAATTTAATTCTCGCATTTTGCAGAGAGAGCGTTCACCCCTTCCTGCCTGCCAAGGCCAACTTGTGGACTGCGTTAAACACTGGATTACCGTAGGTATTTCCTGTTTTTGCAATGGTTTCTATACCACAGGATCTGCAAGGAAAGTATCAAAAAAGCCAGAGTCAACCAAAAGTCACAGTTCAGCAGTTAAGCACATGGGAACATAATAGATGGATTTCCAGAAAGAAGCATGAAACTGTAGGTGTGGTGAATGTTCACCAGGGGTATAGGCAACAAAATACTTTTTTTTTTTTTCCCTAGAAAAAGTAAATTTATACTAAAACATATTAACATATGGAGAATGTATAATAGCTGTGAGAGAAATGGCATAGTGTTTTTCTACTGCCTGCCAGTGCCTTCTACCACTCAGTATGTGAAGCTTTTAATCTATATGTTAAAGTTTCATAAGCATCAGCTAGAATTGTTTACAGTTAATGAAGTGGCCTAAATCCAAAGGTGTCATTCAGACACATGTTGTCAATCTGGGATTTTTGATGGAAAAAACCTGTTCTTTTAAAATAACAAATCAGTTATTACTCAGTTACTTTCACAGCTACCCATAAATTACTATAAAAATTAGAAAGATGGTGAAACAAATTCTCCCAATTTGAATTCAAGGAAAGCTTTTCTTCAGTGTGGTTATCTTGTGGGCTCTCTGTGCCATAGCTTAAGTACAACGGGAAAATCTGGCATCAGTTTCATCCTCTCAGATCCCAGTGCTGTCAGAATTGGAGTATTACCAGTGTCTGAGCAGGCTTAAGTTCAACTCAGGTGAATTGATTCTGTGTATCAGTGCCGATACACTACAGTAGTTCAGAGTCAGAGAGCTGTCTGTCCTCTTGTCAATGCTTGTTTTAGTTTGGTTTAACCCTGTCATCTAAACAAGGGCTGCTTTTAATTGGGAGGGCTGGAAAGAGGGAAATTAGGAACACCTGGTTCTCAGTGCAGCTTTTGTGAGTATAGAAAAACAATGGTGGCCCAGAAGGGACTTGCAAAAGAAGATCTGAGGTGAGAGCTACGTGTGACTTTTCAGGTTGTAATGTGGGTGTAAGCACGGGCACCCCTGCTGGATGCAGTGGCCCAGATGTGACCTTTTCTGATAACTCTGTCACTCCACTAGGTTTTTGTTCCAAAGTTTACAACTGTAGGTTATGTCAGAACGTATAAACAAATGTCCATTTTGTACATGAAGTAAATATACTGGTTTTATTCCCAAACACAGTACAATTTATCTTCTTTGTTGAGGTGAAAAAGTAAATGCAATATTTAAAAAGATACATAGAAAAATACATACGTATATGTCTGGGTGTATATTTCTTATGTGTTTGTATACCTCTGTGTACATACAGTTTAATGAGGAGCAGAAGTCTGATTTTTTGGTGACTTTGTGTTTCACAGCTGAATTATGCTCGGTCATACGGTGGACACACTTGGTCTGAAACTTATCTTGGGGCTGAGGCTCTTGTAAGGGCTCTCTCAAGTGTGTTTCTAGTGTCTGTTACTGTAATTGAAATACTACTCTAGTTTTCTTTTCAGTGGGAACATCCATAGGGTCTCTTTTTCTACCCAAACATATGTTGTTGTTTTATTTCAGAAAACTTGTAGCAATTTAAGTTTCAGCTTTTATCCATCTGCAGAATTTGGTTAAAATTGGTCAACCGGTTCAAAAGCTACAGCATAAAGCATGGACAGGCACAAACAGCAGTCACAGAAACAAAAAAGAACCTGTTAATTTCTGGTATGCTTCATAGCTTTTTAAGAAATATTTATTTACTTTCTCTTAGTCGTGTTTTCCACATATAGTTCTGATTCTTTACATATATAAAATATTCTTAGACTGTAGACTAAGGGGCCCTTTTTTTTTTTTCCTATCTGCTATTAGAGTGTGTCTTGCTTAAAAGAAAAGCAGCATATCAGATAACGCCCACACTCCCTAAATCCATAAATCTGGGTTGAAAAGTTCAGCCTGATTAATTCCTGAATACTTTGACCGAGATTTGTTGAAACCAGTCCAAGTTTTTAAATTCTTGAATATCAACACATGGAAATATCTTCTCAGGGGATTAGAAAGAGACCTCAAAACAAAAGCACATTCTGGAACGGGACAGAAATATTTTGCTTTTTCAGGTCAGGACAGGCCAGCTATATCTCTTCTCTAATCTGAATATTTATGAGCTGTAGGAAAGCTGGCAATTTTATACCCCCTTACAGACTATTGTCAGTTCCCTGTCTTGACGGTGAAACATTCTCACCTTTTTAAGGCTTCTGAAAGGGACTTTCCCACTGATTTGCCAATAGAGTGGGGTAGATCTATTTGGAAGATATGCAACATTTATTTTTCCCAATCTGAGTAAGCATATATTTTTGTATCTCTGAACCAGTGATCGAGTAGTCGTATCACTAATAGGAATTAATTGGTGCTTCTAGAGGTGCGGATAAACAGTGGAGGAAATCAAATGTCAGATCTCCTTGTATCAGTCAAGAATCCTACGGTCGTGCAATACAAATTGCAGTTCTACTCTGTCAATCTACTCTGGCAATCTCACTCTGTCAGTGAAACTCCTGCCCAACTTTGCACAGGTCAGTTTTGTGCAAGGAGCATGGCTCTTGGATGAAGTCTGTCTGTAGCAGTCCAACAGAACTTCATTGGATGGCTCATCCATCTTCATTCTGTCAGGGTGAAACTGGTGTGACCTCTGGTAGTTTTAAATAACTTTAAAGAAATGCAGGTGGTTTTACCTTAGTTGTATCAGGCAGGTGTTTTGATGTGGTGCAGCTTTGCACAGCTCAAGCAAGAAGAGTTTCTTCTCTGTCCTTTCCAATCTTTAGTTAGACTCCTTTCTCATCATTCTGTATTTAAAAGGCTAACTTTTCTAACTCTATCTGATTTATTGCTTGGCTGAGCATTAGCTAGATTTCGTGGTCCCCAAGCTGGCACCTTTTCTTGAGCGTGTCTTGTCTCTTTGATGACCACAGAATTATGATCACTGGAAAGCCAGCAGTGGCTTCGCTCCCTCTGACTCAAGCAAAACCTGCTTCTGTCACCCTTCCAGATCGCAGCTGGCCCTGAGGACAGACTCTCCTAATGACTCCTAATGAATTTCTTACATCAGATCATTCTATACCTTACAGGAAGGCATTTCTATTACCATGCCTGGTAAAGAAGTTTTGCCAAATGAAGTGATAAAAAGCAGATACAGGGGTCCAGAAAACATGCTCTCTGACCAAAAGGAACCCCTGTGTAGCTATTAATGAAGCTGTATCCTTCCAAGTCTCAGCTCTGTATCCAGGCTACTCTACTGAGATTTCTGTAACAAGACACAAATCTGGCATACCTTGCAGTCAGCGCCAATAGGTTTTTTGCATTCCTCGCACGTGTTGGAATAAAGGTTTTCATAGCATTTCACACAATAGGGGCTGTCCTCCTTCAGGATGTACTTCTTACCAAACAGGGACTCTTTGCAGTAGTGGCAGTCAAAGCGCTCAGTCATCTTGGTATCTGGAGTTCAGCTATCCTGTCAGGAAGACAGAAACAGGCGCATACGTGTCAGACTGAGCTACGTTAGACCCAATCCCCCAGGAAAGGTTTATCCATTCTTGTTTACCACGTTGTGCCTCAGTTTTAATCTGGATTTCAATCAAAATAAATGAACACAATAGGAAGAAAATGGACCATAAATTCTACAGTGCAGGGCAATGACAATAGCCCATGTACTTCAGCCATTCACTGATCCATCTTTCACCAAAACTAGTGTTAGAGACAAGAGGGAGGAGTAACCCCTGAGTCTGAAGAATTCTCATGGGATTTGTGAGGGGGATTTGACCAATAGTTCCAAAGCAAGAAGGTGTCTCTGTAGGGGGTGGAGGGAGCCAAGTACATTAAGAGGATGAACCAGCTAATCTTTAGAAACATCTCCTGCCTAAGGCAAGACAAAGGTTCGCATTGCTAGTAGACTTAAGTCAAGCACAGACTCTCAGGTACCACTGTTATGTGCTTCTGCACCTTTCTTCTCTGCGTACTCAATAAGCCAGTGTCTGGCAATTGTTCCCCTGCAGGTAGAGACCAACTCTCCATCTCTTCTTGTGCCTGGGACTATGGGCACTGTTAACAGCAGGAGGTGTAAAGCTGGTGATTGTATATCTCATTCTTCCCTGATGCAACTGAATGAATTATTCAACTGCACTGGCACACAAATGGGAGCTAGATACCCTGGCTCAGACAAATGTCAAACAATGATTATGGAAGGGGAAAAGCAAGTAGAAGAAATTGCATAGGATGTTTCAGCTTATTTGAATTAGGAACAACTTTTGTTTGCTCCTCAGGTCTTATGTCTCTATCATTTTCTGGACGCACATACAAGCAACAGTGACACAAATGACTTTGATTAAGTACATGAATATTTATTATTGCTTGGGACAATTTATTTTGGGTTTCATTGGAGTCATCAGCTTCTTTCTTAACCTGAGGGTTGCAGCATGTCTTGCACCTGAAATCTGTTCGGAGGTTACAGCTGGAGAGGGCATAGCTGCCTGCTTAGGAAAGAAAATTTCACAATTGGAAAGTGAATGCCATGTGGAGTGCCTGATTTTCACTGCCTGCCAGGCCTCATCTCCTCTTTAAGCTGCATTTGATCTATAAATCCTTAAATGTTTTGAGTACTAATGGCTTAAGTGGCTACCTCTGTCTTTCACGCACAAGTGACATTTACAGCAGCTGCAGTCCTTTTGCCAGCTTTAGTTCTCAAACAAAAAGTTGTTACTTGCTTAGTGTACTTGGCACAGGCTACTGGATTCTGGAGTTTGTCCTATCCTGCTGGTAGTGGGAACCACCCACAGGGCATTCTGAAATCCTGAGTTCTCCTCCAGAATTTCAGTTTTTATTATTATCTTCTATTCCCTATAGCTGGAATGTGATTAAGGTTTTAGGGCAGTCTGAATGGGTAAAGTTTATTTTGTTTGGATGGGTAGAAATCTTTTTTTGTTTGGCTTTTTTTTTTTAATGGTTGATCAACTGCTGAATTGACAAGCCCAGACTGAGGGTGAGTGGTTTTATATGTGTACAGTAGGTAAGCGATGGCTCAGCTGCTGAAAAGTCCCTTGAACTACAAGTAACTACTAAAGAAAAAAGATAGACAAACTACCAAACCCCAAAATATGCTCAGAGGAAAAATCATGACAGCTGGTCATTTGTGCTACTGACAACCCAGAATGAGTAGCAGTCCAACTGCTTTGACCTTAATGATGCTCTAGGAACTGATTAACTTCCTTATCCCAGAGGGGAGCTCGGAGTACGTTAGGTGCTCTTTGTCATTAAGGACTAGAGGTGATCATAGGATCTGATAAGGAAAAGACAGAAAGTAAGAAGATGTTCTGAAGAGAGAAGTGCAGTGACTACCCAAAGCTCCTGTCTGGCCCATCCCCAACAGCAGTAGCTGGCAATGGAAGTCTAAGACAAGAGAACAGGAACAGTAGAGAGGGACATTTCCTTAACAACTGCTTCCAGCAAGTTAGTCTCCTCTTGAAGTAAAGTTGCAGTCATTACCACAACATTTAAAAGTTGATGGTGGATTTATTTGCCTCTCTGTTTTGTGCCTGTTTATACCTCCAAGATATATAACGTTTGGACTTGCCCATGAAAGAACTAGAGAGGACTTCATTTCCTTCATGGAGTAATTTCAGCAAAATTAATGGAGACAGACCAATGTACACTCAGCTGAACATGTAAATGTATGACAGATTCTGAGAGCAGTGATAGCTTTTTTCAAATGATCTGTATTTACAACAGAAATCTGTACTTTTTATCAGACTTTTATTAGATAATTTTTTCTGAATGATGGAATTTGGTTGTACATTTAATGTGCATTATTGCTAAGTTAAAGTGTGAGAAACCACTTATGAACTGGCATTTGTCACTTTTCTGCAGAATAAGTTCTTTCTAGCCTTGAATTAAAAGTAGATGTGTGATATCAAAGAGTGAAAAATTTCTCTTCAATGAAGATGTGGAAAAGCAAAAACCAGAGTGTGCTTCCTTTACAGGTTTATACCATTTTTGTACTTCATCCAAAGCTGCCAAAGTACATTGTGACTGGAAGAAGGACTATTCCCTTAGAGGTGGATGTTCCTGTCTCTTGATCACAGGAGGTTCCTTCTTGAGTGTTGTATTGTCTTCCAGGTGCTCTTCAGGGGAGCAGAAGCAAGCATTATGTAATATATTTATTTAATAATTTATATAATAATGTAATAATTTATTTAACAATTATTTAATAGTCACTACCCCTATTTTAGATAATACCTGGGCACTTGCCTCGCTATCCTGGAAGGGATCTAGTTTTGTTAAAAGTGCTCTGAGATAGTCACAGTAGATTGTCCCCCTCACCCTAAACAGGGAGAAACAGTCCTCATTTCTATGCCCCAAACAGATTTAGGGATGAACTGTGCTCTGTGAAGACACTGTAGGGACAGCTCTGATTGGGATACGAAGAACAACTCCAGAGATTTGGGTGATCGAAAGACAAGGAAGGAAAGTTTCCAAGATCTGCATGTTGGTTTTAGTTATGTGAAACTTTATTGGATCTGGGACCAATTTTGGATCCAATATCTCTTAAAGTTAGGAATTCACATTCATGTGGTTTCATTCAGAAAGATGGAATTCAGGGTTAAGCAACCCAAATTCCAGGCTGTTTAAGTCCTGGCCTTGGATTTGGTCTCAGGATCTATTGTGTGAAATTCTGAGGATATTGTGCAAGTTTTTTTCTGCTCCAGAGAGAATTAAGTGTAAAGTAATCATGGGGCCTATTTACTAAATATTAGCAATAATTTCAAACACGTTATTTCACTGTTGTCTTAAAATGAAGAAATGTGAATCATTTTGAGCAATGGTTTTGTCTGTCACTTTGTACACATGGTCCTTTACATTGCCAGTCCATTGATTCCTGTTATATAAAAAACCCTCATGCTTAGCTTAGTGCAGTCTTTATGCACTGTTTTGGGTTTTATGAAAAAAAACCCAAACCAACAAAGAACTGAAACAGAAGATTTGCACAGTTCTGAGTAGACACAAATTGCAGTTCAACCTCCTTGCCATTGATCTATTTCTTCCTCTTGTGTTTGATCCTTGGTGACTGTAAAGCTTTGTGGGCCAGGGGCTCACTGTTATTACACCACATTGTAGTACAAGGTCTTTAGATTTTATTGCAGTAATCATTCTATATGTATGCTTTTTCAGATTGCTCTAAACATTATTATGAAGTAGAAATTGATTTTTTTCTGCCATGCGGTCCCCCTCGTACAGTGTCAGACATAACACATACATCTTCAAGAAGAAAGAGCTTTCTGTTGCGTGCACAGAAGATGACTTACAGTTTATTCCAAATGTTAGCACTACCCACACTCTGTCTTCCAGGAAGGGTAAGAATTGGCAGGAAAATTACCAAAAAATTAGTAGACTGACTTAAAATCTAGGTTTCTTTCCTCTTTTTCCTTGTTGGCTCAGTCTCATTTTACTAGCAGAAATTGCTAAAGTTATCATATTACCTCATAAAAATTATGACTTATCATGTCATTAAGAAATCATCCAGCATTACCCGATCCCATGACACTACTGATTACTGAAAAGGCAGACCTTGTCTGCTTTTTCGAGTAGGGGCTGCAAGACTAATAAGTGATGTTCTGTGTGTCTCTTATTTCAACCCTTCTTATGGGGTATTGAACACTGGGAAGTGCAGATGTACAGGCACAAGAAAGAGAAAGAAGCCAAGGCAAACTGTGTAAAACATGTAGAAGTTGTTAATTTTATTCATTAAAGTTCTGATCTCTTGTTGTAACAGTATCTGGAGACATAGAATTCAGGATTAAGCCCCTGTAGATGCCAAAGGAGGACTTGCTGTTGACCTCAATCCGGTACCAGGGCTCTACATGTGCTCCTGCAGCAGAATGGTCTGTTGCCACCTGCACAGGAAATAAAAGGTCCTCCAAGATGTACACACACATTTCTCTCACTTGACTATTTTTCCAGAAGAACTGTGCACATGGAGAACTTTTTATCTGTTTATTTCCTTTCCCCTTAGAAAGGAAGATTTGAGTCTGGCAACTGTAATGACATGAGCCATGCAGGTCTAGAGCATTTGGAAACAATTTATGTTGATATTCCAAAGGCTCAATTGCAAAGATTTATTTACAACTATGAACTAGCAGTTCAAACTATGCTGGTCTTTCTGGCAAGAGGTGACTATTTTCCTGTAACTCAGCCACTCTTGCCACACTCATTATCTATCATCTCATTTCAGCAACAGCAAACCACTCTTCAAAGACCTACGCATTTTTCCAAACCGGTCCATAAGGCCACGCAAGGGGAGAAGGGGTAAACCTATTTTTATTTGTTTTTGATTGACTTTAGGAAAAGAAGAAATTACCATTTTCCCATAGTATTGATGAAAAGCGTATGTATGTAGGAAAGTTTCATATGGTCATAAACCACCTGCACCTCAGTCTGTGGAAATTAGCTGGTGTAGATGCACATCATGGGCACCCAAAGCAGTCCTGTGTGTTTAGATTTAATAAAACACATTAAGGGGTGCTATCCCTCTTTCTTTAGCTGCCCAGCTCTGGCTTATCCTCTTCATGGAGTAAGTGCCAGTGAACACTTATGATGGAGCAGAGGGAGAGCAAAGGGAATCTGAGTGATTGGAGGTCTTGCTGGCCATAGGACAGCTGTTGCTGCTCTAAGTTGCCTGTATCCCTGATCTCCCAGCAGCGGGCTCCTGGCCATGGGGAGCCAAGCAGAAAAGCCAAGTCTCTCTCCATGGGCCACAGAAGGACATTTGCTTCCTTATGCTAAAGATGGCCAGTGCAGAAGTTAATGAGGCAATGGGAGGATAGTGATGCACAACTCGTCCTGCAGGAAGCACAGCCAGCCACTCTTCCCTTCCATAGACCCTCTGCCCCTGCCAGTGACTTCACTGCTCTGTGAAGGTGCACTTTTTGAGCGAAGAGAGAAAAAGGAAAATACATTTTCAAAGTAACTGAAACACTGAAGCTTATTATTATCTTGTTCATACCAACATCTTTTTGTGGGTCGTTAAAAAGAGGAGGCAAGACTACTGTATGGAACAAATTGTTGGGTAACCCTGTGCCCCATGATCTGGGGCACTTATGCTTAGCTTGTACATGAGACAGGGATGCTTAAGCAGATGTGTCTGCACTCCTCTTTTAAATTTTTAAGGTGAGAAGAAAGCAGAAGACTTTTTCTCCTGCTCCTGCTATGGAAGGGCAATCCTGAAGTAAGCCCATCAAAAGAATTTGGTGCCCTGTCTTCAAGAAATCAAGGCCCTTATGTCATTGATCTCCCAGAACAGCCCTGTTAACGAGCCCAGGCTGCTTTGCCAGTGTCTACATCAAGATTAGAATATTAGAAGTCCAATTACAGAGGTTTTCATTGCCATTTCTGAAAGTTTTGAGCTCAGAGTAGATATTCACAGATCTTGTAGAAGGTCTCCTGCAAAAGCCAGGTTTGATATTTAAAAAAAAAATTAGTAATAATAGCAACAAAAAAAACCCAATAAATATTAGGCCATAAGTAAAGAGACCTCTTCCTAAATATCACAATCAGGCCTTTAGATGCCAAATCTTAAAAGCCATCTTAAAAAAAGTTTAATTTTTAATAGACTTTTTAGAGTTACTTTAAATTATTCTACATAATCACAGATTTTTCCAAGGACTCAGTTTCCTTGGGAAAGGCTGACTTATTTTGCCTATGGTATAACATTCCAATATCTCTTTTTAAGTACTTTAGAGCAATTTTCCGAGCAGACAGACTGCATTAACATGTGCAGATAACCAAAGCATACCTGGCTCCTGTCTGGATTGCACAGTCAGCCTATCATGACTTGGAAAGTGGATAGTGTGCTGTTTAAGACTGTTTTCCTTAACAGAATATAAATAATAATAAAAAAAAACCAAACAGAAAATGTTTCTTGTGTGTTAAGGTTCCTCCTGCATCTGGCTAAAGTAATCCCTGTTACAGTAGCGGAGAAGGAATACTCCACTTGTGGTTTCTGTGTAGTTTATTGTGTTTGGCAGCCAATAAAGATCTGCTCCACTTTAGTAATTCTAGCAGTGGTAGAGTGAGCACCAATGGTAGTAACTACAAATACCACAGAAGAACTGAGCATTAATACTTTGAAAGTTTACCCCACACAGTTTACATTATGATCATCTCAGGTTGACATTGAAATGACTGGAGGATGTGTGGTCTTACCAACCTTCCTGCACACATTTCAATTAGAAAAGGAGCCTATTGAAATAACATGGAGCATGACTCTTAAATCTACCACAGCAAGGAAGAGCACAGTTCAAGCAGAAAGGCTTGCTCTTATTTTCTATTTTAAAGCCTTTTTAAACTGCTCTCTTCCTTCTTTCTCTTGCAGAGTAAGCAAAAGCTTGCTCAAAGAGAAAGGTCAAATACTTGATATTACTTAAGCATAAAAACTCATATTTCTAATAAGAGCATTTAAGCAGATAAAAGAAAATGATAGAGGAGAAAAATAGTAGATTAATAAACCTGATTATTATCTCTGGCCCTACCCTGCATAAGTAATGTATAAGCGAAGTGTCTGCAGACATTAAACTCCAGTGGAGGTTTATCTTTCCAGAAAAGGATTGATTTCTCTTATTGACAAGAACACTGCTAATCTCAGAGAAACTGGACCTTAAGATAAAAATATCCAGAAATGCCATGTGCTACCATGCAGTGACATTTCCAAGATCTCCTATATTTTTTAAATCCTGCATACCACTATCCAAAGAAAAAAATATAGAACAATGTCCCAAATATTCTGGTTTTCCTTTTTTCATAGAAAGGATATAAGAAAATCTGGGAGGACTCTGTGGAAGAAGAATGCTTTTTTATTTGTTCTGACCTTTAGAAGAACAGCTCTGGTTCTGTTTACTGAGGTAAGGCCACAAAACCCCCTTCTGTCTGAGATAATTGACACATCTGGTGGTTTGGAGGATCAGTTAATGTACATACAGCTGCCCTATAAAACCACTGTAGCAGTGGATGCCTTAGGGCTGTGAGGTATCCACACTTCTCTGCTCAGCTGCCATGCCCTTGGCCTTCCAAATCATGACAGAGAGGCTACGTAAACCTTAGAGGTTTACCCATTCATCTGGGCACATCTTGGCAACACAGGTCGATTGCACTTGGGTGAAACCAATTTGGCCCAGTTTGTCTGGGGTTTGGGGCTTAAGACTGGACACAGAGAGAAAAGAGATCATCTACTAAGGTTGAGCCAAAGTACCTGAGGTGTGTGAGAGATAAAGAAGAAAGCATAGAAAGACAGAGAAAGCCTGGGGACTTGGACAGAGGAGATCTTTTTGTGTGCAAGATCCTTTCTAACTGAAGAAGGAAGATAATGAAACCACAGAGAGATGCATGGCATAGTATGGAGGGGTGGAATTCATCACAGCCAAGATCCTGGTCTCTAAGGACACTTTTGCTCAAAATCTCTGGAATGCTTCAAAGCAATGGCAAAATACATCTGGGGAAATGCAACTCACTACTTTTATTATGCAGATGAAGTAAAGAAAGAGTGATAGGGTTTAAGCCCTTAAGCCTGTTCTTGTCAAGGGTTTAGAACTACCTCACACCATCAAAAGTGATATCTTAGACCTTGTCTGGTGTGGCTCATATATTCGCAACTTTAAAACTGAAAATTTGCTGTGAAAGGGAAAGATGAATATGCTTGTGTCAGCATTATGTTCACCTACATTTCTCTTACAGCATACTGTACTATATGTACAGTAGCCATTCAGCATCCTAATTAATATAATTCAAGATAATAGAGAAGGATATGCAAAAAGGAACAAAATTAGGACTGTAACTTTTTCACCTGGCACAAGTATTTTGATGATCATCCTTAAAAGAAGACTCTAGTGGTTTTTAATCAAATTCTCTCTGTATACATAACTAATTAATATTGTTGAAATGTTAATGCTTCAGTGGCTGTCAATGTATCCAAGATTTATTTTCATGAAATCTGTCATCACCCTGCCATTTCACACTCTCACTTGGGGTGAATCTGCATCACAAATAATTGTGCATATGTAAATGAAACATTAAAACAACACCATTAGAATTAATCAGTCTAAAAATGCAAATTATGAGATCCCCTAATCTCTGAAGCAGTACCCAAGTGAGGGAAGATGATTGCCTACAACACTACAACATCCAGAGTTTGTCTGAAGATGCTCAGGACAGATTTATCCATCAGAGAAGCATGAATGAGACCTAGACCTGAATGTAACTATTCCACAGGGACCTTGAAACAGTGTGAGTGTGGTGGCCAGCAGCAGCAGGCATTGCTTGTGGCTAATGGTGTAAAGATTTATCCAGTGCTTCCAGAACTCTGAATGTCCTGGCCCCTGTGAGGTGAGGAAAGGCAAGGCAAGGAGATGAGGACATCAGCAGATAAGATGCTGCTTGGCTCAATGCCCTGGAGAACTGAGCCGGGGGTCACTCATGTGACTATAGGACTTTGCAGCCCTCCTCATCCCTTTCTTTTGGCATAAAAGCTTGAATTTGCAGTGTAATGCAGGAAAAACTGCCACTAACCCTTTTAACTATAGGAGCTGTACTTTGCACCAGTGCTTTGGGGTTTTTTGGCTCCTGACATTCAAAGCATGGGATTCTGCTGGACTGTGTTGTGTGATCAAGGGAGTTGTCTGATCTTTATTCTAATGCAAGGTGTGCCATCTGGGAGAGCTGATGTCTATATGGACAGAAAAGATGTGATTTCAGAGAAAGTGCTATCCTTACACTTTGATAAGAAGCTGTATAATCATAGTTAGAAAAGAGGGCATTATCTGTACCTGAGTACTTCAGCTGGGATTCCATGTTCTTCATGGAAGCTTCACATAGACAAGCAATATCTGACACAGTATAGACACTGCTATGAGAGAACAGTGATCTCACAAAAGCTAGTGATATTTTCCTATAAATCCAGACCACCTGGAAGTGACTATTTGGTGCTTGCATGTGTGGCACTGCTGATTCTCACGGGACCACATTTGGCAGTAGTGAGAACTAAAAATAAGTGTATTCTACCCCTGCACTTTAGCCATCTTGATCTTCTGAGCTTTCTCAAAAGACCACAAGAACTGATCCATCCCCCGGCCTCAGGTGTGCTCAGCATCAGGTGGGAACCCCAGGTAATTTTCAAAAATTTGACTTCTCAACAATAGCATTTTGGGTCTTTTTGGCTGCCCTGCTCACCTCAACAACGTGTTGGCTTGCAAGCCAGAGATCATTACCTGTGCTATGGCTAGGGTAAAAGGTAGTTTTATTGGTGCTCTGCTCAGGTTTTGGTAGTGAAACTGCGGCCTGTTAGGAACTGAGTTTTCAATATAGCAACTCATATCCTTTTTTTAAAAATTTTCTCAAAATGCAGTCAAGAACACCCACAGGCTCTTGAAAGAGTAGCCATTAGAATGCATCCTTTCTCAGGTATATGCACAAGAAACTTTTATAAAATTTAAAAAATAGACTTTTTTTTCCTTCCATATCCAAATGCCTAAAGCAATCATTTTCAGAGTTTACGCTCTGGCTGATAAAAGGCACAGAGGATTTTGGTAAGAAAGCAGGGATTCCCATAAATTTATGGGATGATGAAAATAAGGTTTGTAGGAGAAACCCAACGACAACCTTAATTGTAGCACTCCACATTTGGACGCGTTTGCGTATCTAATAGCAGACAGCCTTATGTTAGTCTCTTTTAGCACAGTTCCCATTTAAGACAACATATAAATATGCATAGCCATCAATAAATGTTACAGCTACTGACCCTGGCAATCTCAGTGTCAATTAGCAATCTTAGTTAATATACCTCTAGATTGGAGTCAAGGGAGTAGCGATCACTGACTGACTTGCTGGTATATATTTTTTAAAAGGTTTGCTTTTTTGTGACTGTGTGTGTCTCTGTACACAGCTGAAATATGCAGGTCAACTAAATAAAAGCCATATGCCTTTGGGGAAGGAGAAAGTTTAGAACAGCCATTAATGCAGACAATGAAAGTTAGTATTTCCTTTATTATGTACACAGAGAAATCCGCGCTAGCATACAGTAAGGACCTGGGTTATTGTGGCTGCACACACATGCACAAAGAGAGAAGCACAAAAAGAAGGAATTCAGAGCTATTAATTAGGATCTGTATTCTAATTTATTCTCTCCACAGAAAAAGGAGAAATACAATGCTGATGGCTCCCCATTTTTCCCACACACAGTCTGTCCACAGTGTTTTCCTGCAAAGAGGAAAGGCTACCTTTGTTTCATGTGCATCTGCTCTTGCTACAAAAATGCTCCTTTGTTGAGCTCGGCAGCAGTAGTGTGCACAGAGGTGTAAGGAATCTAAGACCTCAGCTTCTACTTTTTATCACCTCCCAAGTGGATTACACACGCAGCACAATACAGTCATTAAAAATAGTTACACATGAAAAGACACAGCGCCTCATCAGCTCGCTGATGTGTCACTTTACTGACGGACATGCAGCAGTAATTGCTGTGATAAGAAATTTGTCTTTTTCTGCTCTTCACAGCCCTCCCCATGCACTCAGAAGAAAGGGGGACCGCCAGCCTTCCCTCCTTGCATCCTTCCCCAACAACCCACTGGGGCATTAAACAACCCTCTCCTCCTCTCTGCACCCTTTGTTTAAAGCGACACCTTCTCATATATGTTCTGTGGGTAGTGGGGAGGGAAGGGGAAAAAAGGGATATTTACTTACAGAGCAGTAGCGGGCAGTTAATGTCACCTCCTGGGCCAGGGACAGGGGGTCACATCCACTAACAAATGTGCAAAGAGCACACTGGCCTGCTTGCAGCGGAGAGCTGTACAGCCAGCTGGGGCTTTCTACTGCCTGCGAAGAGCAGCTCTTCCGATTCCAGCTCTGCAGTCAGTGTTGTGTGGAAAGAGGCTGCTGCCTTCCCCAGCCTAGTGAAACCCCTCTCTATCATTTTACCATATAAGGAGACAAAAGCATTGGAGACACTCATTCTTTTAGAGGCTCTGCAGCTGGCATTCGACACTTTCTCTATTCCAAGGGTGTCAATACTTCCCCCTCCTAAACATCTTGTCTTTCTTGGCCCCCTTCCTAAAATAAGGCTCCCCCTTCCCTCCTCTAGCCTTTGTTTCTCTAAACCCCTGATGCTTATTAATAACATGGGGTTTGCTGAATCCAAGGGCTCGCTGTTTAAAGAAGGAAAGATTTTACAGCAACTGAAGCCCAAACATTTGTAAGGCTCTTCACCTGGCTGAAAGAATAAAGTCTTTGGTTGAAATTGGTACCAGGCTTTATTTGCTTTGGTCATTTTGCCTGCTGTGATTTAGTGTCTTGTCCAAAGAAGAGTGAAGCAAGCTGTGCCTTTTCTCCTTCATGGAGAGGTGCCTGTTTTTACGAGGAGCAAGTGTGCAGGCATTTCTTTACAAGCATTCAGAGCCTATTCTAGTTTTTCTCCACCCTTCTTTCTTTCCAAGTTCCCCCATAATCAGAAGGAAAGAGAAGAAAATTAATGAAACAAAAAAACCTCTTTGTGTGAGAAAAAGGCAAAGGAACAGATTGTCTCAGCACATGCTCAGTACCCAGCGGAGAGCCCTGCCAGTGGGCACATGTTAAGGAGAGGGGGAACTATTAATCCTCCCATAACCAGGAACTAATTTTTCTGCTACAAAATCCAATTTCATCCATCAGCCATCCTAGCAGAAACACATTCTGTTAATCGAAACAGTGAGAGTCCTGGGAAACCTCCCAGAGGGAAGAATTTGGATCAGAAGCACATGGGAGATGTCTGCTCTGTAGATTGAGGGGTAGGGTGGAGTGTGGCATTTCAAGGTAATTCTTCAGTAATGTGCCTGCCAAAGGGAGGTGCTTTAATTTGAATGCCTTCAACCTTAATAGAAACCAGAAGGATAAAAATATAAAGCCCATTAGCCAGAGACAGTGTTGCTGTTGTTTAGCATCCAGAAGATGCAAAGTAGTTCAGTGTCCTTTTGTGTTGGACACCAGGTCCTGGCACATGTCTGGGCAGTGGCATAGATGTATGCAAGGATTAGCTAAGGGTTTCTTCTGTGAAACAAATGTATGCCAGAACTATGACCTGTACTTGCTGTTCTCTTGTGTACCCAAACGGTCGTCAGATTTGGAATGAGGATGAAATGTATATGGTTGGTCTCAGTAATACTCCAAATCTAGAAAAGCACAGACAGAATAAAATGGTGGAGAAGGGCAATTCCTAGTTCTTCTGTCAGAAGCCAAATCTCCTTAATAGATGTGAGTAATTTTGATGACCAGCAATGCCCATGGGTCTGTTTGTCAGTTGATTCAGCCTTTGCCATTGCATTTTCAAAACAGAGGCATCACGCCCTGGAGGAATGACCATGGGCGTGTGGGATTAAGGATGCCATGGCAATTAAATCTCATTTTAATCAAAGCTGCTGCACTCCCCTGCCACATGGGGAGTCCCTGACTCTTCCCTTGCATTTGCACTGGCACTGGAAGATGAATTAAACCGGACAGTGAGCAATTTTCAGTGAACCCTTGAGCTACCCTGGAACTGCACCTGTATCTTGGGAGAGCTACTGGTTGGGTTTCTAGCCCCATCACTGACTTGCTGGGTGCCCTTGGACAAGACAGTGCATCTTTCTGTTCTTTGGTTTCACTATCTCTAAATATAGAGCTCAGAACAGCCAAAATTCTGTGTGAGTTGTCGACAAATTTAGAAAAAACTAGTTACTGCATCATCATCATCATCATCATCATGAATTTTCTTTCTTTTAGATTCAACTATTGCACAGTGACAACAATAATAATTTATTTCCATCTTAGTTGCACTTCTTACCTCAGCTCTGATTTAAAAATTCATATAAAGAAAAAAGGGCCTTGATGGCGTTTAGATTTGGGCTATTTGAATCAGTTTATTTCCAAAGCTTCTAACTAAATATTCTGAATGTGTTAATTATTTTTTCAATTTCCATGATATGGGTAGAATGCTGTACCTCACATATGTGAAAAAAGATGGAAAAAGTATCATTTTCGTAGCAGGACTTCTCAATGATTTTACTAATCATTCATAAGTCTCACTTCAGCAACTGGGTTGATGCCGGAATAACTATCATTTCAGCAGTTACTTTCTTTTCTGGCTGAAAAGAACAAACAAAGAAAAATAGTGGAAAAGGACAGCTGGAAGTATAGTATTTCTATTTCCCCCGGTTTGAGACACAGAGAAATATAGTGTCTCTGAGAGACCAGGGGAGGTGGAAATCTACACTTATAAAGTGGCTAAACTACAGGCTGATTCTTCACTCCACCAGTTTATCCTGGAAACTGTTAATTTACTTTATCAGAATTCAACTAATCCCTTTCTGATGCCCAAACCTGCGTAACACATGCTTCCTTTGAATACGAGAGTATGCATTTAGGAGAACTGCTATTTTTGGCACTACTACTTAGGAAGTAGTATAGACTTGTGCAGAGGTTGCATTTTAATTCATTAAACCTAAAATAACAGCCAGGCACTATTAAATCTTCCAGAAATTTCATTCTCATAAGATGCTCACAGATATGTAGTTTTCCCCAAGTATATGATGAATATGCAATGGATAAAAAGGTATTTTCAGCATATATTTTCTTTCCCAATTCAGTCTCCTGGTCACAAAACTTTTTACAATATTTTGATCTTTTTTTCTCCCCCTAGGTAACCTGATCCTCAAGCAGAAATACTCATCGAGCAAGAAATATCAGGGTGTCACAAATTCTGATGAAGGAATTACGAGCATCCTTGAACAATCCGCTAAAATCACCACTGCCAAGGCAGATAGTGAAAGTCTGTCTGCTCTGGGATGATGCAAGACTTATTCGATTTTTGGGAGGATGTTTAGCCTAAGTCAATGTGAAAAGATTAGTGGTTTAGCAACTCCAATCTGATCTGGAAAAAAAGTGTTTCCATGTTTGCTTTCTTAATATGTTTGAATAGTTTTCACATACAGTGTTAAAAGATTTTCTTCAGTAATTTAGGTGCTATGGTTCAGTAGCATCAAAGAACTTCTGGTTTTGCATAGGAAAAGTTATCTTTTGAAGGATAATATATTGCCATGTGCTAACACAGATGATACAGATTCAAATCCATGTGCGTTTCTGTGATAGAGTGATATGAGATGGAGCTGAAAGCATTTTAGACCATTATGGTCAGTTTGGACAAAGATTTTAGACCATTATGGTCAGTTTGGACAAAGATTTTTAAATTTCAATCTGGGCCTTCTATGGTGCTAGCCCTAGTTTCATTGAGAGAAATCTATCCCCCAAAAGAGGTGTCCCAAAGTGAATGTGGCAGTGAGACACTGGTCAACATGTGGTCTGGCAGTGTCATTGTAATTGCTCCTGTGCCCCTCTCTCTGTGAATCACTGAATTTGGAGAGGGTTTGCAATGGATGACCCAGGCAGCTGTGTTCCTGCTGCTTTCCTCTCTCCCAGCTGAGCAAACAGCTGTTGACACTGATGAGCAGAGGAACATGAATTGAACACAGAGAAGAGTAGTAGTGGTGGTTGACAAAGGAGCAGACAGCACACCCGAGGAAGCTTCAAGGAGCAATACGGGGTTCAAAGGAACTGGTATCTGCTAAGGAAAATCCCTCTTGTTGATAGTTGAGTTTTCAACAGCTTGGAAAGCTGAGACACCATGTTACAGGAGTGACAGGTCCTTCACTGGACAAGAAGAATCCATCCTCATGGATTAAAGAAAAGCCATGAAATTCATTGCAGGATAAAGGCAGCCCATCAAACAATTCCCCAAGCAGTAGCTGTCTGTGCCATGTGAGGCAGCCACCCTGAACAGCCCTCACCTGGCTAACTGAGTGAAGAAGAAATAAGGAAGAGCTGTAACAAAGAGAGTGGAAAACAACAATTTTTGCTGAATACAGTCTTTCCCCCTGCTTTCTCTACCATTTTTTCTCCTTCTTTCCCCTCCCTAAGGAACAGATGGTGCCTCTACTTTTAAGGAAACTAGAGTGAAACATTTGGATCTTTGCCATCTGCACAATTCTTTGGATTCTAAGTGTTCCTTAAACCCTCAGCTCCACAGTTTGTTCATTTGTAACCAGGGACAGGGATTTTTGTGGCATGTCTTTGGAAGTGCTTTGGAATAGACAGCCTCTAACAAGAGGTGAGTCTTTAGGAGAGAGTCTTTAGAAGAGGTCTTTAGGAATGATGACTCTAAATGATGATAATGTAGTGACCATATGCAGAGAAGTTGCTTCTTCCCTTTCCTCTGGATTCAGTGACTGCCATGTGGTGCCTGAATATGACAGATGAGTAGAGCATTTTGGGTTTCCTACCCCTGCAGATGGAACCTGGAATGCCAAATTGCTACAGAGGCTGCAGTAATTGCTGGTCTTACGAACTGGCAAATACTAACCCTTAATTTAGGATTTATTAATTTCAGTATAATCATGATTTATCATTCTGTGTTCCAGACACATGAAACAAACACACTGTAATTGTTCAAAAAAACCTAATCACTCTGTGTTTCTGATAGGACAAGAGACTTGCTATTCTGTACAAAATAGTTCATATTCCCTATGACGTTCTCAGCAGAATGCTTCAGTGTTTTAGGCAAAATCCCTTTTCCATAATCCTCTCCCTCCCACTGCCCCACTCCTCATGGCTTCTCCAAAACATTACTTCTGTGTGAATAATTTCCTTCTGCCTCAATCCCTGATATCTATTATGGCCCTCTTGAAATACCCAACAGCAACATTTGAAATTGCCATTCCACTTTATGAGGCCTTGGCAGCTCCTGAGAAAAGACAGATTTGAAAAAGTGAGCAGTTGGCAGACACCTCAAGAACCTACCTAACATCTAAGACAGAAGTGACAATGTCTAACTCATCCCTGGCAAATCTTTGTCTGATTTGCCCTTAAGGATTAACATTAGGGCTCCACAACCTTCAAAGTCAAATGAGCATAAGTTCTGTCAGTCAAACAGGGATGTAAAATGAAGGAGGTAGAGAAGGAGGGAGGGAGATTGATTCAGACTGAAGTGTTCAGTCTAACATTCATGCCTGTAAAGGATTAATAGTGCCAGGCACAACCTGTAATTTGTAGTTATTCAGATCACACCATAGCAGTATGAGAATCATTGAACAGAAGGTCTCCTCCAATTTGTTATACTGGTCTTGGGGACTCAGAAATGTCTTGGGAAGAATGTGAGAAGAGAATGTAATGATATTTCTTCACAATACTATGTCAGTCTCCAAGAACTTTTGGCTTGGGGATTTCTCAGCCTGGAGGCAGTAATCATACTGACTATCACTTTCATGAAGTGATATCACTTGCACAGTTCCCTCCTGATTCCCTGTAAAGAAATTCACAGTTTCCTGCTACAGGTAGCCCTATTCTGTGCTGTGGAAGAACCATCTTCCTTATGTTAATTTCAAACATATTACCCACTAGTTTCATTTGAGGCTTCCTAGGTCTTACCTTTGGAGAGATAATGAGCAACTGATCTTTATTCGTGTGCTACAGGCTGTTCACGTCTGTGTCTATCTTTATCATATCTCCCCTCAGCCATCGCTCTCCTAGGCTTGGGAGTACCAGCTTACCTATTCAGTCTGTATGAAAGCTACTCCCGGTGTTTCATCATTCTTCTTCAAGCTTTTTCCAATATGACAATTTACTTTTTTAGATGACATGGCCAAAACTTTAACATTCAGTTTACTTTTTGGCTGCTTTTGACCAGTTTGCGTTTGTTTGGGGGTTTTTTGTAAACCTATATAACCTCTAAATTTTACGCCCAGATAGACGTCTCAGAATCATCACTTTACAACTAAAGTTACATTTCCCTCCACATTTCACTGCTCTATGCTTATCTACAATCAATTTAAGATGCTGTTCCAGTGCCCACTCATCCTGTTGCCTAAGATCCTTCTTTTTCCTCAGTCTCAGAAGAATTTCCACTAATTATCTTCTGCTAATCTTTTTACTGTAAAACCTGCCTGTTTATCTTTCAATTGATTTTATAGAACACATGCAAATATCTTCCCTCTTACCATGTTACTGAGTAAGGGTTTTTAAGGGTGTGTGGTGAGGGCCCTTATTGAATACCTGGAAAAGGACAAATAAGCAGATGCTGCCAACCGAAGGTCTCCTGTATCTCCGTGCTGCTTATTATCTTACGGGAACACAATGGATTTGTAGAGCGTGATTTCTCCTTACCAAGCTGTATTGGATTTCTCCAGGGTATCGTATTTACACATGTGCTCTATCCTAGTGATTTTTACTAAATTTATCCATCTTACCAGGCTCTATTTCTCCTAGTTTCTCTTGGAACCATTTAAAAAGGCTGGCATTGTATTGGATACATTCAGGTGCTCAGTTCTGTTTTAAATAAAAGGCCATGCATTATTATTGTTTCAGCTAATTCATCCTTCAGTCCCTTTAGATCTGTTGGGTGAGCACCATCTGGTTCTAACATTTTCTTCCTATTAATTTTTTTTTATTTGTTCCATACCTCTTCTATAGATACTTCAGCTTGGAATAGATCCTCCAACGATCCCCATAAGGAACCGTTCTGCTGCAGGAAGCTTTCCAAGTTCCTCACAGTGAACACAGAGAAAAAAAATAGATCATTTAGCCTTTTCTGTTACAGCCATCTCTTTCCCAAGGACTGGTTATCTGTTGGCCCTATCATTCCTCAAACCCTTCAACTTGCCTAGTGTTCAAAGACACAGTTGCAAATCACTTCCCAGATTACTTCAGACTCATAATATTTTGATGTAAGTAGAAACAGTCCCTCTCTCCAATCTGAATATGACTGGGGACATCCTGTTTTGCAGAAAGATCCTTCTGTATGACAACAATTATTTTTCTTCTCAACTACTGTTTGTATATGCTACAGATAAACTGAGAGGGTCTGAGACGTAGGCTCAGACATGTATTATGATTAAATATATGAGCTTAGATTGTGCACTTTGAAGTAGAGTCCTTGCTGTTGATCCTCTTTGGCCTGTGCTTACTTTGAACCCTATAAGTGCTCATGCCCTTTAAATAATAGGATTAAAGTAACCATTTGGTTGCTGATGTGAATTTCATATCTAACACTTCACATAGAGCTGAAAAAATATACCATCCATTGTCAGCCTGATAGACTTACGCATTTTGTTTGTCCCTGCCAAGTTTATATTCACATGCCTGTCTAGTGGAGTTGCTGTTTTAATGTGAATGAAATTCAAATGTTGTGAGTAAAATGAAATAAAGACTTGTAACAATGGCTTGTCTTGGAGATAATGTGTCTCATGCTGGAAGATAAGTAATTTTTCTGAATCATTAGAGAGGAGTCAGAACCCACATTATGAAGCAGTGCTAGTCCTTTTGTTTATACCTAATGTTAAACCATAAAGTCTAGTGAGTCCTGCTGGGTTGCTACAATGCAAATGCTTTAAATGGCTGAGCACTGCCCATCTGTCTGGCTGATCCCTGAAGGGCCTGCCCACAATGATGCTGATTTTTCCTTATATCCAGAAGGATTTCCAGGAATCCAGACCCCACATTTGCAAGGAAGGGTTTCTTAGACTTGGGTGTCCAGAAAAAAAATGTGGGGAAGGGGCTGGCTTGTCTGGCAGCACACTCAGCACTGGCAGGCGGCAGGAGAGGGCAGAGGAAGACCTGTGAGGAAGGCAGACTGCTCTGTTTGGGTGCCTACAGCAGTTCTACAGCCGTGCTCACTCTGCTTCTCCTGGTGGCTTTCTGTGTGAATCTGCCTTGGACCCAGAGCTGTCTGCCATTTCCTTTCCTAAGGTGCATATCCACCCTACCTTTGCATTAGTAAACACGGGAAAAAGGCAGAAAGGAGGCATGGCTGTAGATACTTGAGCAACTATCCAGGATAAGATTCTTGTCACAAATCATAGAACCATAGAATCACAGAATATTTTGGGTCGGAAGGGACCTAAAAGATGGCAGACTCCAGTAAAAAGTAATGATGACAAGGGGAGAAAAGGCTAGGACAAAGCAAAGACTATGCAAGGCACCAGATGATGCCCAGCATACAAGCTGGGTGCTCCTGCTCGTAGTGGTAGGAGTGGGTGACCCAGACACACCATCCCTGTGTGTTCATCTTGCCACTGGAAACAAAGTGAATGCTGCTGAGAAGAAAAGATGGATGAACAAACTGCCTTTGCATACTGCAAACTTCTTGTGCCGTTGATAGTGAGGTCTTCTGAGGGTGACCCCATCACCCATTCCTCTGGTCCCTTTGACTTCCCTGATTGCATCTAATGCCTGCAGTTTGTTCTAGCCAAAACACTACAGAAGGTGGTCCAAAGTGAACAAACTCTTTCACACCCTTTCATTTTGAGATGACATAGTCATTTCTGCACACTATCACTCTCTGTTACAGCCCCACCAAGTGAGGAAAAATTCCTCACAAAATATTTCCATTTTCTCTATGGGTAGTTGTTTCCACCAGAACCCCTTCCCGTTCATTTGGTGTGCTTTGTCTGTGTTCTGAGTCCCAGTGTTCTGAGTTATAATCTGGACCTGGAAGCAGACTTTCAAGAGTTCCTGTAGAACCAGGATAGCCTTGGTTCACCTCATGAATCTCCAAAGAATATCCCAGAACACAACAATATACAGGAATATTGATGCAAGAAGAAGTAATAATTACCAAGGAGAAAGATGAGAAGTAAGCATGACTCAGTTCTTGTTATAGAGAATCTACATTGCTAAGCATCTTGGTTCATAAAATTAGAAAGGAGAGTTTGCTGGTCAATTGCTGATCCTTGATCAATAAAATGGTTTTTGTAATCTTTGCAAACAACCTGGCAGCCGTGTCACCTCATTTTAACTGACCAAATGTTAGCTGACCCAAACAAGCCACCCAGGATCCTGCTACAGTGGATGGAGAAAGAGAGGTGTTTGTGAAGAGTGATTTGTTAGACACCTGTTGAGGATAACATGAATTGCCCCATAGGTGTGCTTTTCTTTTCCCCACTGAATTTAGAGGAAATTCAGCTATCTAATTCAGATGAACATCCCACTTTGGACAGCTAAATCATGGCATGTATGTCCAGGCAGAATTCACATATCTGTATTCAGCCACTATAGTCCTTGCTGTTTAATTGAGTAGAACTGGACACATCACATATGCTGGCTAGAGGGCTTTTAAGGCACATGAAAGGAAGAAAGGGGAGAATCTCTCTCCAAGACTTATTCCTTGGAGTCCTGGGTCACTGCAGTACTTAGTGTGGTCTCTGTCTGCCAATCCTAAAAACACTGCAGCACCTGAGTCTGCCCTCAGATCTGGCCCTTACTTCTCCTTTCTGAATCAGAAAAATGTGCTATTTTTTCTGTCATAAAAAGATGTTAAGATATTGAGAGAAGAAATACTTAACAATGTGAAATGCAGGTGATACAGGTGTACAACTTGCAGTGTGTTTAACCTGTGCTCACACAAATTCCTAGGCCGGGGCTTACGCAGTATAGTTGTACAACAGAGTTTATTCTGAGACCTTTCTTTTCTCTGTTGTTCTGCACCAAAGGTGCCATGCTGTATTTCTCTCTTCCTATTATAATTAGTGTTCCAACCCTTGAGCGTCCTGCTGCCTTCTGCACCCAACACTGGAGGCTGTGGAATGTGTTGCAATGGAAATCATGCATAGGAAATTAGGTTACCCAGCATTTAAAATATGGGCTAAGTAACTGAATAATGGGCTTCTGTGTAGTGGCATCTGGGGATTGCAGGTATTTCTGGTTTCTTATGGTAATCTCTATGAGTGCTGAGCTTTGCTTTCTGAGCCACAGACTACCAAAAAGGAGCACTAGTCAATGCCGTCTACTTCCCTCCTACAGAAAGCATGCAAATTTCTAGGGAGGTTTGGTGAAAATCCATTAAGCTTGACAAGGAATATGGTGATCTGAAAGCCCACTAGCTTTGTTTATGAAATGTGTAAAACAACTTCTGTCCCAACATAAATGCCCATTCTATTCTCATGATAAAGTGGTTTCATAGTGTACTGATTTTCCATTTTTAAAGGAGAGTTTTCCTCTAATTTGTTGTGTATGGATGTTCCACAGACACAGCAGGAAAGAAAATACAAAAGGCAGCCTGTAAAACTGGCTTCATAGAAAAATATTATGGAAAATATGAAGTGAAATTGAGGGAAAAGATTTTTTCTTCCATTTCTTTTAGTTTCACTGCTTCTTGGTAGTGTGTCTTAACAGTAGCCAGTAAATCAACCTGCTGCAGAAACATTTTGAGTTTTATGAAGTTGATGGATCCCTTTGAAATGTCTGTGGTAGTCTTCCTTCCATGTTTGTCAGGGGGAGTTGAGCAAAACCAGGCAAAGTTGCTCCAGTTGCTTTTAGAAAAACTAGGACTCTGTGTAATATGACCTATGCTTCTCAAAGCTAATCAGTGTTAGATGATGAACATTGTTGAAACAGCCTGAGATTTATCAGCATGAAACTGTACTCACTGTGACATAATGCTGAAGATAAAATACTGCAGTCAGTAATAATTCATCTCACTGAAAAACAACTGTTGTCAGAGTGTCTGTGCTTTGGTTAGACAATACACAGCTACAAAAAAAAGGAAAAATGGTAAGAAAAAATATAAAAACACATATTGGTGGTGCAAATATACACAAGTAGATTAGAAGAAAAAGATCTGAGTTTTGCTAAAATTAGTGGATGTTTCTGGGAAAACTCCTGTTGATATCTGTGGGGTCAGGATTTCACTCCCTAGTCCATATTCACATTCACTTTCTTCTCTGGCTTTCTTCCTTATAAAATAGCCTTTTACGTTTTCTGTATTAAAGAAGTGTTTGAATGCTGCAGTGTTTGAATGCCCCCTCCCAGCCTCTTGCCAGCTGCAGTCAAAGGTCTGCCTTGTTCTGATGGCTTGCTGTTTGGAAGGGAAAAAGTAAAGTTATTCATCCATTAATCATATTTTCAAATGCTAGGTAAGAACAAAGTATTATTGTTGGAAAGACTGCCTTTAGAGTGACTTCGCTTTGTAAATAGGCTTTGGATCTTTTTGTTTAATTTCACTTTTAAATTCAAATCCAGTGAAAAATCACTGCATTATTATTTATGTTCCTGCATTTTATTCGAGCTAAAGACCTTTGGCCAACACTTTTTTTTTTTTTTTAAACCTAATGTTTTGCAGTACATGATTGGAATGCTGCTTCTGCTTCTTGTTTTTAAAAGGGAACACTGTCAATACACCAGTGGCATTACTTTCACACTGAGTGTCCAAGCAGAATGATTTTCTTATTCTTATTGTTTTAGCCTGAGGCTTGGATGATAGACAAAGAATTTGAGGATATGAGAAAATTTCTAGCTTGGGAGAAGTGAGACTACTCTATAAAAAATATTAGTTTTGCACACAATCTTTTTATTGCACAATTTACTGTGGAGGCACATCAGTTTAGCTTAATAGAAAGGTCTTGGAATAAACAGACCAAGTGGAGCAAAGGGTCAGTGAAGGCAGTTGCCATTTCCCACTGGGGTCCCTCTAAAACACTTCACTCTCTGGTGGAACGTGCTACCTTTGGGATCCAGATAACTTATGAAACTCATCTCACCAGTGCTGGGAGCAGAAGGTTGGAGCTCTGTGAGGATCTGAGCAGCCCATGGTCTAGCTGCAAGACTGTTACTGCTGAAGAACAGGAAGACGTGGAGATGCTGGCTGCAGTGTCTGAAGATGTTAAACCTGCCGAGGCACTGATGCGGGGACAGTAAACCTCAACATAAGATGAGCACATGTGCAGACAATTTGGTATTTTACATTCCTTTTTTTTTTTTTTTTTTGCCACTTATGAGCTGTTCTTGACATGAAAGGTGGAACAAAATTGTTCCTAAGCATGTTTTTTCAGTTTTATCTACACTGATTGTCACAACCCCCACCAGCATAAACGCAGAGAGCTCAGACAGTCATGTTAACTGAGGGCATCCACCGTGGCAGTGGGTCCCCATCGTAGGTAAGGTTGGATACATGGGGCACACTCAGATCTGCAATCATAAATTAGATAGGACACCAGGATGCTGCCAGGCACTGAGACTCAGTTAGCCATGATGGTCAATTGTCCAGACATTGTATGGATCTCTCCCACCTGAGCATGGCTTAAGGGCAAATCCTATCCCTAGGATATGTTTTGGACGTGGCCACTCGATTTCAGAGGCTATGAGTGTGTAATGGTCTGGGCACAGCTCAGGGCTGCCTCTCCTGCAGCAGCGCTCTCAGGTGTATTGCACATGTTGCCATGGCAGAGCCCAGGAGGCAGCACTGGGACCAGACCAACTTTTCCATGTCCCCTGGCCCAATAGCACCTGATGTAAACACTCACCACTCATCT
Organism: Empidonax traillii; assembly: GCF_003031625.1. Classification (NCBI taxonomy): domain Eukaryota; kingdom Metazoa; phylum Chordata; class Aves; order Passeriformes; family Tyrannidae; genus Empidonax; species Empidonax traillii. The sequence goes on from NW_020955553.1 coordinate 793,155, forward strand.
AAAGTCAGTGGATCTCCAGCAGCTTTAAACCAACTAATGATCTACCCTTCTGCCTTTGAAATCCTCACTTAGGGTCTGAGCTCAGTCCCATACACTTTAAATTGGGCTGTCCTTTCCTACAAGCATTGGCTTTGTGTCAGGTCTAGGGAGTTGTGCTCCCGAGGTACTTGGGTACCAGGGACAAAAGATCCTGTCAAAGCCTGTGCAGGGCTCAGCATTTTGAAAAAATCTTTCTTTAATTTAATTTCCTAAATAATGGAATAGTAAACAAACTGATGTGAAGTGTGATAGCTTTAGCTTTGAGGTTAAAAGTTACTCAATATTTCATACCTTTGTGTCATGCTTAGTGATCCTTGTATTTAAAAACCTTTGATTATAAGAATGTTTAGAATAAAACCATATGTGCAAATGCATCCAAGCAAGTGTACACACATTCACAATCTTATTTTCCCTAAGAAGTCTTTTATTGGCTTCATTTGAAAATTAATGCTCTCATGAGATGAGGTTAAAAGTAATTTAAGGTAACAATAGCCTGATAATTGGTGTTTGGCACTTATTGCTAATGCTATTTTACAGGCTAGTTTTGGTGAATTCCTGCTTTGCAGGAATCACAGCACCCAGTTATGATTCAGTGCTTTGCTTTCTTTTCCCTTTTCACACAGCTGCTGTAATCCATACCAAGTATTTGTTTAAAACATGAAATCAGCAAGCATTGCCTGTAATTTTCTTTTCTTTCTTTTATGGCCATTAGGAAATCATCTGAAAGAGGAGGGAAAAGTACAATGTTCCTTCTGTCCTCTTCCCTCCCCCCCCCTCCCCCGTTATCTATTAATTTTCCAAATATTCAACACAAAGAAGAAAATGCTGATAGAGGGGAAAGCCCCCCAAAAAACTAAGGAAAAGCTTTCTGCTTGAAGTCATTCAGTTTGCTATTCAAACGGGGGAAGTGTCTATAGTTAGGCATGGTTGTGTTCCTTGAGAGCATGAAAACATGACAGTGTATTATTAGTGAAGAAACTGAAGAGCAGCTGTTAGTTAGCACCGGGTTTCCAAAAGCTGACTAGAAATACAAAGAGGGATGTTCTGTGTGTGCCCTCGAATACACACCTTAAAATCCACTCTTTCCCTGAAAAAGCAGCCCTCCCCTCAAGATGTCTATAAAGAGTCCTGAGGAGTCATTGCAAATGGCAGGTGAAAAGGAGAAAAGGGCTCAAAGGACGGTGAAAACAAAAACAAGGCACTGTCTTACCTTGCTGCAGCTCAATGCTGCCTCTGCTTGTGAGTCTGCAAATGAGAGAGGACAGGGACAGACTTGACGCTTTACTGGAGTGTCCAAACTGTATGTTTCGTAATGAGACAGTTGGGCATTTGTACTTTGGGTGAGCTATAAATATAATATCTCCAAAATACCAACCATTGGCAGGAGATAAGGACTGCAGCATCTCTGTGCTGCCAGCCTTTTAAGGCATCACAGCTAGAGCGGCACGAGGCTCCCGAAGGAAAGGGCTGTTGTGCTCCTGGGCAGTTCTAGCCCATCACTCTGCTGCATTTGGGAGTGCCTGACCTAAAAATATAGTCACCTGCTATAAGAAGGTCCTGCAAGGGACCTCTAAGGAGATGGCGATATTTCAGAGCTCAGTACTTTGAATGAGATATGAGCAACTCTAATTTCTCAATCAGATTATTTTTCAGGGCTCTGGGATTGACAGAAATGCCCTCAGAAATTTCAACTGCTCTGTGGATGTAACAAACTCCAACTCCCTTTTGTCTGTCTGTCTCTCTGTCCGCCCCAGGTGTGCAGCCTTTTGCAAGGTACTTTGTACCTCAGGTCTTGCCTTGTTTTAGCCCTGCACCTCCTGGTGCAGGGAGCTGTAGTGTTATAAAAAAAGACAGTGACTCTAGAGATTAGCCTGAAATCAGAAAGGAAGTCTATGTTGAGAGCAGGGTTGTGGCTCGAGGGGGAGTTTTCTGCTCCAGGCTCTCTTCCCACTGCAGTGTAGGTGTGCTGTTGGGTGAAGGGGGCACTTGTACCATGGAAAAACCAAGAGGAATGTGGAAAAAGATTTTCCAGCAACTCCCATGGGCAGTGTCTTGCTGACTGTGGAGGAAAACCTGTCTGAGCAAGGCTCGGTGCAGGGGTGGGATTACAATCTGACTATCTCCTTGCCAATATTGGGTCCATCTCTGCATTTCAGTGTATTTCTGCAGAGGAAGCTACAACAGAGACATAGTCCTTGATATGAAGTTGAACTATTTTAAGGGGAGGAAAATGAAAACCTTTCTTTAAGACGGGGAGGTGAAGAAATAGCATCAGGCAGCCTCTGCATAGAAGTGAATGTCTCTCCTTTACACAGCAGCATAGTTACCTGGAAAAGTACTATGCTGTTGAATTGAGGTTGCTGGTTGTTCCTCCTCCTGGCTGAAGCAGCAGTACTTGCTGACGGATTCAATTTCTTTGTTGTATTTATTTATTACTTCCTTGGTCCTGAAGAATACCTCATTCCCTTCATCTCCCTCTTCTCTCTCTTCTCTTCAGAGCTCTGGTCAAGCCATAGTCTTTAGGAGATAACATGACCTCCCAGCTTGTCTCTGAGCAGTTCATTTGGACAGCAAGTGTGGCTCAAGCTGCAGAGGATACTAACACAAAGTCTTTGCCAAGCTTTCTGACATGACAAACTGATTTATGGTTTGACATGGAGCCCAGACAGGTTTTATGGTTATAACTCCAAACCCATGAGAAGTTGGTATCTGAAGCATTCATCCTAACATTAAAAAGCTCATAACAGCATGTCCTCAGCCTCTGCCAAGCAAAGTGGTTTGACAGCCTGAGTTAAGCCTCTGGGAACACATAGCTTTCACACATCTCCTTTTGTCCATGCAGAAATGCCTAGCTTCAAAGAACCATGGATGAGGAGCATGGCCCAGAGACTTTGGTTAGAGAGATAAGAGAAATATCCCACAGATTCCTCGGAAAAATATTGCTCATCCCAGATCTAGTGGCCTTTTGCCACATGTTCCTTTAGCTACCATGTAAACAGCCCTTTCACATTTCCCAGAAAAATAAACAGTTATGAAAAGCTGTTGAAGCAGCAAAAATGTGGTAGTTAAGACATATGTTTGGACAGCTCTGGAAAGCCTCAAAGTTTTCATGTTAGCCAATATTTTTGTTTGCACAATTCAAAGGTCTGGGTGATGTTATAGGAGCAACCTGGTAAATGATGGTTGTCCCTGCCCCAGTCCAGGATGTTCTGGGCAGTAATGACATGTTAATCCCCAGGTGTATACCCAGCTGCAGTGCACATTTGGATCTGTTGTCCACATCCAGCGATGGGGCACCAGTTTGGGATAAGTGTGGCCTCCCTGCACACTTCATCTGAAAACTTGAGAAGGTGGGTTATAGTTCAGATTTTCTCTCTGAAAAGAGCAAATATTCTCTGAAGCTGGTTGGTTCCCATTGTCCCTCTGCTTACACTGTCCCAGTTTTATTTTGGGTATTGCTTTACTGTTTGATGAGCCTCCCCAGGGAGAGGAGGACTCCTTGGAAAAGGATGATACCAGAAAGCTAAAGCATCAGCAACATGTCAGGCTACCAGACCTGATCATGGGCTCCTGGCAGCAGGTAACAGCTGAGCCGCTTCCTTGAGACAGGCAGGGGAATGTCCCCACCCTCAGGGCACCAGCACTTCTAAGATACAGAAGGGTGGCAGGCTAACAAAGATGGAGTGGGTATTGTCAGAAGCAGAGACCTCTCCAGGTGTCTCAGCTGTGCAGTGGTATTGGAATTTAGCCCTTTAAGAAGAAGAATGGGAGCTGAGGGTCTCTGGCCCACAGCAGTGATGACACAGCAGGCCCTTTTGCCATCTCCATGGGTCTGCAGCCCCAGAGCCAGCCCTGTTGCTTCCATGACTGGAACACCAGCAGGAAGTAAAGCAAAAATTTCATCCAGTTCTCCGCTCCAAGGCGATGGGAAGTATGTGTACTAGAAGAACTGCTTTACAATCCTAGAATCATTTAGGTTGGAAAAGATCATCCAGTCCAACTGTGCTTTAGAAATAGAAAGTAAATGCTGCAAGAAGTAAAGCAAAGCCCACATGGAAACCATACCAAGGTACTGTTACCAATTCATTACAGTGAGGTTAGAAGTTTTTCCAATGATCCCTTGCAATCGGGATTGGCCCTGCTGTTCTCTGCAAGCCACAGAAGATGCCAGAGTGTGGGCATCCAAGAGGGATGTAAATGTTCAGGATGGCTTTAACAAGCAAAAATCTAACCATCTTGGATTAGTACTGTCTTTAATAAACTCTATTGACAGATATTCATGTTAATCTGACCTTGCTATCCTGACATTTTTGTACACGGTAGGTAGCACAGTGCTTAAAACTGTGTTATGATATTGTTGAGCCTTTACTCTAATTTGGGAGATTTAGAGGTAAGTTCTGTACATATGATACTGATGGCCAGAGCCTTAGCAACAGGACCAGAGGGTAAGAGGGCATCTGTGGAGATTTTGCTGGTAGTCAGTATTTTGCCAACATTTTACACTCAGGCTCTTGCAGTGAGGAAGATGGGATTAGCATTTGCCACTGTGAGCTGGGGATTTGGCTGTGTTAGCAAGCCATTGGTCTGTCTGCTTCTTCTAGCCCTTCATAGCCACAGGTCACATCAGTGCCTTCCAAATTAGACATCTGCACATAAAACTCCACACCCAGCCCCCTCATACTTGAGGGAAGAGCACACGTAAATACCAACCTCCATGGAAACCTGAGGCCACACAATCTTTTGCCAGGAGGCGCAGGGGGTGCCAGGAGCATCAGACATCTTCAGACCTTCCCATGCCTGTGAAAATGCTTGTGGCAGGCAGCATTTGGGGTCTAGCAACAGCAGCCTTAAGGATGCCAGTGACTTCTAGATATCTGTGGATGGAGAAGTACCTGGAGGATCTCAGCTTCCTCCTGGTGTCCTCATTGTCACCACCACGTTCAGACTCTGGAGCTCAGGTCAGATGTAGGTGCTTTTGTATGAAGCAGCAAAGCATGTATGATTTTCAAGGGCCTAATCTCTACCTGTTTTCCCTTATGTGCTGTGTTCTGAGCTGAACCTCCAAGATGTCATTGTTGCAAAGATATGCTCAGGCTTGAAAGCAGACTGAAACACCTGGAGCCCTTTGACCTGAAGGTTTTCCATGGGCATTGTCATCAGCAGTTCATCCTATCCAATTTTTGCCATCAAAAGTTGGCATCCAGTGTAAGCCTGTTATCTGTGTGCTTTTCTGTGGGGACTGGAAGTGCCTATCTCCTGCTGACTACAGCCTGAGAGGAGAAGGCTCACACCAGACTTACTTGCACATAAATTCAATCACCAGATAACTTCTTGTGACTGAATTTATGTGAAATGTGCCTCACTCAGCGTGAGATGCCCTTGCTTTGTGTAATGTGCCTCAAAAATATCTGTTGGGCCAGATGTAGGTTAACCCAGCCTGTTTTCTGGCCTTCAGCAGTGGCCAGTAGTTTGTGCTTGGAAATATGTATATGCCCCTGAAGAGTTTCCTCAATTCCCAGAGGTTTTGGGTTGAGAACTCTCTGAGACAGAAGCAAACTGTATTTAATGACCTCGATGCAACTATTTTTCTTTTCTTTTAGTGAGTTTCTGCAGCTGTTTCTGAACGCTAATGTTTGGGATGTTTGGTCCCTCCCATGGCCAGTCTCTGCAGCTTGCTCCCCTCATGCCTAGTGGCTGTCAGAGCTCAGAGCATAGGCAGGAGCTCTTCCCCCAGCACAAACAATGCCACATTCAGATAAATGACACAGATGAACCTTAGTTTGAAAATTCAGACACTGAAATCTCCAAAACCTCTAAACCCAAACTTTGCATTAAAAACCTAGGGAGATTTCCTCTTCCTCCCCCTCTCCATCTCCTGTCCCACTCACAATGAGGGATATGAATCAAGTCCCTAAGCTGCCTTTCTGCCCTACTTAATGGCCCCATATCTCAGGGCTCACTTTGCAGACCTAGTGACACAGCACTGACAAATGCCCCGAGTAAAGAGAGGACTGGATGGTGACTGTTAAGCCAGAGGGAGCTCTGGATATATTTTCAGAATGCAAACGGACTTGCAAAAGCAGAAATCATTTCTTCTTCACTTCTCCATTTATCTGCCCAGCAAATGTTACAGCTCACAAAAGGCCACTGCTCTTAGCAGCTGTTTCATGGCCCCATCTCTGCCCTTTCCCATTTTGGCTGAAATACTTATTCAATATGCTTTAGCTGCTGTTTTTGGATCATGCTGAAACTTCTGTCCAAAGCTAAATCTACCCTCATAATCCACCAAAATTAGTCCTGACAAAGCTAAGGAGGCTTCACTTAACAACAAGCGAAGACATAAACTTTTGTGAGTTGTAGAGACAAAGGGATCCAAGTGATTGCCTGGGTTCAAAGCAGATGAGAGAAGCAATACCAGTAACACTGTATTTTGGTGCCCTATTTGCATATTTACCTGCCTGTTTGAACTAATGTCTTTACCCCACTGTAAGTAACTCCACCAGTGAGTATGAGTATGTGTGCAAAAAAACCTTTTGAAGAGAGCTATTTTGTCATGAGATAACTGTTATCTGAGAGAAGTACAGTGCTATGACCCCAGCAGCAGGAGTCAGGAGTTGCTGCTAGCAAAATTAAGCAACCACAAGCCCAGGCTGCTTTGCCTACCTCCAAGGGCAAGACTGCTTGTATGGATAAAGAATTTCAACCTAAGCATTTTTATTTTGGCATTCGTAAAGACAAAAGCAGACTTTAGTAATAGAAGCTGTAGATTACTTTAAACATAGGTGTGATTATCAGCCCATACATAAAAAGTAATAATAATCCCAGCTCTGACATTAATTCATTGTGTAACCTTGGACATGACACTCACATACACATTATCAAACCTGGCAAGTGCATGGAAGTCCCAGTGAAGGACAGAGGAGCTGGAAGTGCCAAGCACTTTGAAAAAAAAAAAAAGTCAAATTAAGCTCCCTGGGGTTCAGGTTTCCCACTTGTAGGGGAAACTATGAGACAGATCATTGCTCGAGAACAAGACTTGGAAAATACAAAAATGATAAAATGAAATCAAAAATACTGAAATGATAGAAACCCCCAATCCTCAGTGGACTAAGAATGTCCCAGACCTCCACAGCCAATAGAAGGATTCTTCTGGCAGGAGCACATTTCCCAGCAAAACATCCCAAGACTGGCTGTAATTGCTCTTTCCCCATATCATCTAATTCAGATTTCACACTGGGTGGAGGGCACATATCTCAAGCAGAGGTGCTTCAGCATCTCAAAATCACCCTGGCTGCATTCATTACTGTATTGCAATCAATAGGCTGTTTTCAGAACATACAAAGTAAGACTTCAGCTCTAAAACCAGTTTGCCATTATGCTACCTCCAAAGGCACTTCCCAGAACAGTGGAGAAATAGAAACTAAGATTATGCAGCTGGTGTGTTGTTAAATGTAGAATCTTGAACAAAAATATTTAAGCCTTGTATCATCTCTGCAGACAATGGAGTAGGAGGGTGGTCACCCTTCCTGGTGTTGACTTGATTTACACCTGGTGGCTCAGGTTAGCTTGCTGAAGGCCATCACCTGCAATTTGAAACAAGCCCAGCAATATTAAAAAGTTATGTTTATCAAGAGCAGCTGTTGGCATGACAGTGTATATCCTTCCCCTGGAGACATAATCAACCAGTAACTCAATCTTTGCTAGAAGTTTGTTATGTTGATGATAGAAATGCAGCTGAGGGCTACTGTGTACCTGTTAGGCCATTTAGCACGATGAGAAACATTTCACTGTAGAGCCTAGATTAGTCTGGATATAAGTTCCAAAATTAATATCAAACCTGCCACCTGCCACTGCCTCTTACTCAGATCCTGTACATGACTGTGATAAGCCTCAAATGCTTGTTTTCTATTTTCATTACTCACTGATTTTCTCATCCCTAACACAAAAAGTCTTCAGGTGATTGTATTAATATTTTATCTGTTTCAGTGATATCTTTTGATACCTCACAATGATTTTGCTGGTGGATGAAAAAAGCTTTACATATTAAATCTGTCACCCTAATTTTATGGTAAAGTTCGACAGACAACATGACATTTACCAGGAGAACAGCTCTTTATGACACCTCATTTAAATAACAGCTACTTCTAACATCATCAGGGCTGCCGAGCAGATCAGATTTTTCAAAAACAGTTCAAAGACAAATTATCAGCTCAATGGCCATGCACTAATTTGAAAGACTTGACAGAAAGTCAAGTCTTTAGCCATTAAGTTGTTGGAGTGAAGAAAACAAAACCAAAGCATGCTGAGCAAGGAGGTGGCATGTCTTTGCTATATGTATCTCACCAGCTGAGATTAGTAAAATTTTTACTCACTGCTCAAAATGCACAGAGAGCTCTCTGATTTCCAAATTGTTGGGAAAAAAACCGCACAAGTATCTTTTTCATGCTTTGAAAAGATGCACTTACATTCAATATGACTGAAGGATGGTGAGATTAGAGTCTTTATCATGCAAAATCTACATGCTGCTTTTGCGCATAGCCTGACTATGAATTTGCTGACCTTTCCCTAATTGCCACCTGTATGCATACTTCATAAAACCATCACCCAATGTAATACTAGACCACCTTAGCATCACCATAATTCTCTTTGCATTTCTTTCTGTGTTCCACCATCTCTTCTCCTCTTGGCTGTTATGTCTGGCATATCACATCTCTCCCCTGCTTCCTTTCTGCACCAGACACCTGCAGTGTCAGCGGTGGGGTCTGCCAACCTCCTCTATCCACTCAAGCCACAAAACCTGCAAGATAATAATTTTAATCACTTCCTCCTTAGCATCCTTGACACCATTTCTTTCGTCTCAAGGATTAACAGATGTTTCCTCAAAACATCTGCAGTTATGCACCTTTACCTCATTCCCCACACCTCCTTATTTAACTGTATCTCCCCACAACACGTTATTCCTCCTCTCTTGCAGTTGACAAACATTCTTGTGGTATTCCTGCCCTATCCAGCTCTGCACAAGCATGTGAGCCTGGCATGGTTTTGGCAAAGTGTGCCAAACCAAGGCAGGAGCTCTGGCCATCTCTTGCCGTTGTTGTTTTATGGTTTCTCTGCTGTGCTGGAGCTCTTCCCTGCCCTGCAAGCAGGAGGGGTGCAGAAAGCAGTTCAAATCCATAAATCACCCAGACACGCAAGGTATGCCCAGCACCAGCGATCAGAGCAGCTGCCAAGTGTAATCCAAGCACCTCTTGGAAAATACTTCTGTAAACAAATCTGCCATTTAATTTTTGGGCACAAATATTAAATATTCTGGAGAGCACCCTGCCAAGATGGAGACAAGAGGTTCACAGCTCTCTATGATATAGTGCTAAACTTGGCTCCTGCTCAGAAGATAGCAATACTTCTTTCTGTCTCTTAGGAACAATGTGCTCCTTTGCAGGAGCATATCATGAAGGTGGTGTTTCTCTGAGTCACTGCATGAGCCGTGGGCATCACCCATGGTTTGAAATTGATCTTGGGCCTGAACTGGTTAGATAGTTGCCAAACCTAAAGAACTGTAAAAAGAAAGGCTTTCTGGCATTGAAGAGTCTAGAACTAATGGAAATGAACAAGTAGAAAGAAAGAAAAGTTGTTATCTCTGCCTTGCATGCTGAAATGCTTTTAGGGCATTGAGTTCTGTGGATTGTCGTAACAAATCCTAAAACAGCACTGGATCCCAGACCTGTTGTGGGGGAGCCCAGCTGGTTCTGGGCTCTCTGTAAACTGAGATACCGAAGATGGAACTTCTTACACCTGGCAGAGGGTTAACCATGGACAGTAGGACTGTAACACAGAGTGAGTTTCCTGTTAGGAACGTTAACCTATTGTGTTAAGACATGTGTAGCTATGTCCAATCATGAGTTGTTATGTTAGTGGTAAACCAATGCTGTGCATACATGTGTCACCCAGGACTGTATAAAGGTAGACACGCTGTTGCAATAAAGCAAGCTGGTATCCTGAAACCCTGTCGCCATCCCACCTCAGCCGCGACAACCTGTGGACTCTCTGGCTCTTATTCTACTTTGGACCCAATCTTTTGTTGTGTCAGGAAGGGCTCTGGAGACAACTTCACCTTCTGGAGATCAAATTTTTAGAAAAATAGATATTGACTGTTCACAAATATTGATGATGGCGATGAAGAAGAGGAGCAGGAGGAGGAAAAAGTGTGGTAAGGGAATACCAGGGATCTCAGAAACATAGCTCTTAAAGTACTCTTTCTGTCACAGTTTTGTTAAAGGAGGGAATTGAGAAGCCTTTCAAATGTGGGACCTATTGCTGCTATGACAGAAAATTACTTGTGTCACCTCTCAATGTGACTACAAGTAACAGAGCAGTTCTGCTCCTTTTCAAACATACTAGCAGCTCAAATTGCTCAGCTTTCTTGTGGTAACTCTGTAGATTTGAATGCAGGTATCTTATCAAGGATAACCCTTCTGTATAACGCTGTCCAGGCAGCAGTGCTTGTGCAAAAGTAAAAGTTATTTTCTTGAGTCAAAATCATTCTTCCCAGAGATAAGATCAGGGTAATGTCAAACAACACAAGATCATTCCTCCTGTACATGTGACCGTGGCAGGTATATCTACAGTAATTAGAAAAGAAGTAAAAACTTTTGCCATGAGAGACCACTTTCAAAACTTTGCGAGTGATTACCGCCAGTGTCATATATGAGAACTAAACACAGGGACTGCTTGATGTAGAGCACTGGCTAATGGGAATCCTGGATTAGGGAGAACAGATGAAAAATAAAGCTGGGTTAACAGAATATGGAGTACGATAAATATGATAAATGACTTTTGGTTTTAATGTTTTCCAAAACTGTCTCCTGCAGTACATCCATACCATCAAAGGAAGAGAATGCCATCATGGGGTATTGCAGGGGCATAGCTCTTGCCAAGCATGTTCACGTCATTTTCAGCCTGAAATAATTTGATTACCATTATTTCTTGTCTCAATGTATTCAAGATCTAATTAACTGCATTCATTATCACTGTTTATATGTTTATATCTACTGTGATTGTTAGTTTATGTATATATATATATATATATATATATATCTATATGAGCTGGTTCTTTCAGTGTATAAAGAATTAATGCAAGGAGGCCTGAATCTTGATCTGCCTTTGAGGAGAAGCTTTCCTTCACAGGCAGCAAGCATGAAGGTAAGCACCAAGATATTTTTTCCATGTCTGGGCAGAAGACCCCACCTATCCGTCAGGCACCAATACTTCCCAACTCATGTGATGGCAGGAATGGGAGACATGTGATGAGAACCTGAAATACTCCAGGGAAG
>NW_020955553.1:805521-829215 GCF_003031625.1 Empidonax traillii
GATCTGCCTTTGAGGAGAAGCTTTCCTTCACAGGCAGCAAGCATGAAGGTAAGCACCAAGATATTTTTTCCATGTCTGGGCAGAAGACCCCACCTATCCGTCAGGCACCAATACTTCCCAACTCATGTGATGGCAGGAATGGGAGACATGTGATGAGAACCTGAAATACTCCAGGGAAGAAAAGATGTGTGCAAGGACCTACATATCCCTGAATAAGCATCCACTCAATAAAATGCATGCCATGGACCAGGTCTTGCTCAAAGGCAAGTTTCCAGCTGAAAGGTATGTAAGCATGCTGAGAGCATTTTAACTAGAAAAAAACCCAGATAACAGAGTTAAAATAATCCGTCTGCAGCTGTAAGTTTTCTTTTCTTTATGCACAGCTGCCTCTAAATAAGGAGATTGTAATGCTGATCTATGGGTTCCTGAATAAATTCATTCCTTACTTTATCTTCAAGTCTGTCTGGTAGCAGGAGTGATTTAAGGATAACTGGCAAACCACCATCATTCCATTCTCAAATAAGGCACAATTCAGTAAGGGGGGGAGGACATGTTGGACCATTCTCTTAGAAAAGACATAAAGCCAGAGATACCCAGATGTTTCTCCATGAGCTATGTGGGACATTTTGAAAGTTTATAATGAAGTCTTCTTGGGACACAGTCCTTTATCTCTGGAAAGCTGGAAAAGCGCCTTTGCAAGGAGTCTCCAGCAAGTTCATGGTGCTAGGGTTGGCTGAATCTCATGAGCTTTGTGATGTAGGTGGGGCCGCTGCAGGTCCATGTTCATGGGTATAGCCTGTAGTGAGGATGAGCATACATTCCCAGCAGGCAAACACACACATACATACAGTATGCATTTCTGATTACATGGATCAGCACAGAGAGGAATCAGTGCCACCAGCACCGCCAGCATTGACACAAACATGAACAGCACAGACAGCCCCATCTTGTTGCCCCTCTCTGGGGAATCAGGATTAAAGCCTGTTACTGGGATATACACCCAGTGTATGTCATTTCAGGACATACTTCATACATAGTTCAGGAGATGGTCATAGACACTTTGTCCTCTAGTTGGCACCTTGCTCCCACTCTCCTCCACCTACTGGCACTTGGACCTACAAACTTCAGAGGTTTGTGGTCCCACTCTGGGTGCTGGTACTCCCTAATCCTACTAGTCTGGTTTGAAGCTTGTTAGCAGTCACACTCAATGACTCAGGACAGAGAATGACATGCTCAGAGAAGATAGGTAGAAATAGGATTTAGTGAAAATACAGGATAAATGGTGGTGTAGAAGCATAGGACTCCATCAAGCAAGTGTACACTCAATTGGTCCCTTTTATCTTCTTTCCCCCTCTATTTCCTCTTGTTTATTATCACCCCAGTTCATCTTGATGCCTTCATTTTTCCATCTCCAGTCTTTCCCATCAACATCCCTTGTGGAGACCCACACATTCCCAAGTTCCCCTGAAAACCTCCTGTAAGACATTTTATACAAGACTCAGATTCTCCTTCCTGTGCATACTGTGCTAAGTTCTGCATTCTGTTATGTATTATCTCCCTTTCCTCTTTGTGACTCTCCTACACATTGGGCTGCTCCCTCACTAGGAGTGATTCTTTTCCCTTGATGGTTGTAGGGACTTGCTGATTCAGTGGGCCCTGTTTTCACTGCTCAAGTCACTAGGCTACTTCCATCTGTCACTAACCCTTGCTGGGTTTACTGCTTACTACTTGCTCACTTGCCCTTTAGACACATAATTTAACACAGGGAACCCAATGTAACTCTTTGTGGGGCTAGTAAAAGTAAAGGCCAAGCAGAGATTTCCATAGGGAGCCATGCTGTCCTGGCACTCCTTTCTGCACAGAGGATGTCTAAACAAAGTAAAAATACTTCTTTAGCACAGAGGAATAGGTGGATCTCCAGTTCTCCATGCATATGGCAGACTAAGTTTCCATGCAGTCTTGATGGCTTCCATCTTGGAGTGTCTAACTTGAAATTCATGAAAGAAACATGACTTCTAGAGTTTTCAAATGCTGATGAAAGTCAGTCCTCAGAAAGCTACATTTTCCTACAAAACAGAGTTTATCCCCTCCCCTGAAAGCACAAGTGTCATGTTTATCCTCAGCATCTCTGCCTCACATACTCCTGGAACTGAAATGATCCTAGTTGCCATAATTTAATTAAACTATCAGTTTGAAATGTCTGAGTGTTGTATTGAGACTGTGTGGAAAATATGAGCACAGACAATTGTGTTAGCTAGGAATAACCAGACAGCTTGCAGTGTAAGACAAGAAGACATGATGTTAAATGCAATCCAGGCTGACAAATCCTGAGGCTATGGGATTAGGCTGGTCCTGTTGAGGACTGCTGAAGAACTGAGACCGTAAATGTTTATTTTAAAAAGGGCATCCAAGGGTGTGTTTCAGATCATTTGTTACTCTTTACTGCGATTGTGTGTATTTCATTAATATGCACTATTGTTATTAGCCCAGCCAGTGCCTGACACTGCTTGAACAAAGCTATTTGTAAGAGGGACAGTGCAAGAGCTGGACTTACTGTTGGCAATATCTAGATCATGGAGATATTTAGAGACTACTCAGATACACAGTTATGAAGGCTTTGGCCCCTTTTCCTTATACTCAGATGTCTTATTTCTTTACTGACATTATGTTCATTATCACTCAAACTGAAGCACTGTCCTGTGAGAAAGAGGAGAGCTGTAAGGGAGCATCATGGCAGTTGCACAACACCCTCCATTTCTGAAAAAGCTACCGTGTTTATCAATCCACTGTATCCTGTGTGGAGGGCTATGCTGTGTGGTTTGAGCTTTCCACTGTGCTTTAGCAGCAGTGAAATCTGTGACAGGGCTGTAGTTATAGCTTTCTGCTCCATCCTTCTGGCCATTTCATCCCTACTGAGTGGTTTCCCCATCCTCAGCCCCTCGTAGCAACTCCTGCCCAGTGAGGTGGGTGACACATCAGATCTGATATTTGGAGGGGCACAGCTGGAGGTGGGCAGAAAGCAGGACCACTGTGTTTGCTTATCCTTTATCAGTATACTTTGAATAAAAGACCATAATGCTTGTTCATGTTATTGACATGCACTAAAAAGAGCCTCTGACAAGAGACTGGAAAGTCATGGCAGTTAATTAGCAAAAAAAAACACAAACAAACCACATTAAAAGGCATATTATCTTTAAGGTAGCAAAGTGTGAAAACTCTTTGTTTTTAAGGCTGATAAGTTGTGTGATGTTCATTCTAAGGCAAGATCATAAAGCAGGGTTGCTTAATGCAATCATTAAGAAGTAAAAATCTTGATTTTCCAGCTATTCTGAAGATGTTATTTTTAGAGTGTGTGTTCCTGTTAAATGCATCTGTGTTGCTTCTAAACCAAAAGGATATGAAAGGAAACAAATGTGAGACTCGTTTCACATCAGCAGCTTGGCTGATAGTGCTTTCACAGTGGGAGCCTGCTCTCTGGGCTTTCTCAGAAATGGAAAGCAAAATTCAGTTCAGCCTAAACACAACCCAGATTATTAAGACTGACTTTGGACCAGGCCCAGAGTAAAACAGAGCATGGCTCTCATGATCCCAAATAAAACCTCTGCCTTTCCTGCAACTTGCTCACCAGCCCTTGGGACAGTCACAAGGACTGCCATGGGTTTGCAAGCTCTCCTGTCGAGTTTGTGGGCTCAGGGGTCACCCTGTTACCTCGTGCTGCTGCATCAGCTGCCAGTTACCTTCTGCCCCTCGCAGCAGTGTTTGCCCAGTCTGGCTCTGGGGAGGGGACACCTGAGCGTGGCTCTGCAACATCGTCCTGCCCCAGAGCCTTCCACTTTCCCTGGCCCTCCAGGAGTGCTGGCTCCCGCTGGGTCATGGACTGCCTTTCTCTGCAGGAGCACCTGCTGCTCCATTTCAGCTGCCTGACAGGCCCTGTGGCCAAGGGCCCCATGGGCTGCCCTCTTTAGAAATCATAACAAGAAGAAAAATGTCGCATTAAAAATAATCTAGGCATTAGATTATGAGCTGCTATGGGGAAGTAAAACCCAACCAAACAACAAAAACAACAAAACCCCCCTTAAACCCCAACAAATGCCACAATATCCTAATTATCTCTGTCTAAACTCTTTTTCCAGGGGAAACAGCCTTTTCATCTTCTTCCCCTTCCAGGATGTTGAGTGACTTTTGGACATGTTCCAAACTCCCCTGAAGCCAGTGAAAAGTTTCTAAGGTCTCTGAATCAAGCCCTGAATGCAGGAGGGTAAAAAGTGTGAGTATCCTGCCTTGCATTCTAAGTGAAAACATACACATCCTGCAAATGCCACACATTAGTGCTCGGTAAGTAGTCCTTTCCTTTTCCCTGTTTCTCCAGCATGTGAAAAGGTCTCTTTGATGATACAGTAGACAAACCCCTTGTCAGAATGGGGGACAGGTCTGGCTCCTTTCTAGCAATGAAATCACCATTAACGATGGAGTTGTACATCACAAGAGTGGTCCTTCTCCTGGTCCTTGACTGCTGACTTTCGCAGACCCTACTTTGCAGATAGCTGAGGTGAAGGCTAAAGACTAACCAGTGACTTTATAAGCTCTGGTACAGTTTGTGCCAGGCGCAGCTCAGGACAAGGTTTGCCAAAGCCTCTCATGAGGCTCTGTCAGATGGGCATTGAATCTTGTAGCAAGAAGCACACGCTCCTCTCCTCACTTATACCATCTCCTAATGAAAGTGAACATCATGTAGATGTAAAGATAACCCCACATCAAGCCACTACTTTTCACAGCTTGATTATTCCAGAAGTGATGCCTCAGGCAAGTTTCAAAATTTAAATTGCTGATACTCTTCACATTTTCCCAAAGTGGTTTTTTAATTATGTATTTTTTCTAAGCTGTTATAGTGTCCTGAGAAATTCAGATTCTTTGTGGCTTCCTCTAAGTTTTACTCCTCCTGACCATGAGGCTCACTGAACACCACAGAGTCACAGAAAATCAGAAGCCTTTGCCCCTGGGCAAGACCAGCTACAGGCGTACAATTTCTGACAGATGTCCTGACAAAATGTTATCTTGCTCTTATTCAACAGCCTTCCTGAAGCATTTCAGCATCGTTTATTCATGCCTGACTTAAGCCTTTGACTCAGTCCTTTAATAAAAGCTCATCAGTCCTGCTGTGGTCAGGTAGGGGTACACATGTCATGGGCAGGTTAGATTAGAAAATATGAACACCCTGCTATCTGCATTTCTGTAGTGTACCCAACTAATTTGCAATAAAAGTCTTCTAAGGTTCTACTCTCAAACAGTGGTGTGATAAAGGTCAAAGGGGTGAAGAACATCTGGCCAGATGTGTTGTATGTGCTCAGAGAGAGTGAACAGTGATGGCACCGTAGTGGGGGCATACAAGGATACTTCTGGATCTGGTGCAGATATTGTGGGAAATGGTCTGTTTCTCCATAGTACCATATCACAAGAATCTTCCACTCCAAGCAGTGTCCTTGGCTTTGTTTAGGATCACTGCTGTGAATTCAAAGCAAGGATCTTGGTTTGGATTATCTGAGAGGGTTTGTTTTTTTTCAATTCTTATTTCATTATTTACACTGTACATGCTTTCATAGCCCACACAGGCTGTGAAGTGGAATGTAAGAATATGCAAAGCTGTTTTTATTTTCTTTAATATGCAGACATTTTCAGAGGTCACAAGGTACAGAACAGTAAACAATCAGGTAAGGCTATGGGGCAGTGAGCCCGCTGCAGGCAGCCCATCCCACATCAACTAATTATTGTTATTGTTATTATTGCTATGGTTATTGCTATTATTATCCCAGCTGCTAACAATGTTAATAAATATATCAACCAGTTTAGGTTGGCTTCTGTCAGTGCCTCTCTTTTAAGTGAAGCAAGGTCTTTGCTGAAACTGCTTCCTGCTGCAAACAGTTATTCTGAACCACTTCTTCCATCATGCTCACAACAGACACTTTCCAGATACTTTAGCTCACTAGACACTCCTTGGAAATGTCAGATGTGTCTTTTGTGAAGAGGTCCTGTTTTTAACAATATAATAGTATTTCAAGCAAATAGTTGGTGATTCTTCAGGTTTTGCCAGTGGGTCCTGGCATCTCTGGAAGAAAAGGAGAGTTATGGGCAGTGCTGGTGTGGAAGAGGGGATATCAGTCATGTGAAAAATATAACTTGTGGTTTTAGTGACGCATGAATTATAATCACTGGAGGTAGTAAGGTGCATTCCAGTCACTGTGACAAAGACAAAAGGCGAACATTTGTCTTACTTATCATTTACAGGAATCTGATGTTCAACTGTGCAATGCTGCCATGGGTAGAAAAATATATTTCAGAAAAGTGCTGTAACATTAGCTGTCCCCCAAAACATTCACTCAGTCATTTTTGCACAGATGAATGCTGACATGACAGAAGAACTGTTGTACAGATGTGAGAGGAGTGCAGGGCTCTTGAGAATGACTCCCTGTGCTCCCCAGGTAAGTCATGTTATACCTCAGAGCCTCTATGGAACAGGGACATGTACAGCTGCCCAAAAAGACTTCCTCAGCCATCCTCCTCCATCCAGGGCAAAACTCCAGATGGGTACAAGTCCTCTTCTTCCTACCCTTCCTTTCAGCCTTTCTCCCCTCCCTCTCTCTTCAGTCCAGATTACAGTCTGATCAGTTTTAACATGTCACCTGTCAGGCATCTTTTAGCTTACTGTTATCAGATGGCTTAGAAAATTATTGTCTGGTCCTGGTCTTGGCTGCTCATTCTTACCCACAAACTACCTCTACTACTAGGCTGAAATAAAGTGTCTTTTTAAAAATTTTTTTCTGGTTTTTGGTTTTGCTTTTTCTTTCATCCAGATTAGTTGCTAGATGTGACATGACAGTAGCGGCAGAGACATGGGAACAGGAAAACAGGAGCCCTGGAATACATCCCTGGAAGTGTTCAAGGCCAGGCTGGATGGGTCTTTGAGCAACCTGGTCTAGTGGAAAGTATCCCTGCCTGTGGTAGGGGAGCTGTAATTGGATGATGTTCAAGGTCCCTTCCAAACCAAACCATTCTGTGATTCTACAAACTTAAGAAGGGTCCTGCTGCATGGCTGTCACATGTGGAAAACTTTGCACTGGTCAGCAATGGGCTGACAGGAGCTCTTTGCCCACTCCCAGTCTCCTAAGTGAAACAGAGGGAGTGTCTGGTTTCAGCTTGAGGGAATTCCTGAAGTGTCAGACTCCCAGGTGAATTTTTCAGTGCAAGTTTAGTTGTGTAATGCAGCCTTTTTTTTCCCTGGGATGTAAAGCCAGATGTACATATATACAAAAGGGAAGGTACCATCTGAGGGCATGCAGATGCTGCAGCTTACATATCTGCATCAAATGAGTCACCTCAGGCACCATGTACCATGTACAGAACCCTAATACCATTCAGCTTATCTGAAAGTATGAGGATATTCTCACTTTTTTAAACATCCTCACTATTTTAGACAGTAAGTACTGCTAAAACAAAAGACAAAACCCTCCTGATACCAGCTATAAAGACTATGTCAGAAAAAAGAGTTGCTCCAAGTCAACCTTCATTTGGAAATCAACCCTGGTGGTGTTCTGAGTTAGCAGAGGTTGTCTTCAGAGCTGGATTCAGAGAGGGAAAGGACAAGAGAGCCCACTTATGATCCACAGATACCTTTTTGTAGTTTTGCCCTTTCACCACTCAGTGCTTCTCACCCGGCTGTCGCAGCACAACACCAAAGAAACTACGACACTGACTCCTGAAATGAAGTTAAACCTTGCACATCCTGGGCTGAGCTGACATGGGCTTGTAGCAGAAGGTTTTAAAGCAGAGCTGCTTAAAACCTGCTAGTGGATGACAGGTTATTTGCATGTCAGAAAACACTCCCGATGGAAACAAGCAAGCATAAACACCTACCCTTTATAAGCCTGCTTTCATGCTCAAAGAAACCTGATGCTCAGCCATGTGGAGAAATCATTTCTTTCCTCTCCATAGCAGCAAGTTCACTGAAATGGAAAGTAGCTCTTATAGCTGAGTGCTCCAACTGGAATTATTAAGTGTTTTTTAATAGCTGGCAAAATGATGCATTCACTTTATCTGTTATCATGTAAATACTTTGTACTTAATATGCTAAACCATCTTATGCAACATTAGTTTGGATTAGACACATACTTTAAAATTACTCTTAATAAAAATATTTAAGTCAGAAAGGGGATTTAAATATTATTTTCTATCACTTTAGTTCCTTTGTATAAAGGAGAATGCAATTCTTTATGATTAAATGATTTAAAGCATCCAGCTTAAACTGAATTATCCAAGAACTTTTGTGTTGCCATTAATAGCCCACTCTTAATTTGAAATACAGAAGAAAAATAGTAATCAAAACCTGAATTTCCAAGCATTTTCAAATTTAAACCTATCTCTCTTATTTATATTAAAACATGTGATTTATATGCTAATTTAACAAACTCTTAAAATAAGATACTAAAAGCAGAAGTTATGAAACATACCATTTACCTGAGTTGCCTTGAGGAGTCCTATATCACACACTTGCCTGGACTCAGCCTTTAAAACTGAGTTAATTGGGATTTAACAGGAAAACACTGCCACAAGCTTATCAGACTGGCAGCCATGGCTCTCTGCAAGGATGTCCTCCTTTTGTGTCCTCATCACTGCTGTCCCTGCTGGCACTGTTCAGCTCTGCTCCTGCCTGCAAAGGCACCTCATTTCCCAGAGCTTAAAATGGGCTGTTAGTGTTAGCCACCTACTGTTGATGGCTAGTCTGTCCTCACAAATCTCTCTCCTGTACAACAGCAAACCCTCTGTTTGCAGTTCTCCTCTCCTTGAGAAGTTCATTTTTGTTTTACCACCTTAGGTCTTCTATTAAGGGGTGGCACAAGAAAGCAGAAAACCTAATCTGTTTGATTTGAGCATGAGTTACGATGGCCACAAATGTGATGGGGATGTGTCTATTTCAGAAATAGGAGCGAGGCATGTCTAATAGCCTATAAATAAACAACTTCGGGGCCCAGGCTGTCAGATATACATATTTGTCACAGAAGTGCCTGTTACAGCTCTTCGGCACTTTGAAACTGAAGTCATAGCTACAGCACATGACAGGTAACAGGAGTGTGAGAAGACCAGAGATGTATAGCAGGTCAAATACAGCATTTGTAAATTATGATAGAGCAATTGCACCCCCACAGACAAATGAAAGAGGATGAGAGAGGCTACCTGCACCCCTGGTCTAACCTGTCGGGCTACATCTGTCTTGTTTTTGGCCAACAGATACTGCCTTTTACCTTAGGTAGGTAAGACTTACCTAGTCTACCTACAGTAATCTGTCATACTCTCTAGCTGAGTCAGTTGCCCTGCCTTCTGCACCCAGAATACAGCCTTGAGCACTCCCAGATACAACATGCATGAGGAATCAATCACTTTCCTCAACTATCAGATAAAGGGACAAGTTAAGTTGTCACTTAGAAAATGCAGTGAAGGTGTGAATGTGATTGTGTCACTTTCAGCTCAGTCTCTCCTGGAGATAAGTGGTGTAGGTGCAAGGTAGCCTGAAGGTTAGATGGACTGCCAATGCTGATTTCTCAGGGGTGTGCTCTAGGTGAAGCTGTACTCTATATCACGGTCTCCCCTGCCAGTGGTGTCTGGATTAAGCAAGCACAGGTGTGCAGGCTCATGTAAACATCACACCTTCCCTTTGCAGGAAGACATACTACTAGGGCTTGCTGCCTCAGAGGCTTGTATGTCTTATTTGTGCAAGCCTACACAGAATCATAGAATCACAGAATCATCAAGGTTGGAAGAGATCTCCAAGATCATCGACTCCAACCACCAACCTAGCATCATTGTAATCACCCTTAAACCCTATTCCCAAGTGCCACACCTCCTATTTGGTGTATCTGGATTTCAAGAAGAGGAAAGTTTTGAGGAATTTTTCCTAAAGTAATTAATTTGCCCTTTTCCAGTCTCCTAAAGACATTGTTCTGCTCCCTCACACATTCATTTTCCTTCACAAAGCAGCATTCATAAGTGGCAAATCTAACTGATCTTTACAGTGTGGTGTGTGTTTCCATGGATAATTCACCCCATGACTATGCCACTGTTGAGCAAAATCCACTCCATGTCTCCTCCTGCCCAGGCCCCCAGATGGTCACCTCTGCTACCGCAACACAGAACACTGCTGGCTCAGCTGAGCTGATAGTGAGACAACTTAGACTACTGAGACAACTGAGCCACCCAAAGATACTCTTTAAAAAAAAAAAAAAACAAACATAACCTAACCTGTTCCCCCGCTTTGTTCAGCGTTTGCTCTCCACAAGCAAATGTAGCAGCACAAGTAAAGTGGTAACGTGGCGTTGCAAAGTACTGGTGAGGTGGGAAGGTCGACAGAGGAGTCACCAGAGAAATAAAATCTGTGATATTGTAGAAAGCTGCCTGCACCATGGGAAGTTGCCATGGTCAGAAGGTTTCAGGCTAAGTCTCTGTGTTTGCAACCGTCTACTCTCAAGAGATTAGAATTAAAAACAGTACGGCATGTAAACAGAGGTGGGCTGAGAGCATGGTGCATATCTGTGGGCTTTTCCCCAAGAAAGGACTCCTTGTCTAGAGTATGTCTAACACTGAACAGAGCCCACAAATCACAGTGTGGCATTATCTGGTGTGGGAAGGTGGACAAATGCCTAAAATAAACAGGAGAGCTCAACAGAAGCCTCCTGCTATATTTGGGGTGTAACGTGGTCCTTATTTCAATTTTTCCTCTTGACAAGAGGGTACACAATCTGCCTGAGAGGCTCAGGTAACCAGAAGAGTTCTCATAATTAAGGGGAACAAAGTATCTGGACTAATCTGTGGGTGGAGAGCAGTGTAGGAGAGTGTTTGTTCAGTTAACAGGTAAATCAGTCGGTAGATGAGTTTTTGGATGAAGCTCTGATTTGTTTCCTCAGAGGAGAGTCAGGTGGGGTACATGGAAGGAGGAACAGAATACAGAAAAGAATACAGGAGTTTTTCCTCTTTCCCTCATCATTTTAACCGAGCCACTTAACATGAGATATTTTTAAAAAAATGCTAACCACAGGGTTACTACAGAGGGATGGTTATCCTCTACTTAAAATGTGGAGCAGGCTGGCGTTGAAATGTGTGATGAGATTTTGGTCAGTCCTTTTTGCTTTGTTTTACACAGCAACCAGCTCAACTGAGCCATTGACCTGCCCAGATCTTCAGTGCTGAAGTAAGTAAAAGTGTATGTTTGAAAGTAAATGTGGCTATTGCTTTTAAGAGGATTCTGGGTAGCACAGATTATTTCAGCATAATCTCATGTACTATGGAAAAGCTCCTGAAATAAAAATTTTATGCTGAAGAATAATTATTATTAATGAATGTGAATTATCCCTTAAAATTTTTCATGTTAGCCAGTTAAAGAATTCTAATACTCATTATTTACACCATCAATATCTGATGCTTTCATACATCAGCAAATGTAGAGGGCTGTCATTAAAGTGTGAAACAGTTTTGTGCCATTCAGGGCTTCTGGCACAGTGGATTGCTATCCCTTTTCATGTCCTCACAAGTTCAGTCTAGGGAAGTGTACCACTTCCAGAGTGTTCTTGCCATCACAGTCTCAGCTGGCTATTTCTGATTCTTGTGGTCGAGTCCTCTGAAGCCCTCCAAAGGGTCAAAAAGTCAAGACCTCTGGTTGCTTAACATGAAACAAAATATGAATCCCAAAGTGCTTTCAATCCCATGCCAAAGAGCAGGAGCGTAAAGTGGTCCCTTTTCATTGCATTCATCCTGGAGACAGGCTCTGCCATGCTATCCCCCCATATCTTACGATGACTCCCTCAGCAAGACAGCAGGGGACTTTGGCCTCTGAAATGCCTTCCTGATTACTGCTGCTGAGCTCAGGGCTGCTCCTGCAGAGCCAAACTTTGCCATCTCTCCCCAGGAGCTGAGTTCCTGAGAACATTCTCTGTTGCCTTTCAGCCCCTCTTCAGAGGTGATGAAGTGCTGTTGATAGTCCTCTTCAAGTGAGCCAAACAAAGCAGGAGGAGCTGTGTGAGGCTTTAACACAGATTAAGACAGGCAATGGTTATCCACCATCATGTGTCAATCATTAGCTATTAATTAGGCTAAGTAAAAGATAAACATTGGCTTTAGGAATCCTTTCCAGACATTATGGGTTTGCCCTTACTGTATATTCATACCCTAGCATTTGCTGAAAGCCAGTTAAGTAGCTCTTAAATGCTTTGGCTATATGTGTCACACAGTATTTGCTTTTAATTTTAGGGAATGTCATCTTGCTTTTGGCATGGCTGAAAGTTTACATCATGTACAGTTTTTAGCAACCTGCCTGCTGTCACTCTACACTGATGATGGCAACTAAAGCTGTATGGGAATTTGAAGAGAATTTCCAGGAAAACCCTTGGTGGGATGATACAGTGCATTATCTGAGTTGGTGCTGGCTGATCCTCTTGACTCTGAAGCCAAATGCATATTTTGGCTGTCATGGGGCTTCCCCCAAAGCTGTAGCTCCTCACCCTTCTGCAGCATATGTGAGGGCTCCCTGGGCTGTGGGAACCCATTGGGAATAGGCTGGACACATGCACATGCCCACGTGAGCTCCTTCCAGCCCAGATGCCTGTTACTCTGATCCTCACATGTTGTCTCCAGTCCCAAAGCATTGTCTGTGGGCTTTGTCTCCCTTCTGATACCACTGACCATTATTCTAATGTCTAAGTCAAGCATCTCTTTTTGGGCCATGCTGTTCTTTTTCACTGAGATACCAACATTAAAGGCAGACAGGGAGAAGAGAGACTTTGGCCCCAAAAGCAGGAACATTTCCTCTTGTCTGCCATGCAGAGAGCAGTTTCCACTACTCTTAGTTAAGTTTAGTCAGTATTTTTTTATATAGACATTACTGGAAAATTGCAAAGATGCAAAATTTACAGAAAGCATTCTGTGGAAAGGAAATAGCTGCCAGTTCAAAATGATAGTTTGTATTCAACTAAGAGCTACATTTTTCAGGAGCCAATAGAGCATAATGCCATTGCCTTATACCTGAGTAAAACTGAACAAGGATGCAGTAGGATATACCTTTAACTGTGTGTCATCCCAAAGCACATCCTACTGATGCTTCAAAGGAACATTTCATCTGTGCCTTCCTTGTTATCTACTCTCATGTCCTTCCCCTACTAATTACCAAATGTTTCTAGAAGACTGAAGAGAAAAATATTAAAGAATAATTTTATTCTTTAGACACTCTACTCTTTTCTATTCCTTTGCAATCCCCATGCCTTATCTAAGCATGTGCAAGCAGTTTTTTAATGTATTCAGTCAAACCAATATTTAAGCAAAGAAAATGTTTTTGACATTGAACCTTACGGACATCTTCATTTCTATTATCATGGCAGAGTCAAGATACCAGATTTTGTAAGATCCTAGGTTTTGAAACATCTGTAACCTGAAGATCCTTGAGTCCTGAGTTTGAAAGAAGTGGAGATAAACCCCTTTCCTCACAAAGGTGTTTAGCAAAAATTATATTCAGATTTTTTTCTCAGACTGTGCCTCTCCCCTCAAAGACAAAGAGGGCTTTTCTATTTTCATTCAAAAAATTTAAGCTGCAACCTGAAGTAACATCACATCTTTGTTGATCTCCTGTCTGAGGTGAAACAGTGCTTGTTCAATTCTAGCAAAGGCTCAGCAATAGCCACAAGCCATTTTGTGATGCAGTTTCTGCATTCAAAGTGAAGGAGTGAACTTTCAGCTTTGGGGCTTCATCACTGCTAAGGCTCATGCGTCTTCCCTGCCACTTCCCTTCCCATTCGTGGTGCCCTGGAATGCAATACAGCTGAAAGGATTTTGAAAATGAGAAGTAGCATTTGCTGATTTGCTTGATAAGTACATGAGGCTCTGATCTAATGTTTCTGTGCCTGTCTCAGTGTATGGTATCTAACTACCACTCGCCTTCCTAGCTTTGCCTTGACACTCCTCTCTCAAACAATTCCTTTTTAGAGTGTCTCCTTGCTTTGTGCCAGGCACTTTGCCATCCGCCTGAGCAGATGGAAATATGCATGCCTCTAACAAATGTGACCTTGTTAGGCTGCTCGTCCTTCATGTCTGAGTGAGAGAGAGATGCAAAACTTTACACCCACTACCTTCCAGGGGCGAAGAGACTCCAACAGCGCATGTCTGCCGTGCTGGGAGGTGTCTCCTGGTAACGCTGCCTTGATATGATCAACATTGCAGCTACCGCTTTTCAGCATCTCAGCGTTGTTACAAAGCATATGCTTGCCTGCACGCCAACACTTGCTCTCTCTTCACCTCCTGGAAAATGCACCTGGGGGCTAAACGTGGGGCGCCAGGAAACAGCCATGGCACAGCAGTAGCTGTCCTTTTGGCAGTTGTTGAAAAGGGAACTTGAGAGAGAAGAACAAAAATAGAAAGATAAGTTGAGAATGGAAAAAGAGGATAAATAGAGGTTTGTAAATAGTTTTGCTCTGTGACTTGATCCTAAGAGGAAGTTCTAAAAAATGACTGCAAATGCTGCAGTGTAAGTGGGGTTTGTCTCACTTTATGCAAGATACAAGAAAATTGTAAGTCTAAAGCCTGAGAGTATGACCAAAGAAGTGGAACATGAATCTCCAGAGAGCAATTTATTTGATCTCTCTTAGGCACTTGTTCTCTGGAGCAGCCTATTCATTCCTAAAAAAATAGGTTATATTCTTCTCAGCCCTTGAGAGCTCCTGGCAGTTGTCCACCGAGAGCTGTCTCAAGCTACTGGATATACCCTGTGGTCTCTGAGACACCTGCACTGTGCAGGAGGGACTACAGGAGGAGATCTGTGCTGTTGTGGTTGCCTGCAGGACCCCAGGGCACCACACAGCACATGAACCAAAGCGTGGGCAGCAGAATGAACTCCCTAACTTGCAGGTCCTTACATCAGGGCTGGTGAATTTCACACAGATACAATACCCCCAATAATCACACTCAGCCCATTGCCTTAATAAGAATAAGAAGTGCTCCTGTTATATCTCCATGAACTTCAGGCAGCCAAGCTCCATCCCTGCTCATCTACCAAAATGAGCTATAGAATGTGAGGTCTGAGGACTGCCTCCAGCGTGAATCACAGTTGAGAGCAACATTTCAGTGCCTCACAAGTTCCCTTCTCACCTTAAATGTCTTTCTAGTGTAGTAGTCTTGAAGAGTGGTAAGTGAATCCAGGGGAAGTGTGACAGAGACATGAGGCTGGGGAGTGTTGGCTGCATGCAAGGAAGAGGATGCAATGACCTTCAGTTCATCCTAATCCTTCTCTCCCCTTCTCCACACCTCTGTATCACTTCCAAACCCTCTTTATCTGTTACTGGCAAATCTTTCTGAGTTTTGAAACCACTGCATACAAGGTAAGGAAGAAAAGATGCACTTAGAATATACTCAGATACCATTAGAGATAAATACTAATTTTTGTCTCTGTGTTCATGTAAGATGCAGCTGGCACTACAGTAATTTGAAATTAAATAAATCTAGGTCCTTTCAGCACATTTACGATTGCTGAAAATTGGCAGTTGGCAACAGAATAACTTGGCTTTCATCTTTCATCCCTTGCTATTGGTGGCAGGATCCCACCGATGCAGTTGGGATAAGGATTGAGCTACCAAAAAGTTTTTCTCCTTTCTAGACTGGGCGGTGTGATTGAATGATAGCAGCTCTTAAGAAGTATTAGCTCACTGAGCAGTTACTAGCAATGGACAAGCAAGACTTAATAGACAGCCAGCCTAAAAATCAGAAACAAGTTAGTACTTGGGTCAACTTTAAAGCAGCTACCGATACCCCATCTCTCTCCTTTGTTGAGGGTGGAGAGGTGGTGCCAGCTAAATGTGTGTTCTCTCCTTTTAGGGTATAAGTCTCTGCTGTTGGCAAATTGTTTTCATGTTTGTTAAATCTGCCAACTTGTGACCTATTAGCTGCTGACAAGTGAAGAGGGTACTCTCCTATCCTTGGTACAATAATCAAAAAATAATAGGCCAGATTATTAAATCTGATCTGGCACTTCTGTGGTGTTCAGGAGTTGAAAAGAAGCTGGTAAACATCTATGGCAAATGGCCAGCCAAAAATGCCTCTCTCAGTCACCTCAACCCAAAGGGACAACAAAAATTAAGAAGAAGATCTGCTCCACACCAGGGTAACCTTAACCCAGGTCACTGCATCAGTGTAAGTGAGGTCTCTTAACCCACAGGTACAGACTGTTGAGATAACACAGCTGGCTTTATCCTGGTAGCTCTTATTTTCTGGATCAGCCTAGGGCAGGCTGTATGTCAACCAAGTCAATCCGACCACAG
This sequence comes from Empidonax traillii, assembly GCF_003031625.1. Taxonomy (NCBI): domain Eukaryota; kingdom Metazoa; phylum Chordata; class Aves; order Passeriformes; family Tyrannidae; genus Empidonax; species Empidonax traillii. The sequence continues at coordinate 821,859 of NW_020955553.1, forward strand.
CTTTCTGCCAAGTAGCATTTCTTGAGGTAATCCATGGAGGTATAATGCTGTGCTGGCAGAAGGGAGAAGAGACATTTTCAGCAGCTTCTGATTTATCATTCAACAGTGGAAAAGAAAGAAAAAACTGTTTGGAGCTCCTTGACTCTTTTTCCTTTGCTCTTGATCCACAAGAAAATTGCAAACTGCCACTTCTCCTTCCTTCCCACTTGGAAATACTTCTCCTGAAAGGGGCATGAGATTTCTGTCTCCCTCCTTAGCTGCTCTCCCTGTAGGTGAGCGAAGAAATGCAGCCTTAGAGTAGGAGGTGTCTTCAGGCTTCACTGTAAAGAAACAGAAGAAAGAAACATCTTTTCTGGCAAGGAAAATGTTGGCGGAATTAATCATTGCCGGTGCCAAGTGTTAAGAAAAAGACAAACAATGAGGCAGATTTCAGCAAACATGAGATTAAAAGCAGTGCCTCTGGCTAGAGTTAACGGCCTCCTGACACTTGAGCTTGTGGTGTTAAGGAAAGGTTGTATATGTGTGGGAAGGGAAGGATTAGATGTTCTCCTTAGAGTCTTATCTATCACGAGGCTTAAAGATATCTTTTTCAAAAATGAAATGTGGGATTTTTACTCAGTCATCTCTTTTCAGAATCTGGGGCTTGATGTAAAAGATCAAATCATTGAATGAAATGATAAATGGGCATCACCATCAAAGTGCAACACATTCTGGCCTTCTTAAACAGATCAGTATTTCTTCTGAAAACATCATACAATAAACCTCTACCACAACAAAGACTGGGGAAAACCATGCAGTAAATGTTTCAGTTTTAGATTTTGTGGCTTGTTTAGACTCTTGTTTCCTTTGATCAGATACTGGGAACCACACCACAAACTATGGGATTAATATACTTGTTGTTTAGATTAATATCCTGGTTCTGGCTGGGACAGGGTTAATTTTTGCAGTAGGTGGGAGAGGGCATGACCAGGACATTATTCTATACCACCTCATGTCACTGCCAGGGGCAGGGGAAAGGGAGAAGGATTTCCTTCTGGTCAAACAAGCATGGTGGATGGAGCAGTGCTATAATGCCAGTTCTGAGCCGGAGGGAATGTTGGCAGTAACATGACAGAGGGAATGGTTGAGTATTTTCTATTGTTGGGGGTTTCCAAAGTGAGCAATAATGCTTCTTTTCTTGTACCCTCTGCCATTAGTATTGTTGCTGTTACTGTTTGTTTTCTTATCTCATTCCTGTTTCCAGTAAATGGTTCATAACTCATGATCTTTATGCCTTCAGTTCTCCTCTCCAGCCTGCTGCAGCATGGAGGGACAAAGGGAAGGGGAGAGTAAGTGAGCAGCAGCGTGGTTTGGAGAGTCTCAGTGGAAGCACCAAACTGGGGACTACCATTCCTAAACCATGACAATTAGTCCAAAATCTTCCTTCAAAATTGTTTTTGGTGAAAACCAATGTAACATTTATTTTCCTAGGTAAGTATTTTATTTCCTGGATGAATATCTGCTTTCTTGAGAAAATAAATTCAATTAATTGGAACTTCAACCCTAGGATCTTATGAAAACTGTGATGCATTTGTTCTCCTCTGTCAGCTTGTTTCCTACCATGTCCCACTGTTTCCCCAGGGAACAAGACTCTCTAGCAGCAGAGTTGCAAGGTCACAGGCATCACCTGCCCAGCAAGCCTGCTGTGTGTGGAAAGGATATGGATATGACAGAGCTAATAAACAGCTCTCAACAGTCACTGCAGAAGCATTTCTAAAATACCTTTGTTCTTGGTAGTGATGTTTTGGGTTTTTTTAGATAAAAACAATAAACTAGATGTGTCTCTTCTTTTTTTTTTTCTTTTCTTTTTTTTTTTCCTCAGAAAATAAAATCATCCTTGCAAAGCAAGGGGGAAGCATTCATTTTCTCTCAGATGGTACAAACTATTTTTGCACCTTTGCCATTTGGCACTGGATGCAGTTATGTTTCTGTATTGCCATAGTGGCTGAGAGCCCTGACAGAGACCAGAAAAATCACACACACGACAGCATTTCTTTTGTGAAGTTGAAGTAACAGATTTTTAGCTGACAATAGCAAATCCTTACATTTGTTTGACAAAATCCTTAGTACCTTTCAGACAAATTAAAATAGTGTTGAGATTTCTTATGTGTAAAATAACAAATTTAAAAACCCACCAGTATATGAGCAACATGTACACTGTATACAACTAGAAGCAGAGACTTTTTAGCAATTAAAAACAAGAGCAAGGTCCTACTGCTCTATAGAAGCACAAAGTGGAAAAGTAGTTGTTTATGATTTTGTATTAAATTCGACATTGTCAAATAATGTGTAAGCTCAAACCAAAACCTCTCCTTTGTTTGGGGCATTTGATGTGGATTCTCTGACGTCTAATTAGGCAATCACATCAACCCTATATCCTTCTAGGGTTTTATTCTTTATTTAATTGCTTATTTTCATGGCTCATGTAGGAAAAGAAAAAAGTTATATATGAGAACACTACCCTTTTAACAATGTGCATGAAAATTATCAAGGGCTTTAGTGGTTGTTGTGTGATATACATATATATTATGACTGGATATCTGCAGCGGTGTACCCAATAAGCTACTAAGCCTCTTTCGGAATTTTACAGAGTCCAGCAGCCTAAAACCCTTTCCTATCAAGCTCCTCTTCATCAAGTTAAATAGGAAAAGTACTTGGAAGGTAAATTCCTATTTTTGCCTTTGTGTTGACATTTCAAAACTATCTCCAGAATCAACTCTGATATTTTAAAGAAACTGCCATGTGGGAGGGGAGAAATAGTGCTGAGCGAGACTAGGAACACCATCAGAAGGCTGTCTGCCAGGTTTTGCCTTGTCATCCTGAAATTCAGTTCTGAGGGGGTCATGAGATATTTTCATGGATATAAAAGTAAAAAATCTGTACAAACCCAAGTAAGCCTACAGACTTTGGTTTCAAGTCCTCTCCTGACTTCTCAGCTCTAGTTTTTCTTGCCTAGTTCTCCATTTCAACCTTGGATTTTCTCAGACCTCATCTGCTCAGTAATTTTCTGGTTCATGTGCACAGCCTTGTTAGTCTTGTCTCTCAGATGCTACAGGCAAACTCAGCATGCTGATGTCCAGAGGAAAAAACGGAGGATGGGTAGATCAGATTATAGCTCTGCCATTTATACATGTGCTCATCTGGTAAACTGACTGGAGGTGTATTCCTGCTGAGTACCCCAGAGAGTCCCAGCCACACCAGAGGAAAGGTTGTCATCCCTCTCACAGTGTTTCAGAGAAGATGATGAGGGAAACAAGGGGAGTTCTCAGGCAGAAGAGAAAATGAGATAGGAGATTTCCTTGTCTCTGTAATTAATGGCATTCATTGGCAAATGTTAAGGCACGTCCATACAGGAAGACAGGACTTGTATCTCTTGTAAGAGTGTTGAGAGAGAGAGGGAGAGAGAGAAAAGAGAATGATAATTAATTTGATATGGTTGTTTCTAATTTTTGAGTAAGGAAGGATCAGCAGTTCCTGGAGCAGATGCAGATGGGTTAGGTACCAGAATGGGCAGTGCTGGTCAAAAACTCATCAGCCATCAACAGCTCCCAAGTCTCTTCCCTGATCAGACTGTGGCCAGGGCGAAAGGCACGCCTACACTGAAATTCAGTTCTCTTCCACCAGTGCCAAGCGTGTTTGACTTTAGAAAAAGAAGGAATTGACCCCTTTTCATTGCCCTTTTAGGTAACAGCATAAAGGTCTCTGCTGGTTTTCATAGCTTTTCAAAATAAGTTAAAGGGTCATATGGACTCCGATTTATGGCTGAACTTTGATCACTGTGCAGAGCTTTGCTGTATCATGGGAGAGAAGAAGAAAACTGATGTTGGTCTTTTCTCTTTAAATTCATAAGGGAGCGTCTGCAGGATTTTTCCCCTCATCTACAGAAGTAAATTAAATTGGTACATTGGGAAAAAAAATTCTATGTAAACATGACTTTATTGAACTACTGGATCATACGATTTATTTTCTCCTACTTTACTGAGTTTATTTCATGTTACGGAGCCTTTTCCTTTCTTACAGCTCTACTGACTTATCTTTTCCTTCTTGCTTCTTCCACAAAGTTTGCGTAACAGTCAGTCATCTAAACCACCTCAGATAGTTATATCAGAATGCCTCAAGTCTTTTAATGAATAATTAAAAGTGTGATTAGGGCTTCCTGCTTTGCTATTTCTGATGCTCATTTTAGTATCTTCACTAATAAATTATATGGAATACACACTAGGGGCAATACACAATCCAGAAGTAAAGCAACAAGTGAGAAAAACACATTTAAGGTTTTCAAATGGTCTTAGGACTGAATTTTTGTCAGCAATTTCATTTAAGGAATGGTAGATGGTTGCAGACGATAAGCTAAGTGGAGGTCATAAAAATTTCTGCTACTCATAATTTCGGCTACTCATTATCCATTGTGAAATAAAAACAGTTCGATCCACCTACACCACTACCTCAGGTTATGCAACTGGGAGAAGTACCCAGGCTTCTGTACTACTGATGTAAATAGACAAAACTACAGCTGATTTGGAGAAGAGTGTTACAAGACTACTTATAATTAGAGTCTTTCTATCTTTGCTGTTATTTAGAAAACAGCTTCTTTTGGGAGGAGGAAACTGCAATGACATATGACCAAAAGTCCAACCATCTCAGTAATCTGTCTCCAAACGTGGATGAAGAAAGATGTAGAAATGAGTACAAGAACAGGAATCTACCCTCACAGTATCTTCCCAGTATCCAATTGATCCTAAAAAAGAAAGGTATAGTATATCTAATCAATAAATAATAATAACAAAAAAAAAAATGCTGCATTTACATAAGTTTAGATGTGTTACACTGTAAAAGTACGAGAAAGAATGACAAATTAGCAGGAAATACCCTTGTGAGCTGCAATTTTGTGTACTTCTGACTACAAATGATGAGAAGAAGAAAAAAAAAAGTCTGTTTGAAGAAACCTGATTGGGATTAGACATTTATAACATTTCTCCTACCTCCCTTATCATATAGCTCATTTTAACAACCAGAAAGCCATACCCAAGCACTTGCTGGACAGTCAACAGTGAGCATCATCTCCCTGTGCCTGCAGAGAGGCCAATTGCAAGTCAGCAAGTACATGTCCAGGAAAAAGTCTTTATTATTATTAGTGTAACCACTGTCCTTTGGCCTTAATTTGGAAGTTTGTTGCTGAGCCTTTCAACAGTTGTAAGCATCCAGATGTCCCTCATCTCAACCGAGAGAGCTTTCTGAGCAGTTTTCCTGCCTGTGCTTCTGTGGTTCATAACTCTGACAGAAACCATCTTTTTGTGGGATAGAAAGTGACTTTGTGTAATCAGCAGGGCAACATCTTGTGGATCATTAGGCAGCCCAGCACAGAAGGATTGTTTGATGGACCATAGGGAAAATGGAGGATATAGTGATGGACATTTTTATTCTATCATATCCTAAATCCTGAATGCTTGAATAATTTATGCTTATGGACAGATTCTTTAGCGAGAGGACAAAACAAAATCTGATAATGTTTCTTTTAAACAAGTCTAAACAAAATCATAGCTCTTGCTTGCCAAATAACAAGGCTACTCTTTTTCCTTCTCTGAAGGCATTGTATGAATTTTTGTAGTCTTGCGTTGTTGCCCTGGAGAACGGCCTATAATTTGAGTGACTGAACATCCTGTCTTTGTTATGACTTTGAACAAGGTTGGTTCTAAATAAATTATGAATAACATGAAAAAACACAGCAAACAAATGCAGAAGCATCCATGTGACCAGACCAAACAAGGCTAGCCTTTTGTATCCAAGTAAATCATGTAGTGGGAAGTGGATCTGCTCACACTGAAAAGGACAATTAGAAATCCTGGTAATGACTGTAAACTTTGCATGCTTATCACAATGATTGTTTGTGGACTCCCTTACATTTTTTGTGGTGGGCTTTCTCAGGCAGCAGAGAAATCCCTACCTCAGTAGGAAGGTCAGACGTACAGACAAGGAAAACGTGAGGCCTTCAGCATGAGAGCAGGGAGCCCATGAAGGGTGTTAGGGCATTCAGGCCACCACAGGCGTATTTCCCTCCTGGAAGGGTGAGATGAAGCTGGAGATAAGGGGAGAAGGACAAACTTCTCTGGAAAAGTATCAGCAGCAGATTATCTGGCAGTTGTGTAGGCACAGGACTGCTCATGTATTGAGATAGATTGGCTTTTCCTGGTTGGTATATCCAGACAATTTGTGGTTTGCCATCATTTCAGGTCTGTCAGTCAGACTGCCTTGCTCCAACCATCTGGAGAAGGTGTGCACAGAGAGGTTCTTCTCTTGGCCATTACAGAGCATGCTTCTTTCCATCACTGCATGTGCACCCAAAAATAAGGTATGCCTGCTGTGCAGGTCCTCCAGGAAGGGACACAAAAAAAGAGGCAATTTTATGTATGTTGTGGCCACCTCAAGGGGGAGTCTCTCAACTTCCCCACTCCAGTTTTTGTACAAAGCCTGGCAGCTGCACACAGAGGAGCTCTAGTGGTCCCTGGGCTGTAGATGCTTCTGGAACCCATGGCTGGTATGAGTAAATATTCAGGGGCTTGAAAAAAACCCTTACTCTGGTTTTGTAAGAAATATTTCTTCATTAACTTAGGGCCTACAGACTTCAAGTTAATCAGAGCTTTATGCCTGTTTTTGCTTTAGGACTGATCCAGTTAGGGTTTGGACACTTTTCTGGCTTAAACAAACCCTATGCTGTGAATCCTAACATGTAGGCAATGTGCTGATATGTGAGAATGAAGGGATATGCTAAAAATATAAATACTCTGAAGGGAATAAGAATAAAAAGGGAGAAATACAGGGTAAAATGATCATTTAAATGTTAAAATTTGATGATTTGGTGATGATTTGACGATGATTTGCTTCACGTAAAGTAGGTAAGGAAAATACTTCCAGTACAATTTTTATCTTTGCTATATCCCTTTGAAAACTGTGAAGTGTTTACAGCTGGCTGAAGATCCTCTGGAAAACATCTACTTTTAACAGCATTATCTTCTCAGTCTGTTCCTATGACTTCTGTGTACTGCTGTTGTGACAACAGATCAGTTGCAGCTATTCCAGTTTCCAATTGAATTTGGATTAATGGGTCATTTTAAGGTCTTCTCTAAATCAACAGCATGGTCCACATAAATTATAGGTGAGTCAGAGTATTCTGGAAGTGTTTTCCAAAGCCCATATATTACTATAGATATTTCTTAGCCTCATCGTGCATTTGTCCTTTTACCAATGGAAAAAAGAGAAAAAAGTTGTCCAGGTTACTGTACAAACTTTCTGTGTTTAGCTGTATGGAGTTAATATTTAA
>NW_020955553.1:829528-835778 GCF_003031625.1 Empidonax traillii
AACAGCATGGTCCACATAAATTATAGGTGAGTCAGAGTATTCTGGAAGTGTTTTCCAAAGCCCATATATTACTATAGATATTTCTTAGCCTCATCGTGCATTTGTCCTTTTACCAATGGAAAAAAGAGAAAAAAGTTGTCCAGGTTACTGTACAAACTTTCTGTGTTTAGCTGTATGGAGTTAATATTTCATTCTAGTCCTTCACGGTGTGTAAACTTGAAACTCAGTGAAGTAAATGGGGCAGCTGGAATTCACAAACATAGCTGCAAATCCTATTAGCAGTTAAACACAGCAGGTCTGAGATGCACTCTAGTGTGCATGAGATCTGCTATGCCAATACAAGATAGTCACTTTGGGTTGAGTGACATTTGCATCTTAGAGGTAAAATACTCTTAGAAGTTAGTATATTTAAGCAAGTCTACCTTTTCCAGAAAGAGCCTACTGAGTCACTTGAAACATAACATTTGATAGAGGAGAGTGAAAACCAGCCAAGAACGACTCAAAACTGCCAAGATGTCCTGGTCAAGTGCAAAGTTGGGTTGTGACAACAGACAGGCCTGTTACATGGCAACTGAAGAAAAGCAGGAGGGTGTTTAGCTTCCAGCAGAACTAAAGTAAACAGGTAAGAGCAGAAGGCTGGATGGGGATGTGCTTCTGTTACACACTGGAAAGTGCTATCCAGGATATCTAAACACATTCCTGGTGCATGCTCTTCCAGCCAACACCTGTCTCTCACATCCGTGCCCAGGTCTAATTCAGTCATATAAGCAACCTTATTTATTTTAGCTGCTACAACACAGCCACCCTGCAGGCAGAAATCCATTCCATTTTTTCAATTAGCCATCAATACCAGAGGCTCAGCAGTAGACACTGAAGTGACAACAACTGCTTGGCTGCAACCTGCACAGTCTTTGTAGGACTAGGTCTTCTACTCCATCCAGGTGTGGGGAAGTAATTTCTTAATGATGCACAGACTTCAAAATCTAATGACCATTCCCATCTGTTTCACAACACAGACCATAGTGCTATATCCTTCTGGGGAAAAGGAAGAGGAAAAAGGAGAGAAGAGGAAAGCAGACGGGAGGGGGTGGGGAATATTTGCCCTTACTCAGAAACAACTAATAATGGTAAATGCAGCATTTACTTTTATAAATTATTCCAGCAACTAACAGCCTCACAGCTGAAAACGTCTGTTACTGTTTCTGGTTTGAATGAATTTGGATTTAACTTCCAGATATTAAGCCTTTTTTCCCCTCCCTCTAACAGGAAATGACACACAGAAACTCAATCTCTCTTCACTGTGTTTTTGAAGAATTAGCAGATTCTTCCTGTCTCTGAGTACACATCAGTTTTTCCAGCCTTTAATTCATTTTGGAGGCTCTTCCCTGCAGGCTCTGTAGCCTTTCAAGTCCCTTTAAAAATGGGAACACCAGAATTATGTGCTAGTATCTATGTTGACAACAGTGCTAAATTTACCTCACTGCTCCTCTGATTCTATACCCAGGATCTCAGCTGCCCTGGGTGACTGTGCTGGTCCTTGTATGCTGTCACCTCTCAAGTTGCAGTTGGGAGCTGATATTTCTGAGGATACAGCTCCCCACTCTGTGAGGATGGCCTGGATCTTTTCCAACTGTAGTTCTTTCAGGTCCGATACCCACTTGGCAGTAGCATCAAAAGCATGTTTTGCCTGTGACTCCACACCTGATGAAGGGTACACACTGAACTGCTCATGGATATCCTGGGCTGGAGGTAGATGTTGAAACCCAGCTTCCCTGAGTGATCAAGGTCATTCAGTATCACCATCCCGTCCTCACCACTGTGTCTTGCTCCCTCATCTACACCTATTAATAGAGATAATCTTATGTAAGCTTCTCAATTTGAAGAGATGAAGAGTTAAATTCTAATACAAATGCCAGTGGAACATGACTAAAAATGAGCATTTATGAATACTGTGGATCAACAATTTTTAGTGTGTCATACGAACAGTTTAGGGCATTTAGTGTATTATATTGATAACTTTAGCCCATAAGTTAGGTAGGATTTTCTAAAGAGAATCTCCTTTATCACACAAACTTGTAATTTCATCAAAAGAGGAAATGAGACTTTGTTTTTGAACAGATTGATCTTCCAAAAGGCCATGTTGATCAGCATTAATTCAATTCTATACCTTCTCTTCTTCTTCAATTTTCAAGGCCTTTTATTATTTTGTATTTGCTAATAACAAATGTCACTCTCAAGAGCCAGAGCTAGTCTGCTGCTAAGAATCAACATGTTCCCACATTTCTGGGATTTGCATGGGGCTTCAAAACTTCTACAGAAATAGTGTCAGAATAGGCCATCTTGCTTTTTTTTTTTGCTACCACTAGTAAAAATTCTCATGAAATTATCATCTCAAATAGTTTGCCATCTCCCTCTAGCAATCAGCTGATATCACAGCAAGTATTTGCTCCTGGTAGAATTAAAATTCCTCTAATAGTCTGTGTAGAAGATAGGCTGTACCACTTCTCATCAGGGAGGGAGCTAACACAGCACTAGCAACACACAAAAGCAGATGCTGAGAAAGCTGACAAGGACAAGTAAATAGCCCTAGATGCTGTTCCAGCAGACAGGCAGTGTACTCATATTTTGCCTTGTTTTCCTACACAGTATATTTTCTATTATGTATTGTCTTTACATTCCCTAAATTCACTACTGTACATAAACACATGCATACACACTCTCATACTTCTATGCTCCCACCTTCACTGTTAACAAGTAACACTTTGACCAAAGCCCCCTCTATTGCAGACGGGACGTTTTTTAGCTAGGTCTAAGAAAAAGTTTGGATATGCCACTTCTGTACCTGTTGATGCATCTTCCATGTCCTGACCTAGCAAGATAATGCAAATCCCAGTTTATAAAACAAATTATTAACTGTCTTCCATTGCTGGCTTGTTCAAGGAACACATTCACAAAATCCCCCTTTTTTCTTTCCCATTGAATGGGTGTGAGTCCTTAGAATAATTTTGCAACAGCATTGTAAGATGTATTGGTAAAGTACATCCATTAAGGGTTTGGCTGTGTAGAGGTCTCTTAAAAGGAACAAGATGACTAGTAGATTATAGGAATACTACTTACTTTATCCACTGAAATAAACTAAATAGAAGCATTTTAATTATTTTAAAAATTATTTTAATTATTATATACTTGTAGGCAAAACAGACATAACACAGAGAGCAAGCAAGAGGGTCTAAGATGGGGTTGCTATTTGGTGAGCACACTGTACAAAAGCATGTATGATTAACTACTCCTGAACATGATTAGCACTTCTCTAATTGTGATTGATGTGAGATACTATGCAACAGCCTTTCCACAAGTGCAGATTCATTGATTGCTAAAATGGAAAAGCAACTACAATTGATCATCAGTGACCCAGCATCTTGGAAATTTCCAGAGACTCTTCCAGTAAATCTCCAATTATCTCTGACATAAGTGGCTTTTACTTTATCCCCATTTTTTTCAAAGCTGACATTCAGTTCTGAGATGTTCTGCAACAGGTGGCCTTTAGCTGGACAGTTACCAAGTGACACTGGGGACTGCAATATTATTGCCTGTACATAAAATACAAAGGATGTGACAGCATCAGGAGACACTATAACGCAGGAGGGGAGCATCCATATAAACTGAGGCCAATTGTCTTTTTTTGTTTGTTTGTTTTCCTTTTTAAACGTGATCTTTCCTGACCTTTGCTCTTTAAAAAACCCCTGGGTTTCCTTGCTCATTCGATCACCTCAGCCTTTCTCCAAGGGCATTTGGAAAGCAAACACTGTTCTTTTCTGCTCTCCCCAAAATACTCTAGGTGCTACACGAAAAGTGTTTGATATAGAGTGTCAGAGAAAGGTGGAAACTGGTACCTGGTGTCTGAGCTTTGAACATATTACTGGAGAAAAAGAAGGAAAGGGAGTGAGGGACAGGGTAAGAATGCCGGGTGTGAGCCCCACTCCTTTAGCCTTGAAAGTCCATTGCTTGCAAACAAAAAAATTAGCTTCAATGACCAAAGTGTAATATAAAGGAGGATTTGTAACTGTGTATTTATCACAGAATCACAGAATATGCTGAGTTGGAGGGGACCCACAAGTATCATTGAGTCCAACTCTTAACCCTGCACAGGACCATCCTCAAGAGTCACATCATGTGCCCGAGAGTACATTCAAATGCTTCTTGAACTCTGGCAGGCTTGGTGCTGTGACTACTTCCCTGGGGACCCTGTTCCAGTGCCCAGCCACTCTCTGGGTGAAAAATCTCTTTCTAATACCCAACCTAAACCTCCCCTGACACAATATCAGGCCATTCCCTCAAGTCCTGTCATTGGTCAGCACAGAGATCAGTACCTGCCCCTGTATTTCCCCTCACAAGGAGGTAGTAGACTGCAGTGAGGTCTGCCCTCAGTCTCCTCTTCTCCAGGCTGAACTGACCAAGTGACCTCAGCCATTCCTCATATGGCTTCCCCTCAAGGCCCTTCACCATCTTTGCTGGCCTCCTTTGGACACTCTAAGAGCTTAATATCTTTCTTATATTGTGGCACCCAAAACTGCCACAATATTCAAGGTGAGGCTGCACCAGTGCAGTGCAGAGCGGGACAATCCCCTCCCTCAACCAGCTGGTGATGTTTTGCCTGGTGCTCCCCAGAACATGGTTGACCCTCCTGGCTGCCAGGGCACTGCTGACTCATATTCAGCTTGCCATCGACCAGGACCCCCAGATCCCTTTCTATGGCACTGCTTTCCAGCTTCTCAGTCCCCAGTCTGTACATACATCTGGGGTTGCCCCACCCCAGGTGCAGAATCCAGTACAACTTCCCCTTGTTGTACTTCATATGGTTGGTGATTGCCCAGTCCTCTAATTAGTTGGGGTCTCTCTGCAGGGCCTCCCTGGCTTCGAGGGAGTCAACAACTACTCCAAGTTTTGCGTCATCTGCAAACTTGCTTAGTATCCCTTCCAGTCCTGCATCCAAGTCATTTATGAAGATGTTGAAGAGCACTGGCCCTAAGATGGAGCCCTGTGGAACCCCACTAGTGACAGATCACCAGTCTGATGTTACCCTATTATACCCCTGTGGGCATTGCTTTAGCAATATAAAAGGCCTGCAGACCATCCCTGGATGGTGTTGTCTATTCAGACTGAAAGCCTGCCTTACAGACATGAAGTTCCTGTGACATCCAGCCCCAGATACCCAGATGAAAGCAGTTGTTGGTGAACTAAGTACAACAGGGGAGTGCTGGTGATGAAAGGAGAAGCAGATCTGCCCTCTTGTGTACAAGGCATTTACTGCATCTTTTACGAAATTAATCTGAAATTATTATATTTCTTGTAGTAATAAATAGGAAAAATATATGAATGCTTTGAGTGTTTTAAACTTACTATAAAAAGAAGGAAAAGAAAGTAAAGGATGAAGGACGAGGTGATTTTTTCTCGGGAACCGACTTGTAGACCTGAAGATAACCAGTGTGTGTAGCTTGATCAGAAGAAGCTGTTCTGAACAATTAAGGATATCAAACTGGAGAATGGGAAAATAGAAGTAGTACAAAAATGCTAAGGAAGATAAATCTCACTGCCAGGGAAACTCAACCATCTGCAAAATTATTACCCATTAAAAGTAAGCTGACTTTTTTTTTTTTTTTTTTAATGAGGATGCAAAATAGCTTAATTGTTCTCATTGCACTTATCACAGCAGGAAGGACCAAGACAAAAAATTTTGGCTGAGGCAAGCATATTTTGCCAACCTTAATTAAACCAGAGAGGGGAGAGGGCAGCTGACTTCACAGGGTTGGTAAGGTCAGACTGAGCTTCCATGTCCTCCTCCTTCCAGCTGTTTTCTTTTGAAACTTCACAGTCAGTTCCTTTAGTCCCTGATGTTCCCATATCTCATATATTAGACCTGGAACTTTTAAGAAATTTTAACCTGGGCAGCTTCTCTGGACACACACATTGAAAGATTAGACCCTTGGCAAATAGAAAATGCAGCTCACGGTATTTCCAGTGCAAAACTCAGACTTGTCCTGCCACGGCACCAGCAGACAAACCTACCAGTTTATAACCAGTGCTCACTTTCTGTTTGCAAACAATTTAATAATGTCCAGGGGTGGAGAGAACCTGAATATAGGGCTTTTTCCTAGAATAGGGTCTAGTTTTTTCTCCTTCCCTTCCCTTCCCTTCCCTTCCCTTCCCTTCCCTTCCCTTCCCTTCCCTTCCCTTCCCTTCCCTTCCCTTC
>NW_020955553.1:836524-843516 GCF_003031625.1 Empidonax traillii
TTTTCTTCTTTTTTTCTCTTTTTTTATTGACAATGGTGGGGAAAAAAAAAAAGAAAAAGTACAGTACTACAGTATTACAGAAGAATCTGTCAGTAGACCATGGATTTACAGCTGACAGACCAATTGGGAGTGACATCTGGATGCAGCTTTAGAACATGAGCTACAGCAAAAGGTGTATTTGCAATTTGTGACCACTGCTTTAACAGTAGACTAGATTTGATGGTAGCAGTTTTTTTCTTCTTTACAATAAAAAAGCAATTATATCCTGGGCCTGAGGATATAGTAATACATAACAATATAATATAGTAATATATAACAAAATAAATAAACTCTTCCATCTTCCATAGAAGCAGTAGATGCTCTTTAGGTGCATTTTCCTACAATTTTTGGTCTCCCGATTCTCTCCAGTGATTTTGTAAGTGTCCCAGTGGGATAAGCAATAAAACCATCTCATGTGAATTAGACTGGTTTTGTCTGAAGCAAAATTACATCAGTAACAATGTGACTTGGTAAATCCTATTTAATAGAACTTCATTGTAAAACAACCCTGATTCCCTTCCTTACCCTAGGACAAACAAGAATAAGAAAGTAAAAAAGTATATTCTGCCATAGAAATAAAACCAATTATTATTATTGTTCCTTCTTCTTGGTCTTTATTGTTTACTTACATCAGACTGATTGCTGAAGATTTGGGGGTTCTGTAGCCTTTTATGATTGTATGTGCTACAGAGTTGTGTAGTTAATCTCTGTCTAACATCTGGGGTTGCATTTTGAAACAGTGCTGGGGACAAAACTATTCAAATGCGTTGTGAAGCTTGGTTTCATCACTGTTCTGTTTGTAATCTCTGTGACCAGTCTAAGGGCTGCAAAAGACTGGGAGAAAGGCAGATCATGTGGTTTCTGTTAATCATCTCTCATTGAAAGAAATGCCAAAATAAATATCCCTTAAAAGTACTCTTGACCAAAAAATGTTTAAACACTTTCCTTTTTTGGTATTGGATCCACTCTTTCATATTTGTATATATAGGTATAAATACATATGCACACATACATACAAACCTCCCAAATATCTTCCATCCTCCTACTGTTTCTCTTTCCTTCTTAGAAGGCTGAAACTCATGCACAGGTAAAGGAAAACAGGCAATGATCCCACACTAGTTTCTCCTTAGGACACTTCATAAAGCAGTCGCCAGAGAGTGGATACCCTCAAATCCAGGAGAACTGGAAGTATGTGGAAGTACTTTCTTCTGTCATTGGCCGTCTGAACTCACACAGAAGCAATGACATCCTCAAGAGGTCTTGGGCCATCACAGCACTGACCTCACTGTTTGCTATTTTTGCAGAGAGGTCTTGCTCACTTACATTCATTACACTGTGGATGCTTTTAGTGTAAATTTTAAGGCCTATATTTTAAAAATGAGAGGAATCTGCCACAGAGTCAGCACTTGGCAATAGCTGAATGACTAATAGACAGCAGAGGTTAATGTCCCTTAACTTCCTCACAGGCCATCAACCCCTAGAGCTGATCATTAATTGCTTGCAACAGCCTGTGCCATTGTCATTACTGCTTAGTTAATCAGATGGCCATATTCAGATTGAGTAATATCAATTTCAGGACTTCAATTTTCATAAATGGAGAACTCTGTCTCTTTTTCTCAGACACATTCCACATCCAATCTAACATCATTTTTCTCACTACTTTTATAGACAATGCTCCATGCCTCTTAAACTTTCATAAAGGTGAAGACATTTCCTATGTATAAGACAGCATATAGAACAGACAAATAACCGGCTTATGTTCTGTTATTGTCACACCACTGAACAAATAACCACAGAAATCAATCATGGTAAGTAATAAATGAATGAACTAGGAATTATAGGAAGAGCTGCGCCCAAACTGCAGAGCAGATGTCACATATGACCTGCTCCTACTTTCTGTTCTCCAGTCACAGGGACATGGGGCACTCTGAGGAAGCTTTGAGCTCAGACTCCTGGGCTTCCCTTTCTAGGCACCACATGGCATGGGGAAGCTTTGTTTCATCAAGGTACATAAGCTGTACAGGGTAATTTCCAAATTTCCCACTACTTCAGGCTCCTCAATTACACTGCAACATGTTGCATAAGCCCAGGTTGCTTTAGGTTTGTCTTGATAAGGAAGTCATGTAGAGGGTCTCAAAATCATGTGCCCTCATTTTTGCCCTGGAATCCACTAACCCTACTCCTTCCACTATTTTTTTTCAGCAGAAGGGAATGTGTGCATGCAAGACTGGTGAGATCCAGCAGATCCTTTCAACGGATGTGACAGGCACCTGGTATCACAGGTATACTTCTTTCCTTCCCAGGGGAAAGGCTTACAAGCAGTCTTTGAGAAATCAAAGCTAAATGCATGTGTACTTGCTGCTAGCACTCAAAATTACGGAGACACAAAATGGCAAATTCTTCCCATCCCAGATGAAACTTTGTGCAAGAAATGACACGCCAGATCTTCCTTGCATGGATAACTACAAACAGCAGCACAGAAGTACTTCTTGGGTATGTTTTGTGGTGAAACTCTAGTGGGCAGAGTGGAAGAGGTCAAATTTGTCAGTCACAGCAGTTTTTCATGCTTGGAAGATTGGTGAATTTGTCAGTTATAGAATTAGGAGAAAAGATGCATCAGAACCATCCCACAAACAACAGTTCACAGGCAAAGAGTCATGGAGGTTTAGATTCAAGGTTTTGGTACGCTTAGTCAGAGAACATTTCCCGGCAATTCATTTTTCCACCCCAACGCGTGCCCAGAGTTCTGACTGTTTGTAGTTCAGGTTGTGAAAATTCTTTGCAATCAGATTGTCCATTGTAAAGTACTGCTGTTACCATGTTTACATGCTCTCAAAAGCAAAAGCATAAGAGTTCTGAGTGCCTCACCTCTGACAGCTCTTTTGGCCAAGGCAGGCTGGCAGATCAGCACCCAGGCTTAGGAAGGCATGTGAGGAAGAAAGGGGAGAAGAATGGGCACTGTCACTTCAGCTACTTTCGGTGTGAACACCATTCTGAGAATGTGCCCATTTCTGTTTGTGTCTGTACACATACAAGTCATGGGTTGACAAATGGCGTGTCTCAGGCAGAGTTTGTCTTTGAAGGATGTTGCTGTTAGGTCTTTTGGAGACCTCAGCCTTGTGTGCATGAGAACATCATCTTAGTCCATTTGGAGAAGGTGCAAGCAAGATTTCATGTTACATAAGTCTGCTTCTCAATATAGCACTTCCTATAAGTTCTACTGGACAGAGTGGGATGGTAGGCTCTCACTTCCTTTGCATAACTAAAAGCTGTGTGAGCTTGCCAAGAAAAAGTAAGGACAAGAAAAACCATTTGCTGTGGAATGGGTGTAATATGAGTATGTTTGCACAGATAAATTAAACAGAGACAGACCATGAGTTCGAGCACTGTTCCTCTGCATATACACTCCTAAATTTATCAGTAGTGTTTTCCCTAAACAGGTTTGGTCAGTCAACCAGCAGTCCTCTACACAGTGCCTCGATGTAACTCAGAGGTTAGGATGTGAAGGCACCACTCCGGCATGTCTGGACATGGCCACACTTGGGTTTTTTGAAAGGGAGAAGAAGAGGCTATGGATTTTAACTGCCTGGATATGAATCATGCCCTGTCCCTTAACTTCTAAGCTGTGGTCAGTTCCTCTTCCAATTTGAATTAGGTATAGCTAAAGCTTATGAGGCTAAAAATTGTGACATTGTAAATTTCAAAAATTTAAATCTTGAAACTTCTCCTTGATTGCTTTTTATGTCTGCTATTATTTTCATTTTAAGTGCACTCCAGTGATGGAAAGAGTCCTTTTTAAAAGAGTTCACTGAGAAAATGAAGAGGCAATGAAAAACCTGGGGGAAACGGATGAAAAGAGAGGAGGATGAGAAAGAAGAATGTCATGTGTCTTTTTGGTTACAAACTCCTGACAACTCTCCTGCATTTACGTATATATATATATATACATATGTATGTATATATATATATATATATATATATGTATGTATGTATGTCTGTCCATCATGGACATCTTGAAGATTTCATGTATTATTGCTGCCATAGTACTGCACTACTTGTCAGGTCTATGACAGATATGAGCTTTTTGGCAGGAGAGGATAAGAATGTAAAAACCTTTCTCTGGAGGTTATTTCGTGCATGGAGAGATGCAAAAGTGAGGTCAGCAGAATGAGAGTGGGAAATGGAGAGTGAAAGGCTGCCAAGGGCTTTATCAGGATAAAGAGATGGGAAGGGAAGATCAAAAGATCAGGGGCAGGGCTACATGAGGTCTTGATAGTGAAAGGGGGATAACTGTATTTTTTTAAGCTGTGAAATGGAAGACAGGGTCAGAAGACAAGGTGGCAGCGGTTGGTGCATAGGATGTGATGGAGGCTAATCCGTTCCTAGAAAGGGGAGAGCAAATAAGACATAATTTTGGTCCAAATATTTAGGTTACTCCTTCTTAACAAATGCTGCTGCTGCTGAGAAATCCCTTGGACTGTGGAGTTCTCAAGATTTGCCTCTTGAAATTTCATTTACATTTGGAATAATTCTCCACCCTTATTCACACAGTCATCTCACTCAGCTCATCTCACACAACTCATCTCTGTGCTACTTCAAAGACAGAGGTAAAGCCATGACTTTGGAGCTCATCTCCAAAGCACCACAGATGGCTCCTGTCCTATCAGCCAAAGGCTGCCCACATTTAACATCACCTAACCTGCCATGTCACAGATGGAACAGTGTTTTGACATGTCAGGCGGGCCTGTGTCACCCATACTCAAATAGGTCCTGATCACTGGCATGCTGCCCTACAACAGCCCAGCATCCTAATGTCTCCTGTGTCCTGGGACCTCTCCTTTCAGACATCGCTCCTAATCTCTTGACTTCTGCATCAAGTAAAAAAAAAAATTGACAGTATAAAGAAAACAGAGAAAACTTTTTTGGCTTCTACCGTCTCCACTGAATTAATCATATCTGGCAGATTTGTGGCTTCCTATGACCCTTGAGTTTTCCTGTCTGCTAGCACATCAGGCACTGATTTTCATCTCTCTTTCCCCTACAGTAAGCATTACAGTGATCTTCTCAACACTGACAGGGGCAGGGCGTATTTCCAGTAAAAGGGCACCATACTTAGCTGTGCAGGGTAAGTGAGGTTAGGGAAATAGGTGCATGGGAATAATAAAGGCACAAAGGGCAGCTGACTTTCAATATGTGTATGCAGTTAAATGTAACAAGTTCAGACACTATCATTTTTTTTTTTCCATTGTCCACAGGAAAAAAAAAAATCTCTATACTGTTTTCTCTGTGTGAGTGCTTTACTATTTTTCTTAACCTCTGCATTGCAGTACAGCTAGGCTGTGTACATGAAGATATACTCCCTGCCCTGGGGAAGATCCGAGATAAGCAGAGACGTGACATACAAATGGCAAGGGGGAGAGAGCGATCTAATCGACTGGCCGCAAGCTTTGTACATTAAGATAGGAAAGGTACACACAGAAGTGGAAAGCCGGTTTCTGCTGGGAGAGGCACACTGCTCTCCTCTTCTTTTTTTTGTCCTTGTCTTTTTGCCCTTGTCTCCCTCGTGCCCTTTTTCATATTTCCCATGTTGAGATTGTGTTAGACTTGTGAGGGCTATAGCGTGGCCCGTGCACATGTACCAGCCGGTTTGTTTGTTTTCTAATTTAGGTTGCTGCCTGTCTCTGTCTCTCCTCATGGCCTTCAGCCTGGTACAGGGGTGTCAGCTGTTCCTTTCTAAAATTGGCTCCATTCCTTGTTGTCTGGTGAATACCTAACACTTGCTGATAGTCTTTGGCTTTGAACATTTTCCCATGTCTCCCATATTGCACGTAAAGATGGAAAATGGGCTTTTCTCTTCTCCTCTTCTCCCTTCCTCACACCTATAACTTTTTTCCAGTGTCAGATCTGAACTCAGCAATGCCGAAGGATTTCCTGCACTTTTATTTCTTTATACCATTCATCTTTAGGTGTAGTTTTTTAACTCTCCTCTTACAAAACCATATGGCCATGGTTTCACAGGTGACATGATATACATAGCTCCCATTGTACAAATACAGCTCCCATTCATGTTACAACACACACAAGCTACAGTGCAATGTACCCATGGAGATGATGTAACAAACACTGCTCCTGCACCTTGTGGGATGCTGAGGTGTGGGCCCAGGAGGAAGGAAGAACTACCATCCATCTCATTGCAGAGCCATGGCCAGTACTTCAAACATACAAATCTTGAGAATCACCTGGAACAAAACTCTGGTGGGGGAATGATGGTGTAGAAGATCTCAGAAGTCTGACACAAACACAGTACACTTCCTCTGCCATGAATATCTTGGCATTTTAAGTGCATTTTAAGTGCATTTTAAGAGGAAAGATGGGCATTTGGCTAGGCATCTCTTCTCTTCTGATGGCTTTTTTCATCCTCTTTCTCATAGACAGTTCTGAAAAGAGCTGTCAGACTGCACCTGCCTGTTTCACACCTCTCTGAGTGAGCAAGGACAAGGGCAATGGAGCCAAGTACTCATCCCTGGCTATCACCCAGGCAGCCTGTGTGCACTTGGGCAAGTTCTCAAAACTTCCACCACTCCTCCTCACCACCCAACATTTAACAGAGCTCATTTCTGAGCTTTCCAGAACGTCTCCTCCTCTGCAACCACTGTAGAATCATCAGTCTGGCTCCATGCTCCATAACTTCACGTGTGTAACTGAAAAATCTCATAAACATCTCACCCCCATCATCCCCTCTCTTTGTGGTCATTGGAAGGCCAGAGACAGGCACTTCCAGGTGAGAAGTGACACGAGGTGGGATGTACTGGTCTGGCAGGAGTCTGGGCTGCTGCTCCCTTTCTCTGAGTTCACAGCACTTAGTACAAGAGTGCTGAAGCTGGGGCACATATGCTTCAACATGTCATGAGAGTGACTTCTGAATTGGACTGTCTTCAACAAAATGTCTGAAA
>NW_020955554.1:0-3584 GCF_003031625.1 Empidonax traillii
GACATCCAAAAGAGTCACCTTCTAAAGACATATGAAATCAAAGCATGGCTGCAAATACTAATTTCTCTTCAGACTAAAACATTTCCTTTACAGTACCATTTCATGTCACAGGCAAGACACCTGGTTAGTTGTCCTTGCTATTAAAAAGGCATTTATATATTTTTCTCCCCCGAGTAATAGATTTTCTCCTTCTCATCTAACCCAGGCCTCTCCTCTTAAGCAAGAAGCTCCTCAAACCTCTAATTTTTCCTCTTACTTCAAACATCCATTGTCAAAGACATTTATGAGCTTTCCTGGGAGTTGCTAAGGTGCTTAAGAGGTCTGGTGTCCACAGCAGCACTGTGCTCATAAGTCACTGGCACAGCTCGAGGAGAATGTGGAGCATTAAGGACTGCTGGAACCCAGCCAGGAAAGGCGGAGGGAAAGGGGACTGATGAAAAAGAATGAGATACATTGGCAAGAGCAGGAAACAGAAGGTGGAGAAAAAGTCTTAAAGACTTGCCAGAAAGGGAAGGATTTAAGACTGGAAGAAAAGCTGAAGCAAGGTGGGGAAATCATATGAATTTTCAACACTCCCTCCTCCCCTGCACAGCTCAAGATGTTTTGGTCCAGGCCATTTGTCTCCTGCACTGGAGTAGTGGCTCCTCTCCACTATCCCCACAAAACACTTCCCTCCTTGCCAACTCACATTGCAGAATGCTGAAGATATCCAACCCCCACAGGCTGCCCTAGGGAGGATTTAGTGAGTGTTGCCTGCACACCACACCTGCCTGCCAGGGCTGAAAAGTGAGCCAAGTCAAACGCTGCGTCTCGCTTTCGTGGTTCTCACCACGACACACGACCAGCATGGTCACATTTCCACCTTCCTTGCTCCTGGTTTGGTTCTGTCTGTCCAAACACTGCCAGGCAGAATGGACAGCACATCTGCTGTTTAACCCAGAGACTGCTGTGAAAGCACCTAGGGATAAATAGGGTTGTGCTGATAGTCAGCCATTCGCATCTAAGGCTCCCAGAAAAACCATCAGTGCCCTGCAAGGTATGCAGAGTGGCAACAACCTTTGGGGAAAGGTCCAAGAAGCATCTTAAGTGGGAGAATTTGCTAGTTTTTCATGCAGAAACTGCCTCTGACATTTGACATGACAGGAAGTGTTGCTGCAGTAAGATGGACAACGGGCTATGCTCAATTAAAACAGGCAGAGGGAACGGAAAGGGTGAGAAAGTAACTTATAGAACAGTGGCACATCACTACAACCTCCTCAAGAGACACTGAATATGGACTAATGAGGAACAAGAAAAATGAACCACACTTCCCTTAGCAATTATTTTTGCTGTGCTTTCAGCTGAAGACGACCATGAGTAACCTGCAAGGATGAAAACACATGCAATGCTACTGAGCACAGAAAGACACAAACCTGGGTCTAAATTCAGCTTTCTGAATTTCTCCCTTCCTAGAGTTTTAGAAAGGAGAACACCTCAGCAGGACTCCAGAAGCAAAATCCATTGACCTTCAAGTTAAAAAAATGCCCTAGGGAGTAGCTGGGAAGGGGGGGGACAGAAGGATGCCCGTGCTGCTTGCATGGTACAGGGAAGGTAATGGACTCATTAAATTTATACCAGATCTGGCCTAACACTGAGGTTGTTCAGGGCAGAACACAGAGGGCTTGGCTCCAGACTCTGTTATCCACAACTCCTCCCTCTCCAGGGACAGGCCAGCTTCATTTCAGGCAGCTGATACAACCACAGGTTGTTTCAAAACTGACTCTCTGACCTCTTCTTTCAGCAGATGCCTGACAGAGCTCGTTTGGACACAGAATTGTAGACATGTCCCACTCTGCTCCCCTGCCCCCGAATCTGAAAACAATGAGCAGAAATAGAGATGCACTTTTGTAGGCATGCAAAAAAAATAATAATAAAAAATCCATAATAATCTCTGCATCCTTTTTGACTGAAGATCTTTCAGCTCTTGTGAGTAAATCCCTCCTCATTTCATCTCGCATGTGTTCAAGAAGCCCCAGTTCTAGCAATATTAATGCTTCTTTCTTATCTGTTTACTTTTTCTGCCCAATTCCTAAGTCTAGCACAATGCTTCCCTGGCCTTCAAAATATAATCTTCATTCTCCTCCCTATTGCTTTGTAAACATTTTTTTTTTTCCCCCTCTAATACCAGTAATCAGAAAAGCACACATTTTGAGGCTTGGAGACACCTGCCTGCATTGGCTAATCTTTCCAGAGCTTCTATATGATTCTCAAAATCCTTCTTACCAGGCAATTTGCCTCTTACCCCTCAGCACCGTGGCTGACCCTCCTTTCTGTCATACACCCCATTTTCTCATCACTGCTCTTAACACGCTGATCACACGCACAGCCAGTGCTGGATACCTTCCATCTGCTGAAGCTCTTATAATAAGAAAGGCCCTCTCTCTCTCTCCCATCCTTTTCCCTCTCAACCTGTGCCTACATCATCCTATTTTTACATAAATAAAGGCATTTCTGTATAAGTAAAAATCCTTTTTAGTAACTCCTTCCATTCTAACACTACACGTGTCTTGAAGATGGATCAGCTCATCACAGCACTCAAACATTTTGGCATGTAAACAACAGAGTCATAATAGTTCCTTTTAAATTATACATATGCTACTGATTATTTATAGTAATGGTCAATATATGTGCAAATCTGGTGGTTGTATATTTATTGTTATGACAATGGAGTTGTGCAGAACATTCACCATGAAAATTTTAAATCTACTGAATTTAGACTCTGTTCTGCATTCATTTTGTAATATCAACTGAAACAAACCCAAACTTTCTCCCTCTCACTCTTTTGCTACAAAATAAAGCACATCAAGACATTTCTGCTTTTGGAGAGAAAAATGCCTCTGTATCTGAAATGTGCATTTCAGATTAACCGTACTATGGCATAAATCCAAGTATTTCACAGAAACCCCGTGAGGAGGAATGGCCCAAAATGAGCACCAGTCCATGACCTCTACTTACATATAAATATGTATACACAGACTTATGTACACAAACACACAGATGAGGAGACAGAATGTGTGCATGATACTGCAGAAAGAGGGCATGCTTAATTAAAGGATAGCAGCACACAGAAAAGAGCAAGTCTAAACGTTGGTGACAAGAAGTCTGGCTTTCTGTTAATGCCTTATTTTGGAGAGGATTGTAATATCTGATTGTAGACTTGAGAAAACAGGAAGCTCTTAGATGGAGACACATGTAGTGGGATCACATGGGTAGGGCAGCTGGAGCTCTCTTGCTCTGCACAGGAACCCAAACTCCCTCTGACAAAGGAAATCAGACGTGCCCTGGCGTGGCACAGGACCCCAAATGAACAAAAAAGGCCTCCTCCTGCCTGAAGATCACCCTCCTGAGCACCGTATCTGTCTCAGTTTAATTGAGACAAGGGTCTTTTGCTGAGGATGGATTAGGAGAAAAAGACCCAAACCTTCTTTTCTAGCAATTATAGATTCGAAATTAAGAGGCCCCGATTGAAGGAAAGCAAATTATGGAAAAGGGAAAAAAGGAAAAATAACAGCCCTTTATTAAGTATGTGTGCATTAACGTAACAC
>NW_020955554.1:3605-7153 GCF_003031625.1 Empidonax traillii
TCCCACCAACTCCGCCTTCTTCCCAACTCCTCCCCCGTCGTTGCCAGGAGACTAACTTCGGTCGTTAAGAGCCAGGCCGACTCCTTTGTTCACTTGATGGTTCTTGAATAGCATTCATGCAGGGGGGGGGAGGGGGAAAAAAGGGGAAAGGGAAAGAAAAATTCCTTTCTAAAATCAGAACTAGGACAGTATCAAAGCTCACCCCATCTAATGCAAGCATCTGCAGAGGGTATTTTCCCCTCCAGGCCTTCCACGTCCTTCTTTAACATTTACTGTTTGAGATCAGCAGTCCATACAATTTACCGCACCTGTCAGGGCTAATTTATTCATGCGATCTGGCAGCGATCAAAAAGGCTGAGATCGATGTGCCAGCAAACCCTGACATTTATTCATATTTTAAAGTCCCGTTTGACCTTGAACTCGCAGCTCACTGGGGGCTGGACTGTCAGCAGCTCTCTGAGCTCAGGGGCTCTGGCAGATCGGAGCCCCTGGGCTAAAGGCGACAGACGCCGTGCCCAGGAGCAGGAGAGGCTGAACAACAGACAGAGGGGTAGGGAATGCAGCACCACTCACAGCCCACCAGCACAACTGCTCAGGAGTCAGGGGGCTCCTTGACAAGCAGTAAAAAGGGCGAGGGAAAGGAGGGAAGGAGGAATGTGATGTTATGGCTGCACAAGGAGGACACCCTGTGTTGTCCTCGGCCAGACTGGCCCCTCCATGGGCTATTTGTGGTGAGCTGAGGGGAGGTAGAGACAGAAAATACCACCATCTCCCCTCCCTGGGGGAAATGAGACAGCAGCAGGTGACCCCGACACAGAGAGGAACCCAGAATATCTAACAGAAACCCTACAACCCATTAGGTACCTGCCAGCACAACGTGTTGAGAGCAGCTGGAAACAGGAATAGCAAAGACAGGTCTCAAGAGAATTGCTCTGACTGTGCTCTCACACTCCTAAGCAGAACTGGGCTGTAGAACTTGCCCATTCCTCTTGAAGGCCATCCCACCCCAGTCCTTTCTTCACTCAATCACAACCTAAAGGAACACAACAATCTAAAGCAGAGTTCTTGTAACACATGTGCGTGCTGGAACCTCCAGTAATCATCTCAGGTTCTGAATTCAGACCAGTTGGCAGAGAAATACATTAAAGTTTATTTTTAAGTAGTTTCAACGTGGGCTCTGCCACCAAATGCCTCTCAGACACCCCACGAGGACATTGTTAGCACCTCCTGCCTCAGTTTCCCCCTTGGTTCAGTGGAGCCATCCTCACTCACCTACTCCCTCAGTGTGCCAGGAATTACACACAGGACATGCTCTCAAGTTATTGCATCATTTGTTTTTCTGCTGATAGGAAGACATTTGTGCAAATGACGCGCTGTTAGAGACGCAGAGGAAATCTAAGTGGCATTTTAGGTAGAAATACGCAGCTACAGTTTTACCAAAAACATGCAAATAGATTATTTTGTAACAGTCAAAACACTTGAATATGTAACACGCAGTTGCACCCAGCACAGATTTTGCAAACATATTTTGATGCTTCTCTGGGTTCTCCTTGGCTGCATTTCTCATGTTATAAATTCTGTATGTCATATTAAATATGATTTTGCAGTGAGATCCGCTTTTTCTAAGCCTAGGATACGAACAGAAATGACAGTTATGTCATTTTGTGTTTGTTTCTCCTCGCTTTTAAATGGCTAACACCTTTCCATTACGCTGGAAGAACGTTACCAATGGAAAGCAATTGGCATTTTGACCAATGCATTTGTGCACATTATATATGTGTCTAACACTGCCATGCAATCCAATCTGATCTTATGGAAGAGAAACAATGACATATGAGGACGCAGAGGGAATTTGTCTGGGTGTATCCAGACAAGCTGCAGCATGCAAGCAGAGAAACTACATATGGGGCCATGCAAGTTACAATAAACGTGCCAACAAAACATTTCAACCAACCTGCTTCCCTATTTTTTTCCTAGGCAGAAAACAAAATTTAAGAGAGGGAGAAGCTTGAAATTCTGAGACTTTTAAAGCATTTTATTGAAGCTCTTTTTCCTGCCTGTGCTCAGCTGAACAGGGACCTGTTTCCCTGCTCCGTGCCCTGTGCCGGGTCTCACTCCTCTGTGAGCTCTTTAGGGCAGAAGCAGCGATTGCACTTCTCACTGGTGGCTAATCTGCTGCTGCCTACCACAGAAAATAGCTTCTCTCTTTCATGCACAGTGTTAAGTTCCTTTTTTCCATGTGTTACACACGGCACAGATAATGATATTAATTTTTTTGGCACCAAGGAGTGAACCTTTCTTCAACAACACGGGTACATACATTATTCCTCCCCTGCTCCTGCTCCTCAGCTCAGAGGTACCTGTCACACAGGCCAGCTCAACATGCTTTGCTCTACTCAGGCAACACCAGTGCAAGGATAATTATTAGTCAGTTAGATATTTCCTTAGCAGACAGCAAAAAAAACACAGTAAAAAAAAAAATGTCCTGTTTCCTCCCAGAGTTCTCCAGGCAGAGAGAACTTCCCCCTCCAAGCCTACAACTCCTCGAATATCAGCTCTGTTACCCTCATGCCCACGTGACAAAAAACACTTCCAACCTGCCAGTGGTGAGGATTTACACTGCTCTGCTCAACATCATAAATAATGGTGAGTGGAACATTCCTCCAAGGGTAACACCCTCAGCTCCAGATGGAGCTACACATTTAAACACCTCCAACCCCACCTCCAGATCCCATAAACCTGACAGCTCACCTCTGAGGCTGAGGAACAATTTTCCAAACGAGAGCATTTACCTGGAGAATGAGGCCTGGGAAAACCCTCCACAATCACACACAGGAGCCCTGGGCACTGCCAAGGAAAACAGTTTGAGTTGTGGGACTCACATCCACCTGCTGCTCCTCCAGGACTTCTCCAGGCTGCTGGTCTGGCTTAGGGAACCATCACACAGGGACTTCAGCCTGAGCCAAACCTTTGCTCCAACTGCAGAAACCCAGGTTGAAAGGATTCCTGCCACTGTAAAGAGCCCTTTATAATTCCTAGACGTTCTGATTAAACCTCTCATCCCCAGAAAAACGAGAACCAACTGGGGAGCTACTCAAAAAGTCAATTAGAAAATGGGCATCCCCCTGCTCTGGGAACAGCTGGTATCCTGAAAGCCTTTCACATCTCATTTTTTGAGTGGAAAGAGGATGCTTTCCAGAGAACTGATTTTTTTTTTTCTTTTGTAAGAGTTCTGCAAATGGTTCAAAAAAAAATTCAGAGAAATCTTTTGCCAGGTATGCTGGGACCCAACTAAGGACTGACAGCTGGGCACCTCTGGGTACACAACAACCCAAGCCAGGCTTTCAGTAATCAGCATCAACATTTAGACTTCCACAGAACCTTTGGAGTTCTGGACGAGCTGCTCTTTGGCAACAGCAAACATGTTGTATCAGAAAGTTTTCTGAGCAGCTGTAGCTCATCTCTAGTGTTTGGTTCAGGCTCATCATTAGGCAAGTGAAACCTATTTCAATCTCAACACATTTAGCACACTCAGCTTCTGCTCATTT
>NW_020955554.1:7485-11439 GCF_003031625.1 Empidonax traillii
CTTCCACAGAACCTTTGGAGTTCTGGACGAGCTGCTCTTTGGCAACAGCAAACATGTTGTATCAGAAAGTTTTCTGAGCAGCTGTAGCTCATCTCTAGTGTTTGGTTCAGGCTCATCATTAGGCAAGTGAAACCTATTTCAATCTCAACACATTTAGCACACTCAGCTTCTGCTCATTTTCCCTCTCTCTCTCTCATTCAGTTCACACTTGCCTCTGCACAGGAACCTCTGTTAGATTTAGATCAAACCTGCAGGAAAAGTGGCTGAGAAGAAAGTGGCAAAGACTAAAGAAAGCATTTTCTCTCCTCAGTTCTTTCAGTGTCGATCTCTCTCTGAAATTTCCAGCCTTGTGCTTTGATAATGTCCTAGTACATGAAAGAGTTTGTAAAGTGAAATGTTACACTCGATGGAGCGTGATGTGATATGGGAGCCAAATGGCCAGATGCTCCTTTCTGGGCTATTTCCAGTGCTCCCACTTTAGAGAGTGGTTTTAAGGGCATTCACGAGCCCCAGCCTGTGGTGTGCTGGCAATTTCATGCTAGAGCACCACTGCACTGTGTTCTGATGAAACCACTGTTTTCCATTCCAGGTTATAGTTTTATGTTCAATTTAATAAATAGAAAAATAAGGAGGGAAAGTAAGAAAATTTAAAAAAAATTAAAAAAAAAAAAAAAAAAGGAAGAAAGGACAGTGTGCTTCAAAGAATTTGCAGGCAGGTAGGGAGTTGGGTTCTGTCCCCAAAAAGAGGATCAGACCTCTCATTTAAAGTACAATTAAGACTATATTAATTTGGAATCACCAGCGGTGATTCCTGCTGGCTTTGGACACTGCAGGGTTCAGCAGCCTGGGATTTAAAGCCCTCATGAGCTTCTTCACTTACCACTAAGCCTGTGTCCTTTTCCAGACAGAGTGTGTTACTGCTACGTACGGATGTCAAGCCTAATCTCATCCTGCCTGAATCTGTGCAACTCCAGTGGAATTAGAAGATGCTGAACACTTCGACAGGCTGAGGACCCTGCTCATCGTGCGTTCACACCCCCACAGAACAGGCTGCTCCAATCCCTGCTCTGCAGAGGGGAAGGAGCCACGAACTGATGTAATCCGGGCACCGTGAATTCAATCCTTTCATGGCTTCTTAATGCTCGACTTTACAAGCTTAACATTCTTTCACCACAGGAAAAACGCCTGTAAAACTGCTAAATTAAACTGGAGCTGGAGGAAGAGGACACCTTTACCACCAAATCTGGACCTGGGAGATTTATCACCGAGATCTCTGCAACCCAAGCAGTGGGGCAACTTCCAACCACAGCAGATTACATCACTTATTAGGATTTTGCTTAGGCAGTGTAGAACTGCTCAGAAACATTTTAATAGCATTTAACTTCCTGCTGAAAATGCTGATTTATTGCAGTCCAGTGTGAACAGGCAGGTCTAGGGACAGAGTGCACTACATTTTCAGATGTCAGCAGTTGTGGGTTTTCGTCGACATCATTTAAGTGATTAAACGTCTTCAAACTAAAAGGCTTTCTTTTAAAACTTTTCATTCAAAACGTCATTGATTTCTACTAAAAATTACAGCTTGGGAAAGAAAAATGAAGTATTTTTAGATTTACCAAAGTAAGACATTTTGATTAACCTGCATTTTTTAACGCTTGTCACTTGTATTTTATTTAACCATGTGGGAAAAAACCCTGAAATTTTGAGACACTCTCCAGAAAGGGGTTTCTACTTAGCTCTCAGATTAGGGACCTGGCCCCGTGAATCACACAGAGCAAAAAGCACTGTCCAGAATTCAGAATTAAACTTTGCTATCCATAAACCTTGTGACATTTTTATTACAGTGCACCAGCCTGGAATCTGCATTTAAAACACTGAGTGCTCAAAGGAATCTAAATCTCCTTAGCTGAAGGTAATAAAATCAGGTCAAGAATTCTCTACTACACGATACACCACTAGCATTTCTGTTCAGAGAAAATGCAGTTTGTCTGTTTTTAAAGAAAGTAAAGGCAGGGCACATAAGTTTGGGAAGTCTACTGATTTGCTTGTGTATTACAGTCCATTACATAATGAGTTTTTATCTCCTCGTAAAGAGATTTCAGGGCATCTGCACCACGATTTTTTCACAGCACACACTGCAGTTCTGCAAGCCCAGAGGTGGGACTGTGTTCCTGCACACACAGCATGCTTGACTTCAGATATCTCAAACTGGGTAAGTCATTAGTGGTGTTGTTTTGTTTGCTTGCTTCTTCAAATCTCTGACTTAACACCTCTGAGAATTCATCAGCTGCTGTGGATTCTCCCCTTTGAGGTGTATCACAGTGCTACTGAGAATAAAGTTGATGCTGGCCACAGAAGAGAAAGGTTTTACCTTCACTTGACAACGTGGCAACATATTTTTTATTTAATTTGTTCAGATTCTTAACGGTGGAAGCAGAATTTAATTTCTACTAGAGCATCCTTTTAAAGAAATGCTTGATCTCTTCCCACCCACTCTTACAGTTGATGGGTACAAAGTAAAAACAAGAGCAATTCACTCACCTGACAAGGGAGCACCAGAGAAGCAAGAGATCCTTAGTGCAGTGATTAATGACTCACTATAAAAATATGCATCATAAACTGCTTGTATTAGGTTAAATCATAAACTAGGCTTTTAATGTTTATATGATCCTTTTCTACATAATTAAGTGTGTCTTTAGCTCCCACCAGGAACTTGCAGGATGTTTGCAAACCATGCAGTTTCTTATAGGGTCAAGTTTTAGGACCCTCATTTAAAGGGATCCCTGTCTTCCTCTACGTTCAAGGACTGCTTGAATTTTACTATTGGGACATCTCTGTGAACTGCAGGTCAGAGAGACCATCTGATGTTCAGGAGCAGCAAAGACAAACATGATCCTCCCTGAATTCAGAGGTGCTCACAAACAATCCCCATCAGCTTCAGGAGCTGGTTGGTGACCAGGGAGAGGGTAGCACCCTCTATTAGATGGTAGCATCCATCTATTTCCTTACTGTCCCAAGCTTGCAAACATGTCCACCTCCCTTTTATTTCCCAGAACAGCTGGTGCTTTTTCCGCAGCCAAAGCAGACTCTCCCTTGCTTGGCAAACAGACCCTGACCTCACTGCAAACCCACCCCATCAGGAGAACATCACAGCTCTTACCAACAAGTAGTCCACATAAAAAATAATGCGAGTTTAAAAACGAGCTGCAGAGCCTGAAGTATTTTCAATAGGCATGGTAGCCCCAGTCGTTGCTGCACTGCTTATTCAATACAGAAAATCACTTAGGGTAATTATTTAAATATGTCCAACTATGGAATTTAGAAAGGGCAAAGCCAATAGTGGAACACCCAAGATCATGATTTTTTAATAAACAATAGATTTAATGGGGATTAGCTGGGTTATCAAATAGTATCCTCCCAAATCAGCTCATTAGTTTCACTGAGTTTCCCTATTTCACTTTATTAAAACAATTTAAACAAGGGTTCATTAGATGCAATGTAATCTAATTCAGACACTCCAGACCTAATCCCTTTTCTTTTAGCAGTAACATAATAACAGTTTGCAAAAAAGTTTAAAGGATTATTGTTACAGCTATTTTAAGTAGGGACTGTTTTCAGCCAAGCATGTGCCATCACTTTCCCTACATCTTACTATTTATTATTATATTTCTTTTTGGGTTTTACTTACTAATTCATTTATTCCTTCCTTTTTTCTGCCTCTCATTGCTTCACAGGAGCAGAGTCACACGTGGTCAACAGCATCCCTGCGTGCAGGGGGAGGGGATCTGCCAAATGTCCCTGCGTGGGGCAGCGCACCAGGCCTTGGGAAAGGAGTGATGTTCTTGCAACTTACTGGAGATTCTGGAGCTAAAAAAACCCCAACCCTGGTAAATTCACAGTGATTTTATAAATATCCTAGAGAGAAGGGGGAAGGTTCCTGTGCATTTTCACGCTGTT
>NW_020955554.1:12158-93413 GCF_003031625.1 Empidonax traillii
AGGGGATCTGCCAAATGTCCCTGCGTGGGGCAGCGCACCAGGCCTTGGGAAAGGAGTGATGTTCTTGCAACTTACTGGAGATTCTGGAGCTAAAAAAACCCCAACCCTGGTAAATTCACAGTGATTTTATAAATATCCTAGAGAGAAGGGGGAAGGTTCCTGTGCATTTTCACGCTGTTGGTTTCTGACAGCTCTCAAAGACACCCAGGAGGGGATCACGCACAGGATTTGCAAATGAGGAGGCAGATGCTGTATATGACTTACCATGATAGATCCAGGCTGGAAACACAGAGTAACAGATCCCTGCTATGGACGTGCAGCTTATTTTAGAACAAACTCATGTTCCTGTACTTTCATAAAACCTCTTCCCAACAGCAGGGTGAGTTTTTCCCATATGGCAAAAAAACCCACAAACCAACAACCAAAATAAAACTCAAAGAACGAGAGCTGGTTTTTAGATCCAAGGTCTCTGCAGGCTTTAACAGGTTCCCTATCCCTGCAAACCTGTCATTGCCCACTTCAAATCCTTGTCTCTTCAAGCAAGTGCCATTCCATAATCCTATTAAAACCTTTGCCTCTGTTTACCAGGAGCCCTAATCATTCCCAGCGAGTTCTTCCCGTCTAAGGAAGAGCGACAGCTTTCAGATTTCTTCGGAGCCTTATTCATCAACTAACGCCAGAGTTTTGCCAGAGTGCTCAATCTATTCTGGGAGCAGCCATGTGGAAAAAGTTTCAAACAGCTCAAAGCCCTGCACAATGATAAAGGAAAGCTCACACAATCCTGGTAATAGCCTGACCCTCTTAAGGAAAATTGGATGATTTGTGGTAGCAGTTTTTCTGTCCCCTGTGTGAAAAGTACAAGCAGGGTATTCACACAGTCCCATTAGAAACCCCATCCCTCTTGCAGTGCTGGGATAATAAACACACACCCATATGTGAAAATAAACTCTTTGCTGCAGTGACCTTCTTCCTCAGCCCACTGGTGTGAAGGAGTTTGTGGCCATTTTAGGAAAAAAAAAAAAGAGTCAGATAAAGAATGGACTAATCTGATGTTCAGTGTTTCACCATGAGCAGAATATATGCTTTAATGAGCACATTACATGCACCAGGGACGTGTTACTGTGAAACAGAGGATAAAGAGTAAGGGGAAAATAATTAAACAGTCAGCTCTATAATGAGGAAACTGCGTTCATGCAACATTAAGTGGCCTAATTTCCAAATGCTAAGCAAAGACACGTTCCTTGGACTTCAGAAGGACTGGATGGCAAGCACCACCTTGAAAACAAGGGCAAAGGATCACAGGTAGCAAACCTCCTATAGGCCAGGAGCACAGGGTGGGCTGCTGCTGTTTCCAAGCCACCCGTCCACACTTCCCATGGACCTATCTGACAGGGTCAAAATCCTGTACCCTGCAGTTCTTACTCCATAAAGCTGTAAAATATCCCAGCGTTCATCACATGTCGTATGTAGAACCTCACAACTGACTTCTACCAGCCTGGCCTCAGTTTTCTGCAGGTATTGCATCTGCCAGGCCACAAATGTACAACATCAGCTCAGGGCAACAAGCACAGAAGTTCTAGTGTAGCTGTTTGCACAAGCAAAGCTACCGGGAGAGGGGAAAATCTTTCTCATTGGGTTCAGACACTGACAGAATGAACCAATAAACCACATTTCTGACTGTTATCGGATCTCTCAGGGCCAGTAAGGCCAGGAACGTTCATTTACCGGCACTGTCAGTTCCAGACAGTGTTGCAATATCAATTACTCCAGCATAATGGCCTATCAGTCAGGCAGCAGTTCTGCTGGGCCACAAGCTCCCCGTCATTCCTTGCAGATGGACACGGCAAAAGTCTCCTCTTTGTTACTCACCCTCATGCCTAACTCGATGTTTTCCCCTCCATAGACCTCCATACCAGGGTCAAGCAAACCAATCTCCCCAAAATACTCTCGGTCCACCACGAAGGAGCA
Source organism: Empidonax traillii (assembly GCF_003031625.1). Taxonomy (NCBI): domain Eukaryota; kingdom Metazoa; phylum Chordata; class Aves; order Passeriformes; family Tyrannidae; genus Empidonax; species Empidonax traillii. Next base: position 14,127 of record NW_020955554.1, read on the forward strand.
TCCAATCATGGCTGGTGTCCTGCACAGAGAGAATAAAGCAAAAAGTCGAGTCATTTCTGAGCTACTACAGAACCCACCTCGTAAGAAATTTACAGAGATAAAGCAGTTCTTGGTCTCCAAGTTTACATTTTAAAGGAAAATGAACATATTTTTTTCCTCCATGTGTTGGCGGATCCCATTGGTGGCAGCAGGTGGCTGCAGGAATGTTGTCATCACATCAGGTCCTCTTTCTCATCAGCAGTTCACCATTCCTACAGCAGGAGGTTAAAAAGGCTACAAACAAACAGCCAAGATATGGTTTGACAAAACAGTTCTTTGCTGCTGGGCCTGATGCATATCCTGACACTGCAGAACAGAGCCCACCCTGTGGCAGAACTATCTGGTACCCGTGACAAGGTTCATTTGCTGAGGTTCTGCTGTCTGTAATGGCACTGGCACTCCTGGTACCACTTCAGCATCTCTCCTTTGCACTTTTTCTCAGTTTGAAAGCCCCTGCCAGCTCCCAGATCATTCCAAGCCTACACTGCAGTGCACACTGTCCCTCTCATGTTTTCTCTGCATAATTGAAAAAGGCAGCTGTTGATAGAAACACATTTGATCAGCACTGTTTCTGACAAAGAAGTTGAAATAGCTTGATTAACTCTCACCCTTACAGAGTGAGATGCGTTCCCTGGATGATGAGCTGAGGACAAGATTTAATGGTGGTTACAACAGCAAACATCTGGCCTTCACAGATGTCTCTGCACTGATGTGGGGCTTCTCAGCAGATCCCTGCACTCATTCCACCAAAAGGGATGGAGGAAACTCAGGCCAGACGTCACAAACCCTACAAAGAAGCTGCAGCAGGGTCATCACAGCACCCTCAGTGCTTGGACCTCTGCCACACCCAGAGTCCCCCTTCTGTGTGTGCAAGGAATTCCAGTACTCCTCTGCTTGCTGCTGTTATCTGTGAGGGCTTTCTGTTGAATCAGCCTCTCGTTAGAAGGGGTCTCGAGGCTCTGTGGAAACCACTCTTGGTCCTGGGCACCTCCATCCTCTGCTGATGCACATCCCTGTACATCAGGATCTTTGCAAGATGGATGGCATTTATAAATTCAAGATATTTGATAAAAGGCATCTTCCTCCTTATACTTCCCAGAGCCAATCCTGGAAACAGACTTGCCTAAAGAGGGTGAGAGCTCTCCTGTGCTCAGCACCAGGCATATCCCATATACACCTCAAGGTCCCATCCCTTTCCTAATGAAAACCATATTTTAGGCTAACAAGGAATACATTTAGTCTAGAAACAGAAATAAAAGGAGGACATGACCAAGAGAAGCAAATTCAGTGCCTTTGAGGGAGTATTTCAGGTATATTTCTCAAGTTCATGATAAAAAAATGAAGACGATGGGGGGAAGAAACCCACACCACTTTTTTCATTTTCCTTTTTATGTATTTTAAAGCTAAACACAGGCTTCCCTGGAGTAAGGCATCACTGCTTTGCAAAACTGAGACGCTGGTCTGGGCTTTGATTCATTCTCTTCCCAGCCCTGTCTCCCTCTCAGAAGTCCTCTGGAGGCAGCTCCTTCCAGCAGCAGGATGCTCCCATGAGGATGGATCTCCTCCCTTCCTACTGAGGAATGGTACTGCCAGGCTTTGCAGGCTTCTCTCAGGTGCTGGAATCCCTCTCTCTGGGGGATGGATTTTTGCAGCTGTCGGCTCTGTCCATTAAAACACTGAGCTGTTAATTGAATGGGGGTGGGAAACGCATTTTGGATGCAGCTACATAATCATCGCTCACAGCCCGATGCCACTGAGGGCTGCCTCTGCAGGTCCCTCTCTCCTTTCTGGGCTTTATTTCTTCTCATCAGATATATTCAAAAATAGACTCCACAAGCCTTCATGGCTCGTTCAGAAAAAAAAAAAAAAAATCGTTTTCACGACTCAGCAACAACAGCAGCACAAGGACAGAAGGAACCACACCCACCTTTTCAGACAACTTAGTCAAAAATTGCCACTGGCAGTGGCTTTTTCTACCTGAATTTGGCTGCCTGCAGCCACTGATCTTCTGCACAGCAGTACTGCTGCCAGCCCAGAAACTGAACTGAGACTGGACACATCCTGACACGATGGAAGAACCTGCCTGCAGGGTACAATGTTGAGTTTTCTGCATATTCCATGTTCAGCATTTCCAGCAGAGTCACAGAGAGTTTTGGACACGGGGTCCTCACCAGGGCCAGGCCCTTCACTGCCCTGTGCTCTGACTGGCCCAGCTGTAAAGGCAGTGTGATGGGACTGTCCAGCCCAGTGGGGAGGTAACAGTGCTGAGAGTGGACCCTGACTCTGTTCCCAGCTCTGTCACCCCTCTGGCCTTCAGTGAGTCACCTCCCTCTGCCTCTGCTCCTCCATCCGTGGGGCACACTTAACAATGCTGGGTGAAAGTCTGAGAATGCTTCAGCAGCCTGAAACTCCAAAACTCACTTCTGAAGCATTTTAAGCACATAGCTGGATCACTTTATACTGGACTACAAGGCCACGTTGACACATTGCAAACTCTTTAAAAAAAAACCTGCTCCCCAAAAAGCAGGAGCCCCTCACTTGGCTGTCAGCACTGGGTTTTCCTGGTGTCTGAAACACTCCAGTATATCTACCACTTCTAGTGCAGTGCAGCAGACTTTCCTTGAAAGCTGGAAATGGATAGATGAGCAAAAAATCCAGCTACCTTAGCATGTCTCAACCACTGTTCACCAGCCAAGGGGCAGCACGTGAGAAGGTGCACGCCCTTAGCACTTCACAGCTTCAGAGCACAGTATATTAAACTTAACAACACCTGCTGTACATAAAGAAACCTTTTCCCTTAATCATGCACTTTCTAACAAAACAGCGACATTTTTGGAAGGAAGGTATCACAAAATAGCAATTAGAGGTGCACTATTTTTTACCAGCACCTCAAAGGTGTTGTGAAACTCAGCTGATCTGTGGAGTATTCTTTGACACAACTGAGGATGTTTTAAGCATTAATTATAATCAAGAGCAGCACTCGAAGGATAATGTGGGAAACACAGCAAGATGGGTTTTGCAGCTGAAAGCTTAAAAAGCAGCAGAGAATCATACTGATCCTGCACTGGAGAAAGACACAGCACAGTCAATTTGTGGAAATTACCTGATAGCATGGTTGCAGCAAGGGAAATACAAGAGAGACATTACTCTGGGTAATGCCATGGGGAAAGGGAGGAAGCAGAGAGAGCAGAGCTGTGTGAACTCTCCCTCCCTCTCTGCCTGTTGCAGCAGATGTAGTGCAGGCAGCTGGAGGGCAGAGAGGTACAGAGTGGAGAGGGCAGTGCCTGCTTTGGGCTGAGGCACCACAAACACAGGGCACGCTGGCCAGGGATGATGTAGGTCTGAGTCACAACTAGTTTGTTTTGGTGAGATCCCCAGGAGCACAGCTCTGTCAGCAAAATTCCAGCAGGTGCCAAACCCATTTCTGCAGCCAGGTGCACCCCCCTCCTTCCCTTCACAGACAACTGGAGGATCCTGCCTGGGGGGCTCCATCAGCAACAAGCCAAGGAGAAAGGGATAAGCACCAGACTGACACACACCCCCCAGATAAAGGAGGCAGCACAAAACACTCCACTGGGGGCACATCAGACTGTAATTTGTACACCTGAGCAGGGCACACGGCGCTCTCTCGAGTGGCTGAGGCGGCGCGTGTGGAAACACGTTCCTGCCGGTACCAAGCTATGGCAGATTAAAGCTGTAAGTGGGGACATATGCAACAATGAAATGCACCACTGCTGCTGGAGGAAGATAAAATGGAAAGCTGTGCAGGGCTTGGCTGAGCGAGGCTGCCTAACAACTCTAATGTCAGTGGCTGCTGATCAAGAAATCAAGTGCGGAGCGGTCCATCATAATTGCGGCAGGTGAGGGAGGACAAGTCAGAGCCAGAGCTCAGAATACCACAGTCCTTCCTTGCTGTTCCAAAACCCAGGAAAAAAAACAAAATACAGCATGCATTGAAAAAACCCCAGCTTGGTTTCAGTGCACAGCCAAATTCACTCGAAGCCCTCAGAAATAGGATCCTTTGCCACACAGTTTGCTGCCAGATGATCAGGACGGCAGTTTTTGGGGCAGCGGTGCTCTCAGGAACACAAATGGGTTGTGATGGGCTGGACACAGCGTGTCAGAATAACAATCCCCATTTAAATCCTCACGTTTGGGGACGTCTCACATCTCAAATGTCAGACGTGTAAAATGGATTGCCTGCAGAAGCCGATTCAGGGAACGTCAATTGTTCTGAAGTTCAGAGCGTTAACGTGGGGGAAGAGAAAGGACCGGCTTTAAAGTGTATCTGAAATCTTTACAAAATCTGACACTTTGTTCTTGCTATTTCTTTACCTTTGTTAGCACTTCAAGGCCACATCCCCATTGTCATTTAGACCACAAGAGCTGCTGCGACATTTTATGGTGCACACTTGACATGACTGCCGATACAGCGCCCCGCTGGCATGAGGGACAGCTCCTGCTCCTTCCCAGCGAGGCTCTGTGTAGGATCACACCACCGCCAGCACTCAAGAAATCAGAGGATCAGGTTTCAAATAGTAAAGAAATCTTAGGAAAGAAGTAAGCACATCTGTTGTGCAGTCCCAGAAGAAAACAGGAATCGGACCCTGCTTTCTAAATGTCTCACCCAGTTCTGCAGATCGATGGTATTTATTCATCCAGTGCAAACATGAGAAATGCCAAGGCTCTGATCCTCACTGACACCAGAGTACACACATTTCATAACACTGAAAATCTTTAATCCCTTTGGAGATCTGGCAGGATATACTCAGCTGCACCAACCACAAAACCAGTCCAGGGGTTATTCATTACAAGCCTTTCTTTCACAAAACGCACAAAGAGGCACCAACCAAACCCACTGCTTGCTGAAGAGAGTGTCAAAGGAATCCTTAAGAGGAAGAGTGAGGACTAAATGAACTTGCAGTTTTCATGCATATGAACAGTCCTTATGAAGCACCAGACACACGGGTCAAAACACCGTCAGTGTGGACCTGTTTGCATGTCTTGCAAAGTGGACTAAAATAGAAATAATTTCTTCAGTACGTGGTTGGGCAAGCTGGTTCCAAAGCCAAAATCTGTACCAAACCAACAGAGATTTTAAAAACTAACTTTGCCTTCCTTTGAAAATATACTTTAAATACCCTAAGCTACTGCCTTCCCATCACGGGTGCTTTCAAATTTCAATCCTAAGCACAGGCTTCCTGATTCTTTTCATCAACAACACTCACACATTCACTCTTCCCATTACCACACTTACACTGGCTTATCACTTAAAAAGCCACAAAATCGCCCTGTATTTTTCCACAGGCAGGAATAACCCAACAGCCAAATGCTTCAGCATTACAGGGATGAGATTCCTCATCCTCTGTTAAAAAGATCTGCAGTTGGATTTCCAGAAGTGCTTTGCAGGGGCAGCTTCCACGCCTCAGGGAGTGCATGACCTACCAGCACGGAAATAATATCTAAGATCTTGCTGAGATTTAACCTCTTAGTTCAGTCTTTTCTGGTACTTCATCATTGCCTCCAGAGCAGAAGATACTCAAATACTGGAGCAATCCATCTGAAAATTAATGCAGTACAGATTAACACAGATTTCCTGTGTAAACTGGAAGTCATGAAGTATGCAAAACCTTTCAGGTGTGGAAGACTGAAACCCTCTTTTCAGGAATGAAATCTCTGGCTGATTAATTTTCATTCCTCAATAACCTGTTTCTCAGGGCTGAGTGGAACAGGTATAAAACACCTGCACTTTTAAAGCCATGTGAAGGCAAGCAGGGCATGTTATCCAGGAAAACTGATTTCCTAAGTAATTACTTTCCTGCTTATTGAGGTTTCAAGCCGAGCAAAGGGTCAGTGATGATGGACTGTGCTGTCCTCTAGTAAATAAGGTTAATGTTACTGCATAGCTCTGTTTTGCAGTCACAGAGCATGAGAATGAACCTAAGTACAACTTGCTCAAATACAGATTGAAATATTATTCTGCATGAGGGACAGATCCTGTGAGGTGGTCCCATCCAGCTGATGGGATCAGCTAGTCTGTGTCTTTTCACTTCCAAAGGATCATCTGGATCTTTTCAGAAGGTGGGCATGTTGTTTGAAGTGCTTGGGGGAACTTGTCAGGACCTGACAACTCGATCTGTGCACTGGAAGGGAAGTAAATCAGCTTCTCTGCCAGAGCCCCCACTGGGACCACACAGTACTTTAATTTGGAGGTGATATACATGAAAATGGAGAAGATTCTGAGGTGGTAAATTGTGTCCTTTCCAAGAAATCTTAAAAAAATAGGGTAGAACAATCTAAAGTGCATACCAGGGCTTCATATTTTTTAGCATTTATTTCAAGAGTTGCTAACAACAGTACCCTTATCCAAGTACAGTAACATCTCAGAGGAGCTGTTAAGACAAGAGGAGGAGATGAAGGGCTGGAGATGTGAATTTTCAAATGAAGGGGAAAGCAAGCCCTTTTCACACAGGTTCCTGTTTTCCCACTGTAACAATTCTCAAAAACACCTTCACAATTCCTGTAACGGCATTTCCTTAGAAAATTCCATTTCTGTAATGTACAATGCTGCTCTCTTACAGAGAAAAAATAAAATGACACTCTGACTACGTGGTCTGGGTTCATTTTAAAATTCAGCCAGTAGAAAAACTCAGAACATGCAGGAAAAGTTCTCAAAAAAACATAAAGAAAAGAGCAACTCTTGAACAAAGCAAGGCCAGCACAGCTCCTGCTGGTGCTCATGGGAAGCTCTGGTTTGGGCTGATGGCCAAGACTGCTGCCCACAGACCAGAAGTGAAGCCAGCCTCTTTGTAATCATACACACAACCCCTCTGTTTCTCATACACACAACGTTCCACTGGCTTAACACTCGTGCCAGAGTCCACTGGAAAACGAAAGCTTAGATGAAAAAGATGCTGCTGTCCTACTAAAGGGCCACAATATGAACTTGAAGCACACACTCACACGCCTTTCTGGCGCAGCTCTGAGAGGCACCACACCCACCCCCAGCTTTGCAGAGCCATCTGTTTTCTCCAGTCCCCTTTCTCTGTCCCTGCCCAAAGCCTTTAGCCCAAAGCTTTCCGCTGCAGCTCCCCTCGGCAGACAGCGGAGATGGAAACATCGCTAGTCCCAGAGTGACAGCACACAGGAGATTTACCTGATGGGAGCTGACTCATCCCCTTTATCGAGCCAGTCCTGGGGTGGGATTATGTACATGCACCAGAGCCCCCAGTTGTAGCCGTGGGCCGCGTTGGCGTATTGCTGCACTTCGAAGGTGTTGTACTTGATGTTGTCGATGGCCGGCAGGATGATCCGCTTTCGGTCCTCTTTGATCCGGGTAAGCGCAGGTTCCACCCTGGGAGCAATAAAAACAGAGGCACGTTTTACAGCCACCCAGTAATGCCAGGCCCTGCCTGGCAGGCTGATAAAACGAGTTGTTTGGTTTTTTTTTTTAACCCAGCGAGGTGGCAGCCCGGAGTGCCCGGGGGGGACTGAATCCACACCGCTGTCACACGCTGATGGGTGGGGGACACTTCACACAGCAACTGCACAGGAATGACTACCTTCAGGACCCTGCACCAGAGTGAAACAACACAAAACCTGACCAAACACCTGCTCTGAGGCCTGGAGAACCGTTAATTCATTTCACAGTGGGCAAGTGGTGAGAGACACCCTCACCACGAGCAGTTGAATGGTCTCACCGGCTACACCACCAGGGACTCCTGGTAGGGATTAAACACCAGCTCTGGCTGACATGGCCTGAAGAACTAAACACACACCAAGGGGCTGCACGAATCTGAAGGTGACTCAAAGGTTTTAATCTTGTTTCCTAAGGACTGACCCCACCGGATCTAGTTTGAATGACAAGTGTGGCTGCATTATTCCTTCTAAAACCTCTTTGGTGAGGAGAAGATTTCAGTTGCCAGATGGTGCAAAAAGCAGCGAACTGCAGGAAATGTTCCATCATTTCAAAAGGCTTTAAAACATCAATGTGCTTTCAACAGAAGCTACATCCCAAAAGGAAAGTAAAAAGCTTCAGTGCAAACACTCATTTCTGACCAAGGTAGTCTGAAGTCGCTATGAATTTACAGAGAAAGTGATCCAAAGAGGTAGCAGACTTACATAAGGGTGGAAATCACTCCTCAAAGTAGTATTAGAAACAGCCACTGGTTCACTCCTTTGTTAACTGTGTTTCCCCTTGAAATAAGCTTTGAAGCTTTTGCAGAGCTCTCACATGTATCTTTAAGGGTTTGCTGCGACTCACAAAGGTAGTGGGATTTGAACACTGATCTTTTCTCATTTTTCTTTTGCTGTTGGTTAAAAGGCAATTGTTCCTTCATGGTTTCGAGTTTGTTACTTTATATTTTGTTTGTTATATTTAGTTTGTTGCCATGAATTTTCTCATCTAGGCCAACAGAAAGGGAAAAGCTATGAAGTTAATTCAAACTGCATTTTCAGTCTTCACTGCCTCTGTCTGAATTATCATAAATTTTCTGATCTCTTCTGTAAGACGACAGAAATGTCTCTGTAATTGAATACACCTAAATATTTGTCATTCTGTACACACTCTCCCTCCTGCTTACATGAGGTTGTGCACTGCTTGCCTTCTCTTCTTTTTACTGCTCCTTTACCAGTAAAAACAGACCCAGATTCAGTGAAACCCTCAAATATTTGATGATGAGCTGCTTACTGCAAATAAACCATCACAAAACAATGTAAAACAAGAGCACAACTGACAAAAAGAATGACGTTGCAAGCTGCAGAAATTTCCTCTGGTCAGGAAGGTTATGAAAGGGATGCCCATCCCCTGTTCAACACATATTATTTTGTTACCCTCCTTGATTTATTCTGGGAATAAATCAATGGATCCCTCATGACTGGAATGGCCTGAGGTCACCCTTACTACTGCTTGCCACCCACAATTTTAGGGGCAGTACTTATATTGTCAAAGCCCAAGGTCCTGCAAGGTACCAAAACCCTCCACAGAAGCACAGAAGTTCAGCAGCCTAAAAGAAGGACAGAGATTTCAGCTCTGGTTTTGGTAATACTTTTTTTTCCCTCTTTTTTTTTCTTTTTTTTTTTTTCCCATGACATTTAAAGAGCTGTATCCCCGACTCAAAGGAGATTTTTTTTTTCTTCCTGTGGGAGAAACAAGAAACAACTGAGAGAGACTTAGGACAGTGCAGGACATGATTCATGTGGTCTTTAGACCACACTTGGGAACCCCATAAAGAGCCACTGTGACCTTCCAAATCAGGATAAGTCACTTCTGTTGGCAATATGAGATTATATTTATGAGATAAGGTGTTTTAAAAACCAGTGGGTGGACAGCAGAAAAAGTCTTGCAAATCCAACAAAGCAGGGACTAATGCAGGAAAGCTGATTCTGCTTAATTCTTTCCATCATGTTATTTCTGGTTATCACCTTAGATTCCCATCACAAATCTAGTGCCCCCAACTCCCTTCTGGCCTCTGCAACAAAGGCTTTCAAAATACCAAAATAACAGGTATTGCTGTCACTAATGAAAGGCCACTAATTGTCTGACTGGAAGAAGAATCCTCCTCTTCAAGGTTTTAAAGAAAAAAACCCACGACCTTGGTGCAGATCACCCTCCATGCAAAGCACTTGGAGCAGGACCCTCATTACAGAACAAGACTGTTTAACCATCATACTTAAAACTATCCTGGAGCTTCCACATTCCTTCTACAGTTGCTCCTGGTGTGCTTATTTTCCAAGTATTTTGCTTTGTAGGGTAGAGTGAGATTGTGTGTAATGAAAACAGCCAAAAGGAGATAAGGAATTCTTCCCCCTTAATGTCAGGTGTCTGCAAAGGACTCCCCACATCCAAGGTAGCTGCCTCAAATTTTCATTCTCAGCAGAAGGAGATGGAGGCTGGCACTTTCATAGTCAGATGCTTCTCATAATACTGCAGACACTGAAACTAGGTGAGATTAATAATGTTGAATTATTTTGAATAGAAAGGGAATTTAGCCTGCTACTTTGCAAGACAGCTGAAAATTGGACTGCTGAAGTGTATCCCAAATAATGGTTAGAGAAAGAATGTGAAGAAAATATTTAACAGTCACTCTGGTTTTCAGCCCTTAATCATATCTGTGATTGTGTTAATCCAATACTTGAGTCCTGCAAATGCTAACCTGGGTCCTCATTTTCCTCATTACACAAAGAACAATCCATTCTCAGCTCTGGGGCTGCTCTCACACCAGCCATCACCAAACCACTCCTGTCACTCTACATTGACCAATTTCTGTGTTTTTCCAGTCATATGACTCACATTTATTACCACCTGACATGAGGGCTTTGCATCTGAATGGCAAAAGAAGGGGTCTCTGGAGCACAGTGCAACAGTTGGGTCAAAACACGCGATGAAATTCCATTAATCTCTTATCAATCTATTGATGTGAAATCTCAGATTTTGAACTTCTACGAAATCTGAGGCGTCTGTAAACTGTCCATGTGAGCCAAGTTCTGCCTCTGTCCCCTGCACTCCAGAAAAGCAAATGTCTAAGGTACAACTTCTCCAAAATCTCTGCCCTCGAGTTATTGCTGTGCCAAGGTTATGGAGTGAATTGGGATGAAAGCAACTGCTGGATCTTCCTTTCCTAAACCTCCCATCTCACCCTTGGAGGTGATTTTCCACCTCTGCTGGTATCCACATGTGTGGAAATCGTATCCCTGTGGGTATTAGGAACAGGCAAGGTTCAGTATGTGGACAGACTGCACAGCTATCTAACTTCCAAAATAGGTTCATACCCCCAAGAAAGCAAGCAGGCTCTGAGTCACAGATGGAAAGAGAAAATCCAGGACAGAGCTGTTCTGTGTTATTTAGCATAACCCAGAATGGAGAGCCTTTTAATTAAACATTGCATACCTGAGAGATTTCCCAGCTGTCCTGCCTGTGAAGGACAGCAGAGGTAGCAGTGGGGGATTTGGATGGGATTCAGCCCTGCCTGATCAGGTACCTGAGCCAGATGTGAATCTTGAAATTCATCCCTATTTTTCACAGAGGTAAAAATATTAGGTTCCCACCTTGCATCTGAGTCAACGTGCTTTATGGGCATAGAGCAGCATGGATTGTTAACAAGTTATTTACTGGAGCAAGAGCAAAAGTTCTCCCAGGCATATTCACAGACATGATGGATTTCAGGAAACTAAACATAATCAAAAGATTCAGCTTTAAAGGTAGTGCTTCACAGCAGCCACTGGGGTTCTTTTTCACCTAATAAAAACCAAGCAGACAATCTGGACTGGAATATGAATGACACATGAAGAGCCTCCCTTCCATCCTCTCTTAAAATATATACTGTCAGTGTCCTCCTCTCACTCTGAATAGATTGCTGATGAATGGATAAAGGCAGAAGAGAAAGGACAGTAAATTTAGTTCTCTCACAGACCCCACTAGGCTAAAGGGTGTTTTCACTTGGGTTTGAAAGATTTCTGCATCACCACTGGGTTTTCCAAGGTGTTGAACACCCCTGATGACTTTATTGGGAGTTCCAGCAATGCCAGAACTGTGGGCCTCGAGGACTGAGTGCTCCCAGGACAAACACTGGAGGCAGAAAAGGAGGGGAAAGGCAGAATTTAACCCAGAGAACAGAATAAAGCCTGTAAGGAGACCGAGAGCAAAGGGGCCAAACTGTGATGACACAGGCTCCTCTAATCCCATTGTAAGTCTATCTCTGAACTTCTATGCATTCTGTATTTAACACTGGGTTGATTCAGAGCAGCTCAAACCCCAGGGGAAAGCACAGCAAACAAAAAGTGTGTGCTGTCTCACATCCTTGTCAGATTGCCCGAGAATTCATGCCATGGGGAAGACTGATTTTCCACAATGCTAAAAAGAACAGCTTCTTTCAGATTAAAAAAAAAAAAAACCCAGATAGATAAAAAGAAGTTAGTTATGAGCTCCTCAGTGCACATGATTATATAATTCCCCTTTTAAAATACGTAAAAACACCTGCTGACTTCAAGCAGACTTTTAGAAAGGCACAAGGTAGGAATAAACGCACACAATCCAAGGGAAACCACATGATTGCTGCAGGCCAGAGGGCTGCCCAACTCTGCTACTTCAACAGCCTTCACAGCTTCAGGGAGGCTTTGCTAACGTGCAGCATCTGAGGAGCAAAGCCCACTCTCCAGTTCTTAATTAGAATGATTGTGCAAGGCAGTCGTCAATAAATTCCATGCCACTTTTTCTAAACTGGCTCAAAAAGTAAATCCTTTTCTTAATGACATGAATTGCACTGGGGAAATGTCTCTCAAATTCTGCCCTATTCCAAGTGAATACACAGACACCCTGATTTTTGGGTTCTTTTGAGATAAGCCTGTATTTTTTTTTTCCTCTCCCCCACCACAGTGCTAATTTTTACTCCAATAAAAAACAAAGAATGAACATTAAAAAAAAAAAATAAAAATCCATCCTCTATTTTTTCAGCTTTCACAAATCAGAATTTCTTTTTCTTTGCAAGCATTTAAGGAAGAGTCCTCACAAGACATAAATGAAAGACAACATGGTCTCTCACCTGCTAGATTTTATGGCTCGGTGGGTTTAACACCGTATTTTACTCTGGCTCTACCACTGTCAGACACCATGAAGTGTAAACTTAACACAGACAAAAAAAAAAAAAAAAAAAAAAAAAAAAAAAAAAAAAAAAAAAAAAAAAAAGCTGTGTAAACTGAAAGCTTATTTTGCATGATTTTATACGCTACCTCACATTTCCCTGACAATATACATTTATCAGATGCAGACAAGCAGATCTACTGACACACATAAATTCTTCACTGAGGCCATCTGAGGAATATTTCATGCAGAATGCCTTCCCTGTAAATAAGTGTTCAGAGAACCGAAAAAAAGAACCAAAAATGTCATACTCCCTTCCTCGGTCTCTAAGAGAAAAAGAGAGGAATTCCCCACCTGCTCTCCCTGACATCTCCATCAGCATTCCCGTGTGCCCAGGGGAAGTTTCAGACCCACAGCCCCCAGCCAGACCAGAGAGAAGGCGGCAGAAATGCCTGCTGGAGAGTTACAGATCAGCTCTTTGGCTGCCAGATCTCAGTGGCTCTTTCCTGCACCACTGAAAAGCAGTGAGGATGCTCCAGTGAACACTCTAGGTCGCTGAGGTAGATGAGAAGTTGAAGCTGCTTCTCTGGTACGTCCTCTCTGTGCAGGCTGGCACCGTCCCGTCGATCTGAAGGGCACACATGGCTTAAGTTCCCACTTCCCTCTCCACTCACATCATGCTAATTCACTTTTGCTATCTGAAACATGTATTCCATTAATTTGCCAAACTGATCCTGAGGCTTTGGATGAGGAAAAAACCTCCCTTAATAAACACATGTCCTTTCCTCTGCATAAAAAAACCATCCAAGCTCAACCCTGGCTGGTAGCAGGGATGCTGCAATGAATGGTGCTCTGAGCAGAAGGGATGTGCCTGAACCCTCCAGAGGGGAGGGAATGCACAGGGAAAGGGCTGCAAAGCTAATTTTGCCCTCACCTTCACCACTTCTCTCACCAGAAAGAAAGAAAGAACCAGCTGGACCTTACCAGGTCCCCAAAGACCCAACTGAGCTTGGATCAGCTTCCTTTTTGCTTTACACACCGTTTCAGGAGCCCACTGCTCACAGCCACTACAGCAAATTGCACTGCAGTGGCACCTGCAAAGTATCACCCACAGACCCAGGGATCTTGATCTTGAGTTCTTCATAGTTCATTAAAACACCAGTTTTCTCTATTTTTAAAACACTGCCAACTTCAGGCCTAATCCATAGTGACGGGGTCTGTGTGACACAAGCTGATGGATACTGAGCTTATATCTCAGGTTCTCTTTCTCTTGTCAGGCTGTCTCTGTATCTCTGTTATATTGAAATCTTTTGATTAAACCCTCTTACTTCGCTGCTTCCTTATTGATACTCCCCCCTTTGTCTGGCAAAATTTTAATTACTACAGTACTGCATAACTCCATTCAGTGCTCTGATATTACCTCAGTGACAGGAGCAAAAGCAATTCCTAAGACAGAATGTAACTATAATACTCTATAATTATGTCTTCTTTTATGGCTCCTAGCACCCTCTTTATGGCTGCTAATATATTGTGGTTTCTGCCTTTCACTTACTGATTTCTGCTCTCCTTCACTCGATGTGTCCTTTTTCTCACCCAGAGAATCAACACCCTATCTCTGCTGTCCCTCTTTCCTGCTCCCAGACATAATGTAGGGAAGTTCTCTTCTCCTCCTCCTGTTGTTCCATCCCATCTCTCAAAGACAGGAGTCCATACAGTGCTCTGCATGTCCTGCAACACAATCAGCATGCAGGATGTGATGCTCTGCACTCGGGGTTGGCACACAGTGGGTGGACCCAACGCAAAAGTCAGGGCAGGAAAGCTGAAATCTTGAGAGGACTGAAGGGAAACTGAGCTCTGCCAGCTTCAATGTACCCTCAGAGAGGAAAGGACAGGAGCTTTTCATGCCCACTGCTGCTGCTGGGTTGCTGACCCCTGCTAAGTAACCATTAAAACCAGACCTGGTTCTGCTGCAGGAGGGGTAGAATTTTACAAATGAGCTGTACACACACATTATCACGTAATTTCAGTTTAAAATTCCCTTTGAGAATTAATTGCAGTGGCCTCCCTTGCAGGCAGTCCTCTCCACTTTCCCCCTCACAGCAGCAGCATTGGCTCACACTCTCAAAAGCTGTGAGGGGAACAGGTCAGTCGAAAATCACCGCTCTGCAATAACATATTTCTACACCTGAGAAGCCAAAAAGCAGCAATTAAGCACAGCAAAATAAATAATTCAACAGCTAATTTGACCTGCCAGGTTGTAGAGTGGGTTTTTTTTATATCCTACCAGACTGTATTTTAGTTTAGAAGAAGTGTCCCTGGAGAGTAATGCTGTGAGAGCCCATAAAATGCTATAGTGAGAATTGAGGCAAAAATTCACCTGTAAATGGGCCACTATTGTTTAAAGCAGTTTTTTTTTTTTGTTATTGGCCCTGCATATTTCATGAGAAAGTGAAGAAGTCCTTCTTTGATTCTATACAAATTAATCTGCCAACTGATTAGGCAGGTAAAGCAGCCATAGATTGGAAGACTAGAATTGCACTGCAGGTACTTGACTTTCAGATGGAACACAGACCAAACAGAAAGCTAATACTCTTTTCTGTGGCAAAAGGAATTGGCTTCTTTTTAATTGCCTCACAAATAATCCATAGACAGCTTTGAGTGGGAGCAATCCCCGTGGCCTCTGAATACACAAACATGCACTGAAAATGGGGGGGAATAGTCATGCAAGATGCAGCTAAGTAGGAGAACAGAACAGCAGTTTTACTTTTTAACAAGAGACTCCTGCCTCACTCCCGAGTTTACAGGGCTGGGAGTGCAGGTAACTGTGACCTGGTGGGGAAAAAAAAAGCAGTCCAGATGGAAGGACTTCAGTCCCTCCCAGTAAAAGAAGATTAGGTTAAAATGGAGCTGACAGGCACCTGCACGTGGACAGCTCCAAAGCTAGGAGGAAACTGCAGCTTGGGCAGGACAAGCACTGGGAACAGCACCCAGAGCATGCTCCCCCCAGTCCCCAGTCCTGTCCCATGGCTGACATTGCCCTAGGTGAATGTTTGCAATGATTTGAAAGATCTACTTGCTTTAAAAGTAAATAAATAACTTAAGCCAGCTCTTAAGCTTCTAGAAAACTACTACAACTGCTATCATAGCCTAACATAGTCCTAGGGAAAAAATTGGGATGAACATAAACCAGGTGCACTACAAGACTTATTTTATTGCATCTTCCATTTTATAAAGATATTCATGAACATATAAAAATAAACACTCCACTCCTTTGCAATTAAGTTTCTCCCTAGTTATAAGTGCAGCTATTTTTAGTTTTAATTTGAGGATATCTCCCAGAATTGCAGAGCATAATCATTTCCACCATAACTCTGTATCATCGTTATCAAATAACAGCCTATCTTTGGAAAACACACATTTTACATGCTGAAGGTCCCAGCAGCCCTTTTTCAGCTGACTGTACATATCAGTTCCTTCAGTCCCAACATCAAGTAATGCAAAATATTGGCCACCAAGTGGTGCTACAAAGGTTTACTCCAAATGCAGATCTGGCCCATTAAACCCAAAACTGAGCTTCCTTTTTGTTCAAACCAAAGGGGGGGTGAGGAAAGGTGCACTAATTTCAAGCTCCATTAAAAATGCAGGAAATAATTCAACGTTTCCCCTCAAATGTAAATGCAAGAATATTTATGGGGGAATCAGATTGGTATTCAAGTTTCCAAGATGAAATGACAAGGAGGTAAAAGAAGCACTGGAAAGCATCCCTCTGCCTCCAGCCCAAAGCTCCTTCATGGTGCTCCCCATCTGGCTGCTCCAGGGATTTCACATCCCTTGTGCTTCCAGTTACTCCCCTCTCTACTGAGCTGTCCTAGACCAGTCACAACAGGGTTTTTATGGGTCTTGCAGTCACTGCAGAAGACTCTCAGCAATGTTGCAGTGATCAAGGGCATTATTCAAAAGTAACTGCTGATGGGATGACATCAGCCTGCAGCCTTCTCCCCCCCCACGGCTTCTCAGCCTCCCTGGGACACTGTCACCAAGCCAGCCTCCCTCTGGGGACAGCCAGCACTCACCAGCCAATGTTGAACTCCACGTGGGCATCAAAGAAGCCGACAACAGGAGAGGTTGCTGCTTTCCAGCCCTGGATCCTGGCTCGGATCAGTCCTTCCCGCTTGTTATTGCGCACTATTTTCACCAGCCCGGGGTATCTTTTATTGACATACTGGTCCAGATTAAATTTGAGCTCAACTGCAGGACAAAAAAAACCACAAAAACCAAACCACAAATATTCAGAATGAGAAAAGCCCTACAATGTTATGCTTTGCTTTAATTTATTCTGCAACAGAAAGGGAACGAGATCCTTAAAATAGTCCTAAACCCTTACTCATTCTCACAGATACAAAGCAAGTACTGTGGTTGTTCAATAATTACTATTCTAATTCTCTGATGACTTGCATTAGGTTACAAGTGGCCTCTGGAGGAGCAACTCTGACCACAAAGCAGTGTAACAAGGGAGTCTGGTGATTTCTTGTTCTGATTTATGCTCTTCAGTAAGAGTTTAAAAAATAACCCCAATGGATTTTGGGTCAAGACCTAATTCAGATCAAAATTAATTTCTCTTCATTTTAGGGTTTTCTCTTAAATATAATTAAGACTCCTCAAGAGTAGGCTTCTTTCCCATTGAACTTAATGGATATTGAAGATCTCAAATAGACTTCTCTTTTGTTCATTTTCAGGCATTCAATCACAGACAGAGCAGAATTCATTCACCCCTTTTTCAGCTTCATTTCAAGAGGTTTATAAACAGGCAAATTACCAAAATGGTCTCTCTATTTTTTAAAAATCAATCTAGTCTGGTAATTCATTTACACTGCAGCTTATTCATAATGTGGCTTTTGCTCAAATGTATTTATTAGGAAAACTAGAATAAGCTTCCAGGGTGTTAAAATCCTCATTCTTGAGATCTATAGTGCCCAGTAGAATCATTATCACTGGAATCAGAGACCTGATGAATCTCCAGTTATCAGGAAGAGCAGCAGAGAAAAGCCACAGAAGAGTTCACTGAGAAACAGTGAGTTCAGTTCTCCTCGTTATTACACTGACTCAAACACTCTGCAATCTCACATAATTCCTCCATAGGTCACGCTGCCATAAGTGAAATCTGAATTGCATAACATTTTTCTTACATCTATATGGTTTGGAATTCAGTTTTGTTTGAGCTCTTTCTTCTCTCAGCCTTCCTCTCTCTTCGGAGATCTTGAGGAGTGAGAGCCACTTTAAACTGAAACACTTAATTACAGCTGCTGTTCTGTGGAGGAAATGCTAAACTTTGGAATTATTTTAAATAAATATGATTTTAGAGGATGCAGCAGCTCTAGAAGACTAAGGTATAACAAAACACAACAACACTGCTAGTCCCTTGTATCCTGAGAGTTCTTCAAACCTGATTGTGTTGTGCTGATCTATAGCACTCTATATTTATGTATGGTTTAACTTTGGATTTCTGCAGCAGAAGTGCTGTTTTTACACGAATGAACCAGATGACCTGGGAGCTGCATGTGCTTTGTGCCTGTTCTGTTTCATGCTCATACACTAATTTACTCCCTAACTCAAAACCAGAAAAAGCATCAGGCTCAAAATCTGACATTACCAACACCTCTTTAAATCCTGAAGAAACAGTGTGCTAATGTGTAAAGGAGCAGAAACTATCTTTAAGGACAATCTGTAGCCCCACTTTTCCCTGGATGCAGAATTTAAAACTTTAATCTATTAATGACTGCGTTCCTCTGGATCTGAATATTTGGACAAAAGTGTCCTGTTAAGACTGCCCACACAAATGTCATTTATTCTGTGAGGATTTCCACGAAATCAACAGGGTTTATCCACATAATGTTTATTTGTTATACGAACAGTCAATATTTACTCAGAGCCTTGTGCAAATGGCTCAATCAACCCCTCTCATCAACAAACACGAACCCTTGCAAATTCTACTGCCTTCAATAGAGGTATGTTAATTTATACCAACATATGAGCCAATGATCATTAGCTGCAAATCAGTGGCTACTTAAGTGCAGAATGACTCAAAGGTGTTTCATCCAATAAGCATTTTGGCCAGCGGTGACCAAACTCCCTCTGATTTCATCTAGAAATCACAGAGCAGGAGGAAAAGCTCAAATTGCTCACCATTGTCACTGTTGTCATCCACCAGAATGATCTCCTTGAGCAGGTGGGAGGGGGTGTGGTTGACAACGCTGTGCACCGAGCGCAGGATGACCGAGAGCGCCTCGTTCACAAAGATGAACACCACCGAGATCTGGGGCAGGTCAGCGGGGTAGGTCATCTGCTTGCACCTGCAGGGCAGAGAGGCACGATTAAAAAAGCCCAGACAACCACTGGGAGGCCAAGTGGACCGGAGAGAATCCTCTCCTCCTTGCTCGCCATCTCCACAGGGGGATTTGCAGACTTTGTAACCCCAAACAATGATGTGGTAAAAGCTCGGAAGAAGCAGCCCAGGCAGGAGCAGCAACCTGTATAAACAAAGGGGATGAGCGTGCACACACATTTGTAGCAGCTCTCACTCCCTGGAAGGTTAAAAGCGCTTCTGGAAAACCAAAGGAATACCAATGACTTTGCTCAAAAACAACCTGCAGAAGGCCCACAGTGCTAGACCCGGGCTGTGCTCCCAGGGGAGCCATCAGCAGGTCTGCTGCTAGCTCAGAATTGGATCTCCAACTATTAAAGCCAGGGCTCACTCCGAGACATTTTGCATGTGCCCCTACAAGGAGCATTTACCACCCTTTCTGGCTTTGTGCAGCAACAACAGACACGCGATGGTTGTTGTACAGGCACACAGTGAAACATCTGCAAAACAGATCTGCTCCCTCCGAGACATCACCTTGGGAGGCAGCTACATCCTGCTTCACAATTTGCTGCTCATTGACACATATATGTTACCACAGACGATTCTGAGAAGAAAAATTGAGGCCTGGAGAAGTCACACAGCACAGAGCAGAACTCCTGCTTCCCAAGCCCACAGCCCGTCCCCATCTCCAACATCATACTGCCTCATTTTAGTGGAGTTCTCTCCCACTAGCAAATATTCTAACTTTAAAAAATACCTATGTGTTCTCACAGTCAAAAGCCATTCGGAATTACCACAGCAATTACTGAACCTGCTCTCTAAAATGCTGCTAATGATATCACAGGAAATGACTTTTCCTGCTCTTATCAAACTTTCTGACCCCTTTGCTCATTACTTTGGCATAACAATCACTTTTTTTTCCCCCACTCTCAGCAGTCATGGGGATAGGGAGGGCGACAAATGCCTGGCTGCTGAGTAACCTCTGGAAATCAGTTATGAATTCTGGTAAAATGCAATTATTCATAAGTCCTCATCCCAGCGCTACTTGCTCAGAGACCTGAGTACTTGTCACTGATTACAGTGTTCCTGCATCCACTCTCAGAGCTGGCAGGAAAGAAGGGATGAAAGGAAACATGGAACTGAAGTCTGGAGACAAAAAGGAGGTTGTGGCAGAGGAGGAGGGAACACAGCAAGAATGAGAATTCAGTCAAAGCAGCATTTACTACACAGAGGGACAAGCAATTAAAGGAAAGGTGGGATGACCACAAATATCAGAAGAAGAGAGATACCTGGGTTAGGTCCACCCCTATCCCTTCTCACTGCACCTTCCTTCTGTCGGTTCTCCCCTTTTTCTACAAGCAGGAAATGGCTGAAAAGTTGCATTATGGCCACATTTGGAAAGAACACCCTCACCATCACATATTGGAATATCTTGGGCAATCCCAACGCAACAGGAACATGCAGATGGGCAAAGGCAAAGCTCACAATTTAGCAGTGGTTTAAAAGCTGCCATAATTTTATTTATTGCAGTGAGGATGAAGAACAGCAAAAGCAGCTGTCCAGCTGAGAAGACTCCTCAAAGCACAGCGGTGATTTAGGAGTTTATTTCCTTCAGACCTCAAGTCAACCTTGAACCCTCAGCTCCTCAGGTCACTTCAGAAAATGAGATGGATGTGCTGAGGTAGTCAGGAGAAAGTACTGGTCCCCTGACAAACACTTCTGATGATGTCTGAGAGCAAGAGCAATCCCAGTTAAGGGGCCTTTCCTTAAAAATCAGTGGGTGCTTAAGTGCTTTGCTGGATTGTCGCCCAAGTTCTTCCCAATGTATTCTCTAATTAGATACCAGTCACAGCCATTTACAGTTAATACTTCCTTTATTCCAAGAAACTCTAACCAGCACTTGACACACTGAGCCAAACGGTGACATTAGCAAGTCACTCACGAGAACACACTGCCATCAAAGCACAACCATCCCCGTCACCTCCTGCCACCTTTGCTTGGCCAGAGGCTGACAAGAGACCACATGAACTGCAATGGGTCAGGCTAAAGAAAGCCAGAGTGTCAGGACACGTGAAGCATCAGGCAAGAAGGAACCTATGGGCTCGTGATGGAGGGGAATGTGAAGAAATCAAACTGTACAGAGATGTCCCAGCAAGGCACACCCTTATAATCCTTCAACCCTACCACCAAGAGAACTGTGATAATTAAGAAACCATCCCTTTTTGGCAGCCCTGCTGCTGTGCAGTGAAGTGCCTGGGTGTCTAAGGCGAGTGCTCTGCCCAGGGAAGGGAGCTGGGTGCCACCTCCCCCTCCCCACTTCTCTGCACTAGGTGTGACCACATTCTGAACTCAGGCAGGTGGCTGAGGGAGGACAATTACAGTAATTGACGGCCCAAACTTGGCCTCATTAACACCCAACACTGCTGAGTTCGGGAAGAATTAAGAGCACACACTTGACCTCTGTGGTGGGCAAGGATGGTCTGAGCTGGCCAGGCACAGCTTACATTCAGTCTCACTGTGATTTAAAATTAGTGTTATGAGCTGCCTCCACAGTGCACAACCAGCAGAGGAGCCCAGGCCTGCATGAGAAGCAGGGACTGTCTCCAGGGCTGACAGGTGAGCTGCAGAGGGACTCACAGGGACGTGTTTAGGAGCAGGGATTCCAAGCAAAGGCTGACAATGCCATGGCCAATCATTTCCACGGGCCAGCTGAGGATGGATTAGACCTGATATGTGAACCAGCCCTTCAGGCACCTTCCACACAACATGCCAAGCATCAAACCTGAGGCGTCCTGCTGTCATCTTGGGACAGGTCTTTGAGTGTTCTCGCTCTGTATGTGCTACTGCAGAGCTTGGCCAGCAACCCAGGGGTATTTCCTTTGTACAGGACAGAGAGCTTGATGTCAGGTCATTTTTCTCTGTTCTGGAGGTGATTTTCACTCACTCTTTCCCTTGCCTTGAATCAGTTCCTTAAATGAACATTTCCCAGCCAGCCTCCTGAGCCCAACTGTGAGCACTGTCTTTGCAGGCACAAGGAAACAGGAAAAGCTCTTCAGTTGGCAGACCAGAACCTCGGGAAAAAAATCATGTCCTAACAAAAAAAGGTCACAGATTAGAAACTGGGACATGAGAAAACAAAAGCTCCTCAGCTGCACGTGAACCTGCTCATGGCAACCTTGGAAGCTGGGAGGCAATAACGGGAAGGAGATTTTCTTCTGCCTGAACCCTCCCTCTCTGATAGATGTATTTACTCTATTTGTATCTGATCCAACAGGAACATGTGAGAGTCCTCTATTTATCAGAGCTGCTCTTACAGTCCATTTGGGATGCACTCTTTTTTGTGAGGGACTGGCACGGCAGCCACGCAGGTAGTTCAGTGCATTACCAAGGAAGGAAAAATCTTTCCTGCTCTATTTCCCCTGCCTTCTCTCCTGCCTGCAAACTTGCTAAAGTCTGAAAATGAGTTTTGCTTGCAGACCTGAATATACTGAGTTTGGAAATGGATTAGGCAATGCATTTAGAGATTTCTGACAGCTTTACCCTTCAGGAAGAAATGCAAACAAAATTAAAGCTGCTTCATGAATCTTTAAAGTATTTAATACAAGATATGTTTTTCCAATGAACCACTGGGATGGAGATGGCTGTGGGTTTCTCTCCTTCACAAACTTGATGAAATTGCTGGGCATGAAGAAACACCTGCAATTCTGGCACAAAAAAAAAAAAACACCAAAAAACAAAAAACTACCCCCAACAGGCTCTGCACCTTGAAAGCTGCAGAATGGTCTGGGATCATGTTTTACAGCCACAGAAGGAGAGGCAGGTGGAACAGCTCCTCATTTGGTACATGACCAATGAAAGGACAAAGATAAATATTAATAAGATTATTGAATTCTCGCTCCTTAATGGTAACAAACGCTACTTTTAATCATCAGGTCAATGTGTATTTTGCCAGTTAAGCCAAAGGCTCAGAGTAGTCTCACCTACACGGTTACCTTTCAGCACCTAAATGCTGCTGTGACTTCTGTGGGCACAGATGATCTGCCACAGCTAAATCAGGAAATTTAGTGGCGAGTTCAGGGCTTGATTTCTTTCTCCAGAAACCCACTGAGGCTTTACAGCCAGTGCTAGACGTAACAGTAACTTTTGAGCTGCAGAAATAAACTAGCATTGCTTTCCTGTTCCACACTGGCACAAGGGTGAAAACGTGACAAGCTGCAAACATCTCCTTCCCCAGCATGGGATCCAGCTGCTGACCAGTCTGCAGCAACAGCAGTGACAGGCTACAGAACTGATTAGCTTCATGGATCATGAATCTGTCAGCCAGGGGCTCCAGCTCCTTCCTAATTAATTCTCCTTCTCACAACAGAAGGTGTTAACTGCATTACACCATAACATTCTCTTGCCATTAAAGATGGATTTTCCTGCCCCATCCAAAAGGGAGAAAAACACCAAATGGGACAATTTTTGAACTTAAGGCTTGCTCTTCCTTTGCCCTCCTGTTTTGCAGCCCATGGACAGAATTCCCTAAGAATCACATAATATAAATACAGCTGTGATCAAGGGAGCAGTGGTACAGAACACTGATGCTCTACTGAAAAAAAAGCAGCCCACTGTGTTTACAGCTAAGGTAAAGAGAGGAGTGAGTCATTTTCAGAAAAACTAGAAATTATGGTGTTACCAGGAGATGCCTTCTTCACAGACCCTGTTCCTTATGGAACAGCCTCCACTTTGATTTATCCAACAGAATAAAAATCAGCACCTTCTCCTTTCTCCTGAAATTATCTGGAGAAGTGCAGGTACAAGATACAGTGCAATTCTTGTCAGTGCTGCAAGTCAGAGAGAACCCAGTAAAATAACCCATCCTCCATCTTTTCTGGTACACAGCGATGCTGATGGTCATTTTTACATAAAGTGAGATCTTAAATCTACTCCTCTTTTCATATGTTCCTTGACACATTTTTTTTTTCTTATTTCTCATCCAAAAGTCTAAGGCAGAAATCCCCCACATTCATCACAAAGAAAACCAGGCCAAGTCCTTGTTCCTGAGTCAACCTCAAACACTTCCTGCATCAAGAAGTCCTTTCATGTCAGCCACAAAGGATGGCAACACACCAGGAGTGTTCCAGCACACACCTAGTCCTGGGCATTTCCCATATTCCCAGGCTGAACAATTGGATTTCGTGTCTGTAGGATTTGCAGGGTGAAGAACAGCAGCAGCCTTTTCAAAATAACTGTCTTTTATACCTCAGAACTCCCTCTTCTCTGTCCTGTTTCCTACAGGAAAGACCAAATTGACAGGAATTTCTGTCCTGTGACAAGTCCATAAAGGAGAGAGCCCTTTCGAGCTGGGACTCGGGACAGGTACATTAAAGTTCCCCATGAAGTTGTAATAATACACATTGGACATTTACTAAGAACCAGACATTTACTTCTTTTTCCTTTCTTTTTTAAATTCCAGGCCAGTACAACTGTGACTAATTGCTCTGCACACACACAAAAAAACCCCAAACCAACAAACCAACAAACCAACAATACATGTTTGTGCCTTTTGTTTTATAGCACATTTGTTCTATTTGGTTTAATTCCTCCCTTCTCTATGAGAAATTGTTGTATGTTTATAGTAGAAAGCCCTGAGAACTGTCAATCAGTGACTGATAGCACAATATATATGCATAGTTAACACACACAGCATGAAGATGACTCTGCTCATAAAGAATATTAACCCTTATATTTAGGATTATTAGACTCTTCAAAAGTAGCTGCTGCACACATAAAATAAGAGGCCTTGTATTTTAGTGAGCTATTCCTGGCTTTCCTCAGGCAAACAACACCAGAAACAAGCCATCGTGTCTAATACTATTATTGATTTATACATATAAAAATGCTAAAACTAGTTTCAATCACTCCTAAAACAAGCCCCTTTATTAACATGAAAAATGGCTAAAAGCTCGGGCTCAGATCCCTCCACAGGAAAAAGTATTTGCCTTTTTTTCTTTTTTTTTTTTTTTTTTTGGCAACTTAACTTGAGCCACTAATATGTTTTGAAATACCATCTGTAAAAAATTTCCACTCTATCCCCTGGTGTGCCTGTTCAGCTCTGCCTCTGGCTGTATGCATGCTGCATCACAAAGCATTAGGCTCACTGGAAATTAATGGAGAAGCTGAAATCTGCTTTCAAAGGCTTTTCACAATCCCCAAAGAAAACACATCCCCCGTGCAACTTTATTTTTAATGGCGCTGCACTTAAATTTAAGGAAGGGCCTCAGCTAAATTTCAAGTGGTGTGTGTTCTGCCTAATTTTAGGTGATTAAACACAAATGGCTTGTTGAGTGATTCTCTGGATTTCACAAAATCCTGGTCACTGGTCCAACTGGATTTTTAGCTTGCTATAAAAGTAAAAATTGGACAAGAATTGTCTTTGAAAAAAAAAACCCAAAACATAAAGGTGGTCTTACAAAATTCTGCTTTGAGATTGGAGAGCTCTTTGAACTCCGTGAAAGTGAAAACAGTGAAGTGACACAAAATAAAGGCATTGTGTCAATTTGATTCAAAGTCCTTAACAGCAAAATATATGCAGAGAAACACTACCTTTTGTGCAACCTTTTTAAACTTAATTCTGGGAACTGCCTTGTCTGTGGAGAACAGAGATTATATACTCTCATCTCAGTGCTCCACCGAAACTAAAACCTCATGTATCAAATAGAGGAGGTTCACAAAGAGCCCTCCAAGAAGGCAGAAAGTGTTTTCTAGGGTGCATTCACAAAACTTCTTGCTCCTGCCACCAAGGGTCATTGCTCTCCCGTCAGCAATGTGAAGTCAGCCATCTATCTGCACCTCCAGCAGGGACTGTGAGCAGACTTCCCGTTAAGAAATACTTTCCCACTCAAGGTGATGCAGCAAGATCCCAGAAAAGGTTCTTTATGGCAAAGGAAGAATTAATCCCATCATGTCTGCAGGGAGGGAGATGGTAACAGCCCAGATATCCAAAAGCAGACTACATATCTGAGGAAAACCCCCTTCTCTGAAGTGCATCTCCTATTGAGTTCTGAGTCCATGCCAGACATAAGGGGAAAACAGTGGAGTTGATGAAATCAAAGCTATTATTTTCAATAAATAATGTAGAAGAGTAAACTCACCATTTTCCATCTGCATGGAACAGTTGGCTCTACCCTTGAAGCTATTTGTTATTCAGATAATAATATGTAAATACAGAAAGTTATCCCGGACTATTAAAAAACGTACTGCAAGTATTTAATATTAAAAATTCAAGGCACTTTTGTTTAATTTTGGCTATCTCACTCCTTCAGCTGGTGTTGCTGGTGCTGGACACAGGCTGAATATCACAGTGTTCCCTAGAAATGTAGGGCAATAAAGAAGGTTTCAAGGTAAGTGCTGCAGAGCCCTTCCCGAATTTCATTACAGGTTTGCTGTCACGCTGCAGTGTGGTGGTTAGGAGGAGGAGAACAGAGGAACGCAATAATTTTCCACTATTATTTCAGCTAACAGCGTTTTTTACGGTCTTGGGAGGATATACAACAATGTTTGGCAAACAGTCCCTTCTCTAATGGGCTCCAGTGTATTTCACAGGAGACCAGCTTTAACCTTTGGTCCTATCCAGTTATGCAGCAGAATGTTTCTCTCTACCTACCTACAAATGCTGGGTGATTGGAGGAGTAAACCACCAGATGAGAGGTCAGCCATAACCTGGGTTTCACTGCCTGCCAAAACTGCAGTGAGAAGCTCTTGCTCTTGACTTGTCCCAGCAGCTGCAAGGCTGGTTGTAGCCCAGAAAGGTGATACCTGGTAACCCCAGCCCTTTGTTGAGGCGTGCACAAGCTGATTTCACTAACCAGCAATGGCCCTGAAACGTTTAAACGGTGGTCACAGGCTTCTTCCTCCTTCTTTAAATGATCAATTTCTATCAGAGTGAAAACAGACTGAGTTTATGGTATGTGGGAAGAATTATGGCTCAAATAGAGCAGTGTTCCAAGAACAAACGCATAAAGAACATTGATTTAGCACTGAAAATGGGAGTATTAAATCCACCATGTTTAGATGCTTTATATGGGATTGAGCTGAGCCTGGTGGCAGCAGCAGGGTGTTTCTAAAAGGCCTGAGTCAGGGAGATTGGACAAATGAAGGTGCATGTGCTCTGTGTGTTCCCTTCCACAGACAGGGGCAGAAAAGTACCTGACAACCAGAGGATGGAGCACTCTGGACCAGAATCCCCATAGGATAAATCATCAGGCAAGAGCAGTCAGACCCTGAAGCGCAGATGGGACTTTACTCCTCTCTATGTCTTTCCCAGCGATACTTGCAGGGTTGTTCTTTATATATATAATAACTACTTCAAGAAATGTCCTCTTCAAGTAAAGCAGTTAAGCATGTCTTAACTTCACTGGGGTTATTCACACACTTAAAACTAGGAACATATTTAAGTGCTTCACTGGACTGGAGCCTAATTGTACTTTTATAGCTTTTGTTTAAATTAAAGGCTAGTTAGAGGTGAACAGCACAGTATTCAACGATTTCACGCACTTAGAAGTTGAATGTTAACAACAGTTTCTTACCTTCTAACTATTTCTATAGCTTCAGTTTATGTAACTTAGAAAACTCTGGCATTTTGGATCAGTTTTGGTTACATTTAGAAATGAAATTTTTTTTAAGAATCCAGCCACATTTACAGTCTAGCACACAGCCAACACCTAGAACACACACTGCCCAGCAGGAAAACAGTGCAAGATTTTTATAATTACGAGCTCTTATCCTAATTTAAAAAAAAAAAAAAGAAAAGGGTCAATATATGCTCACTTTTCACTCAAGTTGACAGAAATTAGGCACAGACCCTGGAACAGGTACCACAGAAGTACGACTGTGAATCTGAGCAGGCCAAGGGCACGCATTGGTCTCCTCCTGACTCCGAGAAGATCTGGCCATTGTAGCACTTCAACTTTCATGCACTGCTCCTGCCCACACTGGCCTTCTGAGAAACAACTGCCTTTTGCCCTCTGTGTTATCTGGTATCTTTTCTACTTGCCCCCAGAAGGGATGACCCTGCACCCAGAGTGTTCCCACTGACCGTGTGCCCGGCAGGCTGAGGCTCTGTGCTCACCCCTGCCCTTCCTCATCCCTCAGCTGCAGACAGACACATTCAGCCTGTTCCATCCACAGTAGTTGCTCAAGCCTCGACTTGGAGAAACTTTCCCCCCACTGCTTCCATAGATTCCCAGATCTGTCAGGCAGAGGAGCTGAGTGCTCCTCTCTGAGCAAACAGAACACAAATTTCCCCGTCCCTCGGTACACGAGGGTTAATAACAACAAGGCAATAAGCCAGTGGGGTAGCCAGAGGTCAAGCATCTGTTTTCAGGCAGCGTAGAAAACACAGGAGCAAAGCTTCAATGTCATTTTTATCTTGAGTTTAATGTAAACTGCACCGTGACCCTCTGGGAGAACCGTGTCCTAATGAAACATCCACGGCTTACTCCAGCTGCTGAATGAGACAACTGTTCACTTGGTGGATGGAAGTAACTAAAATTTATGCCTTTCCTCTGAAATTTTAGGGGTACAGCCTAACTTAGCAACAACACCCCCGGGTATTTTAGTGCACTGCTTTAATTATTATTGCTGCTATTAATATTCTACCATTAGTCAAGTCTGAACTACCGTGTCTGCCAGAGAGGTGTGTTTCATACCACCCCAGAGGCCAGCCCTCTGCTAGGGCATTTGGAAGACAAAATACATAAATGCAGACTAGCAAAAGTCTGGGAGCGTAGCATCAATAATATACCCATCCCTCGGAGCAAAGAAGAAAAATAAACTAATTAAAGAACTATTTGACAACCTGAAGGCATCTCACACAGGTAAAAAGCAATGCCAGAGGGTTTGGTTTCTGGAAGCTGAGAAACAGGGAGCTTTGTGCATAAGTAAGACACAGAGATATGTGCAGTAGTTTAAAGCTGTCTCACTGATAAATCCTGACCACCACCAGAAATTGTAGGTGCACTTCTCAGGCCAAGGGAATAGGGGTTTTGCCTGATGCTTGCATGGCAATTGTCCTCATGTTTAGTTCAGACAAGGAAGGAGAGAGATGTATTTGTGCTGGGTATCCAGCTCTGCTCATGTCCTCCACTGAAGGGCTTCTTGTCACTGCATAAGCAATCCCTGCAAAATGTATCAGCTATAACATAACTCCCTGCAGGGGAAAAAGAGAGGGGTTTTCATCAGCTTGAAGTTCTGAGACTCAGTAACATACGTGGCAAGATGCCTCCTTCACCAGAGTTATTTAAACACCCTGCACAGCCAAGGAACAGACAACAGAGATCAGCCTGGTGTTGGTTTTACAAAGAAGGCAACAAGGCACAGGCCTGGAGCTGCTGCTCCTCAAGGCCTGCACCACATTTCAAAGGAGGTCTCCAGGTGGGAACAAGCAGCTGCTGCAGGATTTCTTGTGGCCAAAGGGATGCAGGCCAAAAGTGCACAGTGAGTTCCTATTAGGACAGCCAGTTGGTTTGGTAGAAATAGGGAAGAGAGTGCACAGACAGCATGGGGAGCAACTGCCCCTGGACCTCCTTTTGGAGCTGCATCCAGCAAGGTGACCTGGTTGGACTGTGCTTTGTTTCTGAAACTACAACAGAAGGTCTAGAAGCAATATAACAAAAGCCAAGAACATTTCAGAAAGCTGGAGGAACACAAAATAGAGGCCCCATACTTCAATATCATAAAACTTTCAAACAACTTAACTGGCAGGTGCTGCTTCAGAGAAACAAAACCTTGGAAAGCATCTGGATCAGGCTAACCGAGACAGGGAGCTTACATTTGCTGCCCTGTAACTGTCAGGTCCTTCTGGCTCTGGCTCCTTTTAAGAGTCTCTCACTTTTATTAGCACTAAATTCACTCAAAACAGGAGACACAGGCAAAACAAGCAAGAGCTGACACTATTAAAATGAAACACTGCATCAGCTTGGGAGTTCACAATTCAGTTTTATCTCTGACAGAAGAGTAAATTGTCTGACATTTTGGCCTCTTCATGTTTTTATCGCAAAGACACAAACAACAACAACTAAAATACCTTGAGGTTGTGTGACCTGAAACCTTGACTCTCCTATACTATGAAACCTATCCAAATAAAATAGGAATCAGAACTGGCTAATTTTTGAAGTTACACAAGGAAGACATCTGGAGATAATACGTATCTCACATTGTCAGCAGAACTAAATTTGCATACATATTTTAAGAAAAGAAAAGGGGAACGTTATTTCAAGCCATTGGAGCTCCTTCAAAGCCCTAAAAAGGATCTCAGGTGTAGTGTAACAGAGATAACATGCAAGGAAACATAAAAGGAAAAGAAACACCACGCTGAATTCATCGCCTGTCTTGTTCTGTTACTTCTTTTCATCCTGTAATGCGATACCATGGAGTGTAACATAACATGACAGCTCAGAAATGTACAGGAATACCCTTTTCTCCCTGGAAGTGATAGCGGGTATCAACCATCCACGGGCCCAGGAGAGGGAAATGAAAGACACTGAAATGCCACACTCAGCTGCAAGGCCTGGCTGGATCTCAGCAGTGGTTCTGCACTACAGATATGCATTTACCTGGGAAGGAACAGCTCGCTCACTTTGAAGACAGCACGGACGAAATACTCCTCTTTCCATGGAAATACTCTGGTTCCTGTTTTCAAGTTCAAATAATTACCCCAAGCAGTCGTGCTTGAGGTACCAGTGAACGTGCAGGTCACACAGGACACGTTTAGATGTGACAGGTAAGAAAAACTGAGAGATGCAAAACAGCCTTCTGATCATCTTTTCCCCCCAGATGAAAACTGGGCCGCAGCCACAGTTTTGCCTCCCCAGCTGCGGGGTGGGGACCTTACCCAGGCTGCACATGGTGGCAGGTCATTCTTCACTGTGTGCTGCTGGCACAGAGATTCCCTCTCATTTCTGTGCGCCTTGGAGCATCCAGCACTTTGGATTCACCTGAAATGCTATTCCAGCTGGCTGTCCTAGGTTCCTGGGGGACAGACCTGCAGAGGACACTACACACTGCACATGATAAGCAATGCTGCCATGTCTTCTCCTCCGCTGGAGGATGATAAAGGCAGCCAAGTCGATTGCCTTAAATTAGATGTCTAATTTTTAGCCAGAGTTATGCAATCCACCTCAGGTAAACTATTCATGTATTCAAGAGTACGTTCTGGTGCAGACAAATTGCAGGGAATGGCTTCCAGTCTCACTGCATTTAAACACAACATTGCAATCAGTTACTTTTCACGCTCCCTAGTTAATCAAATTCAGCCTTCACTAAATCTACATTTATTAGTGCTGACAGTCGTGCAGAACTTGTCTTCAACAATTAATATACACAAAGGCACTGCAAAAATGTAAAAGAGGAAAATTACTGTGTTTGAACAGAAGGTGGCTTCTTGGAAAAGGTTGTTCATTTTTATGATTCTTTTTAATTTAGCCTTTCTGGTGCTCCTTTCATTATCCCACGGGTCAGTGTTAATAATCAAGACCAATGTTATACACTTTGCAGTATAATTAAAGTCACTACTTAATTGGAAAGCCCAGCACTAAACAAAAGGGAATCAATAATGAATCTAATGGGAAAAGCCAGAGAAAACTTCTATCAGACATCAGAAATAGCTGTGAGATATTGCCACGTGTCCAGCACTGCTACTACAGGGACAGCACCAGGTCTGGCTGGTGGGGAGTCTCTGCTTATGATTTATGTCCTGCATAAAACCTGGGAACTGTCTGCCCAAAGCCTTGGGGGTCACCTCTCTCCTCAGCACAGCAAAGCAGAAGGCAGAGGATTAGTGTGGGGCAATCTGGGCAGTCTCGTGGTCTTACCTCAGGGTCATGCCCTACTGCTTGTCAAACCAAATCATTCAGAGAACCTTCCTGGTAACGGCCTCAGAAAGGGCCTGGAAAGTTTCACAATATTTATTATTATTAT
Organism: Empidonax traillii; assembly: GCF_003031625.1. Taxonomy (NCBI): domain Eukaryota; kingdom Metazoa; phylum Chordata; class Aves; order Passeriformes; family Tyrannidae; genus Empidonax; species Empidonax traillii. The sequence continues at coordinate 46,064 of NW_020955554.1, forward strand.
TATTATTATTATTATTATTACTATTATTATTATTATTATTGTTAGGAAACATGGCCACTGTGTTAATCTGTTCATCAGTCTTTTCACTGGAGCAATTTAACACGGTACAACTAATTAAATACACAAAGACCTAACAGAGACCTGGGATTTGGGAGACACAGGTTTGATCCCACATTCCAGTTAATACATCATTATTTATGCAAAACAAGCAGAGCTCCAGCAGAGGTTGGGAGAAGACTTTCATAAACAGGGTCAGGTCTCAGTGACAACTGCAGAAGGACTGTATGAACACAGAGCACTGGGGTGTAGGTGCTGGCAGTACCTGTGACCCCACACAGAGTTCTCTTTCCCAGCCAAGGAAATGGGTGATTTTTTTCCCCCCTCCTTTGAGGGGCACAGACAGTCCTCCTCAGACAGCTGCAGCCAAAAAAGAAACACGTCCCAAAATGCAGTGATGAGCCTTTGGCATACACAGGGATACACAAATAAGCACAGCAGGCCCAGAGGCAGCAGTGTGAGCGAATTTAGGTTGTCAGCTGATATCCCAAATGAACTGAGTCAGAAATACAACACTAGACACGGAGCAGTAGCTGGTCAGAGCCCAGTTCACTGCAGAGGAAGCAGCACAGGAATTTTCTCACTCCACACCAGTTCCTTCTGCTCTCGGGCAAGACAAGAAGTCAGCTCCCACTCGGGTCCATCCCTCTGGAACTGCATCACCAGTTGTGCAACAAATAATGTGTGTGCAAAGGCCTGTGCTATTTGTAGGGGATTCACAGCCCCAGGGAAATGTCCAGCCTGTGTAAATGGGCAAAGCTGGTGGAGCTCCACATGTCCCAGAGCACGTGGACACACACGCCCCTCTGCTCTGCTCAAAACCCACAGCTGGACAGCGATTTGGGATCTAATTAAAACACTTCACTTAGTTTCATGTCTTACTGAATTTCCCTCCCGTAAACAATCCTAATCCGTTGCCCAGAGGTAATTCTGTCTGCTCCATTTTCTGCCCCTGTTTTTCCTTCTCTCTGCTTCAATTTATGTCGTAGGTTCAGAGTGGCCAAACGGGGTTCTCAGGATTTTAGAATGATTTTTTAGAGTCACTGAGAGTGGATGCAAAAGAAAAAAAAAAGGTCCAATGTTTTCCTATTAAAAATAAGCCTAATTGAAATCCAAATAACCTGCCTCTGCTGTGACTGTGAAACACTGTCAGCTGAAAAAAACCAAAATGTTTAATTTGAACTAATGTTTCTCTTTACCATGCCCTGATATTTAATCTGAAAGTACTGGCAGAAGCTAGTGCTAGAAAATTCATCACTTTAAAACTAACACTTTTTAATGGGAAACTAAATGTTTCATTGGTCTAAATATTTACTTTTAATAAACATTTCACAGATCTGTTCAGCCTGACACAAAATATTTTTAGGCCTTTTTTTTTTTTTTTTTTCCAGTTGTCATTTTCTGCTAATCAGAAATTCTGATTCCTGGAAAGCTCTGATCTGTTCCACTTCAAATATTCCTTGCAAAGAGGCCCGTTAACATTGCACTCTGGTTAACCTGGAAGGAATCCTGAGGGTCTGTTTTAATTTGGAGTTTCTCATGTCGTTTTTCTAAGCGGCGCAAAGAACACCCAGTGCCCCCAGAGGATCTGAGATGTGGGTCACGAGGCAGAGCAAGTGGCAGAGGTGGAGAAAAATCAAATAACGCCAGAGCCAGCCTTCCCCAACGCAGTGATCCAAACAACGATGCTCTTTGAGAACCATCTGCCTTCCTGCCCTGCTCCTGCAGCGACGTCCAACGCGGCCGGGCAGAGGAGCTGCCCCTGGGGCAGGGACCGCCCTGCCACACCACTGATCAACCTCTCACCACAGAAACTGCAAACACACATACAGTGTGGCTCCAGAGAGCTGCTGACTGATGGTTCACACACCACAGCCAGCCCACAGAGCTCTGCCGCCAACAGAGAGGGCCAAAACTCAAGGTGATGGCGCTGCCTCCTCCAGCAGCTGGAGCTCACAGGACCATCTCTGAGAGAAGGGCTGTTTGATAGCTCCTGGCCTCACACCACCTACTGTTATTAAAACCCTGAATGAACAAATCAGAGGCCTATTTACCAAGCCTGCCCCCCTGATAGCACTGTTTGATCAACTGCAGAATTCTTTTTGATGGGTAATTAAAAAAAGCTTTTCCTTAGGTATAGGGTGGATTGAACCATTAATTACACTTCGAGGCTCAAGAGATGCAATTCCTTTGCTATTGTGAGATGTCTATAGCAAGCCACGAAAACGCTCTCTTCCATGAAAGAACTGAATAAATGAAAGCAATTTCCAGATTTCTCTGGCTAAAGACTCGAGTTACCACAGCATTAATAAGTTTGTTCTTTAGGGCAGAATCTTCTCAATACAAACATCCATGACTGTAACACAAAGAAATCTCTTCTGATAGAGCCAGCAGACTGAATCCCTGTATTAGTATTATTGTTATCACTGAACTGCCACAATGCACTCAGCATCAAGCTGCACAAAAAAAAAGATCAGTTAAATTAAAGTTCCTCGCCAAGCAGCGACAATTCTGTGCAAAAGCCAATTTAGCCATTATGGAAGCTCCAGGATCATATTAACTTTTCTCAAAAGTATGCATAATGCATCACAGCAAGGGATTTTGACAAGTGTATGTGTATGAGTATGTGTCTCTCCATGTGTGGACGTGTCCTGCATGTAAAAGAAAGCCCAGAAGTGATTTAAGTTGCAAAGTCAAGTGGTAGAAAGTTAGAAAATGCCAAATTTACAGGTGCAGCACCTGTTCCATTCAACCCCTTGCTTATCCATCCTGTGCACCAGAAAGAACAGGGGAATTGATGTTATCCTGAGAGACGATGCTTCTGTTTGAAAGCATCTGGTTAGCTGACACTTCCCACTTTTCCAGGATGCTGCACTGTAAAACAAACAGCTTTGGTAAGTTTGGGGGCCTTTCCCCCTAACTTTGAATGACGCTCCCTAAGGTTTTGATTTTTCTGGTTCTATCTTTGATGAAGTCAGAATGTGCTGTCACATGGAGCTGTAGCCCCTCTGTCTTCATGCATGACTGGGAAGGATTGAGTCTGATTCTTTGTTCCTGGAGCAGAGGATTCAACTCTGTGCTACAGCTGGCAGCGGTGGAGGCTCTTATTCCCCCAGAAGGGCAGAGGGACGGCTGCTGCCAGCCTGTTGTACCAACACACATCCAAGGCAAACCAGTTCCCTGTCTCTGCTCTCAGTGCCCACAGGGGTTTAGGTGGTTGACTCTGGGTTCTTCTGCTGGGAAGGGCACAATATCCACCACAATCTCAGCTCTGCTGCTCCAGATCCAGATCCTTTTGACTATTCAGTGAAACCCTGTCCCTTTGGCATTCTGGTAAGAAAGGCATGGGAAGAGCCCAGCAGACCTCCCATGGGCAGGATTCGGGGCTCTTCTACACCTGCATGTATTGCTAGAGATAACTGATATAAATATACATTGATTTTGAATATAGAACAACACATATGGAAATTATTCCAACAGAACTTCAACGTTAAGTAACACTTTTCCCACAGTACCACAGAGCAAGCTCCAGCTTAGCCATGTGCTTCCAAGGAAAAAATAACCTGTTCCTTACAAGGGAAGCTTCTCTTTCTTCCACTGCACAGAGTTATGCTAGTGAGGGCTAGAAAGCCCTGCTAATTCTTTACTCTTGGGAAGAGAGATCAGGACATTAAACATCCTGAGCTCTCTGCAACATACTTTTTACAGTGGTACAGCCCTTGAAAAACTTCAGATACTGCTATTATTTACACATGTCTGATAGATATTTAAAAATCTCTGATATTGAGGAGATGAGGCTGAGACATTTATTACACCACAGTAATTCTGTAATTATTGTGTGATTTGTAATCACAACGGAGCTATTTACTGCATTGCTCCTACTTGGCACACAAACACAAAAATGCACAAAATCCTCTTGCCTCCTGCTTGCTCACAACAATTCCTCTCCTAAGGAAAAGGTTTCTGAGCTAAAAGGAGTAACCTGCACTGGCAGCAGCAGGTAGGAAAGCAGAGCATGATGTGAGCAAAGCATCTTGAGAGCAGGGCTGCCCACCCAGGCCTGAGACTTTGCTGCAGTGGAAGGACGTGGAGGTGACTCCAATTTAAGAGCCTTCATGGTCACGCTGGCTGGCTGTACACCTCCTCAGTGGAACATATTTTTTTTAATTTGCTGTGTGGGGAAGAAAATATCTCCTGCAAAGCAATTAAACCGCTCCATGTTTATGAGCCAATGCAAGGAGGTGGAACAGAGGGCTTATTCTATCAGAATAAGATAGTGGACAACAATAAGGGGGAGGTCAAATATAAAATGAGCTAAAAGATAGTATTTCTGATCAGGGCTGGAATATTTCATGTCTCAAATTTTCACAGTGAAATCATGTTTACTGTAATAAATTGTGCCTATGCAATGCAGACTCGAGTAGAAATTCTTCCAGTTCATATCTTGAATACCTATTTCTGTGTGCAAATATGGAGATCTGACTATTTTAAATGGAGAGAAAGAATGGTTTAATCCTTCGGGAATGCAAATTCAGGGAAGTGTTTTTATTCATAGACTGGCCACAGACTTTGTGGCTGGGGATGAGCCCCAGGACATGTTTGGCTTTCTGGACTGGGAGTGCACATTACTGGGTCACTCTGAGCTTCCTGTCAACCAATACCCCTCAAGTCCTTCTCCTCAGGGCTGCTCTCAATCCACACAAGTGAATACAACTCTTCCTATAACAAGAGCTTCTGCCTTCTCCAGACCTTCACTCATATTTCACAGCAAATTCAATCTGAAGGGCTTTCCTGTGACTCGTCAGCACCCAGAGACAAGTGCATCAATTCCAGCATCTAGGTCTGACTAGAACCACCTCAAAAGTGTCAAAACACGAGGAGGAAGGCAGTTCTCCCAGTAACTCAGCCAGTTAATCATGCACCATGGCCTTACGAGATGATACCCAAAAGGAGCATGTCAAAAAGCTTATCTGAGCGACTCATCAAAGCTTCCCAGTAAAGCGGTGGAAGAGTCTAATCTGAAGTGAAACATCACTGCCTTGCAAATGCTCTCATGCCACTGACAGCTGCTGAGCCAGATTTAAGCTCTGCAGCCTTTGCTTTTGCGCTTCCTAGCAGAACACATCTCATTTATCCTCATCCACCTGACCGCAGCCGCCGATAACGGCCCGGGTCAAACCTCGCCGCCTTTCATTTGAGCAACTTCACATCGATTTTGAGGGTCTCTGGACCAGATCTGAGGCACAGCTCCAATATCTGCATACCTACAGGCTACTTCTTTCTCCCCAGCGTAATTCCACGATGGGTTGTTAGGGATACATCAAGGGAGAAGGAGGGATGAGACCACTGAATAAGTCAGTGCACTCGCATCAAAGACTTGACAGCAAGTCCGGGGGTTGTTCTCTCTTTGCCACTTCTGGGATCTGGGTTTTCTTCTCTACAGCGAGTGTTTGAGAAAACAAACGCTGAGTCAATACTTCTGAGATCAGATTAATATGCAACACAGCTAATGAAATTTGTAGTTAAGCTGAAGTTTTGTTTTTTGGCAGCTTGAACTGCCTCAAATCCTAATTCAATTGCAATCTACTCACAGAGCACAGCTGTTTTGCTTGGCTAAACTTTTCTCACCACTTAATAAGATATTTTTTTTATTTAACTTTCAGTTCTGCCTAGGAAACCCCAGTGGGTCTTTTAAAACAGAAGATTATTATTAGAAATTAATTAAGTATTCTTTTCAATTCTGTCTCCTGAGAGCAACTAGGCATTGTTGCTGATCTCCTCTGCATTAAGACATTACTGATTGTCATTCATGGGATGACAGTGTGGATGTCTCATCTGGAAGATACATAACTCCATAAATATGAAAGATTTGAAAGATATTTAATACAAAATATAATAAATCAGCACAAATAATAAACATGTAATTGCAATGTCAAGCATAGCACAGGCGTGTGAAGACTATAAACAGCAGAATAAAAACAAGACACACATTCCAAAGGCAAAATAAAAAAAAAAATCTCCCTGCAATTACAGGCCCCCGATGGGTTACACTTAGTCCGTGTTTCAGCGCATTGCAAACCCCGGCTCAACAACTCTAAGAACATCAAATGTAATTAAAGACAGTTGATTAGATGTGGTTGGTGTGTTGTGTTTTTTTTAAGGAACCAATGACTGTAATGTGTTTGTTGCCCTTCCCCCTCCCATTGCTCGTGACTACAAGGAGGACAGACCAAGGCTGCCACCTCTGAAGGCTTTTTCTAAGAGAACCAAGCCCAAGAAGCACCAATATCCTCATGCAGTATTTTATCTGAGGCCTTGAACGTGCATATTAATGCCCTACTGACAGTATCAGCCATGCATTTAACATGGCCCTTCGTGCCTGAGTTGGTCTGTTTGATTTTTCACTCAACTCAGGGGTATCTGTATGACTAACTGGTGTCATGCTCTAACCAGGAAAGGATGTGAAGGGAACAAACAATCACAACAATCAACCTCTTAGTCTCAATAATGATAATAATAATAGTAATAATGTGGAATTCAACTTACTTTTTTGGTCTGTAGTCAGGGATGGACCTGTCCAGTGATATCCTGTCACTGAGCTGGGCATTGTAACCGTATTCTTCATACTTAGTCTCTGACTCGTGGCTATCATCTCTGAGGGTAGCAGCCATTCCCCCCTGGCCCAGGCCTCCTGGACCTTCAACTAATCCCATGGGCTTTGCCAGACCTAAATGAAATAGATTAAAAAAAAAAAAATTTAAATTATTCATACAAAGGTAATGGATAGAACCCCTTCTGTGACCACAAAATGTTTTCAGATAAGTGGGACCTGAGCTCCCACAAAGCTCAGCCCTGAAACCCTCATGGCTCTGTGGAAATTACCCTCAGCTTTTCCAACCAGAGTCCAAATCAACACATCTCGTAGAATCAGCGCATAACGAGCAAACTATAAAGAATTAATTAGCAGCTCTCGCAATTTCTTCCTTTTTCCAAAAAGAACCATTGAGAAAAAATTTTCCTGTAAGAACTGGAGGATTTCCCAGTATAGCCCATTATGGCTCCAACTCATTTGAAGGGAAATAACGTTCATTTCCACCACATGGAGACGTGCCATTAACTCCACATTAACGTCAGTTCTGCAATACCTGTTGGACCTGAGGCATCTGCTTTGTGACTCCAAGCTCACTGAGCACCTGAATGGTCCAGGTTTGGTTCCCAGTTTGGGTACACAGCTATGGACTGGTGACCAGCTTCTGCTGGGTAGGAAGCACAGGGTAAATCTGATTCCACTGCACGAGGCAACAGACTGACCAAGAAGACAAGCAGGGAAGGGCTCGTGTCCTGTCTCAAACTGGGCAAGGAGAACTAAAGAAAACATTCCAGCTGGGCTGGGCTGACCCCCAGCAGGCTGGCAGAGCACCTAGTCCTGCTTATCAACTTCCTGCTATTAAAAAAATCCAAATAATGAAAAAATCATGAGTTACCAGCACAAGCCACTAAAAATTCTGGAGAATCTGGACCCTGTGCAATAATTGGAGACAAATCTAAACCACAGCACTGTGCTGAGCTGTTCCTTGCTAAGACACCACTGAGTGTGCTGGGTGAGAACAGGACTTATGGTGCTGATGGTCATTCTCCAGTGCAGCCCTGAGAGGTTCTATATTAATTATTACAAGCATTATGATGCCTAATATTATGATACTTAGGGCATTTAAGAAGGACTGTTCGAATTTTCTGTGAGAAAAGTGGAGAACAAGACAAATCATAGTTTTCTCTTGAAACATGACTAAAACTCAAGGGTTGTCTTGATTTCAAACCACAGAAATTCTTCTAACCTTACTAAGTGAAGCACTTCAATCCAGTATTCCTGAAAATATTTCAGGGAGCTTCATTTTGAAGGAAATTGTAACATTTGTCCTTTTTGTTCCCATTTAGGATGAGAGGCTACTTGGCACTTCGACCAGCTGTAGTATTTAACTTTACTTCCTCTGGAAAAATCAGAACAGAAGGGCCTAATGTTGCCATCCCTGGCCTGGCAATTATTCCTTGCTCAAGTAATTACAGAAATTACATGTCTGAGACTCTAAATCTCTCCCCACCCTGAAGGAAAAGCAGAGCAGCCTAATCTTCCTGCATGATACAGTCTCAGGCTGAACAGGCACTAACAGCAAGCAGTGATGCTGCAAGACTCTGCTTTACATGCCCAACATATGGAATCTTAAAGGGGGCTCAGTTTAGGAGAAAAGTCAGCAGTTCCCTCCAAAAAAAATCTCAATTTAGGTACTTCTAAAAAATAATAAAAAAAAATCCACCAGAAAACCAGACACTTCACAAAGCCTATGTCCTTGAAAGACCTCAATGTGGAAATTCAGTTGCTGATCATTTGGAATCATCTAGGCTGGGTTCTGATGTTACATCAAAGCAAACTGAAGATGACTTCATTAAAGTTAACTGACCTGCTTTGATGAAAGGGTCTACAAGACGTGGCATGCTCACTTGCCTTTAAACAGCAATTTAATTCCAGGAGTTGAAAACTTCTTTCTTTACGCCCTGTGCTCTTGCAGTTTATGGAACAAAATACTTGTGTCTTTAAGGCACAAGTAATGGGAGAATGAAACTTCCATCCCACAGGAAGCATCAGGCACTTTGCTACTTTTCTTAGGAGGGAATCAGTTAGACAGCCTGCCAAACCATGCATAATGACTATTATTTCATCTACCTTTTTCCTAAATCTGATATTCTAGCTCTTCATGCTGCTAATTGATCTTGTTCTGGGAGGGAGCCATTGCTCCCATCACTAGCACAGTGCAGATGGTGACTTGCTAACCTCAAAATCCACCATTCCTGCACTGGTCAGCAGTGAAAAAACAGAAAAGGAGTGCCAGTTCAGCAGCACCTTCACAAAAACAGGTTGGATGCCCAGTGAGATGCTGGTTTTAAAGCTATCTTTTCTTTAAAATTTTTAGACTAAAAATATCCACAGCCCAAGCGCTGGGATTGGCCACAGCCAGTTCAATGCTGCAGATGACGACAAGGTCACAAATAATTAGAGTCTGCCATTCATCTCAAATTTATTGCTCACACTGCGGTGATTTCTGTGTAAGACAGAAATTTTTGGGAGAATGAAGAGCAGAATGAACGGGCCTTAGTTCCTTAACCAGATTAATTACTCCACAGGATGCATAATTTTCTAGGAAGAGACGAGATCTTCTCTTTCTCATCATAAACCCTGTCACAATGGGAAAAGTACTAAAGAGATTTATGTGAGAAACTATGGCAAAAGCCAGATCAGATTACACCTGTGATTATTTTACTATCCTTTTTTTTTCTTTTTCTTATTTGCAACACAATTCCAGGGAGCTGTAAATCAGGTTGAGTCGAGGTTCTGGGACAAAATTAACCTTTCGACAACTCAAACCAAAAATAAGTGATTGAAAATAACCATACAACCACCTTCACTATAGTATATCCTTGATTCCCATAAATACTGCACAAACTTGGGTTAATGACCATAACTAAAGAGGGGTTTGACACACAGAAACATTCAGCAAATCACATCCCACAGGGATACAAGCTCCAACTTCCTGCGAGAAGGAGGAGAGCACCAAACAAGACCTCATCCAATCTTAAACAACTCCAGCACTTCCATTTACCTGAAACCCAAAATGCAGCCTTATTTTTCATAGCTGCAGTCCAGTTTGAAAGGTTTATGTCCCCTGGTACCCCAAGCCATCTCTGCAGATGTACCAGGGAGAAGACAAACAGCCCCCTGGGGCTGATGGTCTGGAAAGGAAAACGCCGCAACGACTTGTAAAGCTGAAGCACTTGATGTGCAACTTTTTGGCTCTATAAACTGGAAGGTGGAGTGGGTTTGTGCCTTGTCCTCATCTCCAGACCCCAAGTAAAAAGCTTCCCAGTCTCCATGCCCAGATGAGCAGCAATCCCGTGAGGAGACTGATGGATGATGGTGAAGGGATGAAGTGATTCGGCAGCTCTGCCTGCAGGAGGGCTGCTCCTTTTCCACCCCCACAAGCTGATCAGGCAGAGAGACCACAGGACCACAAGCCTTGGAAATTGTGTAGATTGTGTAGACAAATTACCTGGAAAGAGGACTGATATTCAACCCCTTGTGTGCTTTGCCATGTGTTTCTTCTTCTTCAAAGGACAGTTTGAAGAACTGTCAGTTCTTCCAACTGTCAGAAGGACAGTTCCTACCCCAAAAAACTCTCTGTAAATCAAGACAGGAAAGATAATCAGAGAAGAAGACATGAAGACAGTATGGATCAGTGGGAGAGGCAGAGGTTGCAGGCAAGGTAGAGGAGAGGGATCCAGTCCATCAGTGCTGACAACAGACCAGCTGAGGGGAAAAAAAAGGAACATTCTGTCCTTGCAGAACCATCTTCTCTCCTGCATCTGCTATTCAGTGGTGCAGCACACACTCCCTGCCCTCTTCCAGGCCTCATCTTTTGTTCCTGGGCTTCACAGAAACACAGCATTGTGCAGGCTACTCCCCTCTCTAGGCACAAAATTCATTAGTGCTTTTTAATTGGAAGAAATAGTGTGTTTTTATGTACAGATATCTAATATCAAAAGTAATTGCTTTTATAGAACACTCATTTGGAGCTGGTTTCCCCTTGAGATGAGAAAATGTATTCTAATTACAACAGATAATTCAGGAGGAGATAAACAGATTGACGACTGGAAGGACCAAGGAACAGCAGCTACACAGTCCATTGGAGATGAAGATAAAAGCTCATTTGTGATGTAGGACACTGATTCCAAGTTTATAGATGAAAGGAGAGGTGCCAGAATTTCGCCAGAGATAAACAAAAATCAATTTCCTAACGTGCAGAGATCTTTGGGCAAGGGAGAGCTATCTGATATATTTTTAAACTTAAATTTTGACTAACAAAATAAAAAGCCCTTTTCCCATACGCAAAACTTTAAATGATATGTAACTCTGATTTTTCGTTTCATTTGCATTTTAATGATCAAAAAGATCATTCACAGAGAAAGACCGGTTTGTTATTTTTAAATAAATAACAGATGCCACGATCCTTCTAGAAGTTTTTAAACCCCAGATGACTGGTGGTTTGTGCTGGCAAGACACATAAAATGGATTTCTCTCTTCAGGGCTTTGGAGGAAAGCCAGAAAACTCCTCTGGTGATGGCATAAATCTGGAGTTGAGGAGGAGGAGCTGAAATGTTGGTGTATCTGCCCGACAAGCCCACTGATATTAAAAGCAGACAAAAATCTGAGTGTCATCAGTTTGGCACTTGGCCCCTGGCAGTAGCCAATACCTGAGGCTTCAGAGGGAACGGAACACAAATCATAAAGCACTTGGCCAATTAAACTCTGCACTGCCCCTGGAAGCAGAGTTCCCTTCTGAACCCTACAGGCAGGTAACTAAAGCCCTGAAGCAAAATATTAGATTACCCTCATTATCTTAACTCAGACAGGTAGAAATAGGGCTTAAAACTACCCAGTGTCCTTTAAAAGCCCAGCCACTGATATTGGATTCAGTGGCCTCCTGCAGCAAAGATTTCTCTGCTACTGTCACGATCAGAGTGTCACTGACTCACATGAAATGGATCATCTGTATCAATATATTAGATTTTCTTTTACTTTTTCAGGGAAACAGAGGTGAAAACTCCCAGGGGAAAGTGATCATTAAAACAATAACAGAGCCATTCTAGAGGAAGAGAAAAGGGACTTCTCCTTGAAAAGATCCAAGGTGCAAGAGCTAAAACGCTGGGGCTGTTTAATTAGATTCAGGAACAAGCTGTTCCAGGCCAAGTTAAAGGGCTTTCATTTCATAAATGAGGAAAATACCTTTTGAAAAGCAGAGAGTTTGCTTGTGTGAATCAGAGGCAGGGAAGGAATGCAGCGGTCACTGTGGGAAGGGGGTTCTGACCCAAGGTCTGACAGGATGGAGCCCACAGCTGGAATCCTGGAGATGCTGTTGGATGCAATGACCTTTCCTTGCACCCAGAGAGCTGACTGCACACCTCTCACTATTAAAAACATCCCTTTGATTTCTGATGCAGTTCTGGATTAGAAATCCCTGTCTGCTCTGTTCTCAGAACAGCTCAACCATATCAGTCAATCCCACAGGGTTAGGTTCCACAAAGAAAAATCATTGTTTTTAAACATCAAGAATCCAAAAAAAAAAAGCATCTAACTTCAGGTCCTATGGAAGTTCATACAATTCTAGACTCCACTGTGCTGATAATAAAGTCTAAAGTAATCAAAGGCTCTATCAGATCCGACATTGCCCAGCCTGCCAAATTACTGCCTTTTCAGCCCAGGTTTCAATCAGGCACCCCTGGGACACTGTCTCAAGAGGGATTGTGTCCAAGGCTAAGCAAGTCTCTTCCCTCCCTGCTCAAGGGTGTTTGGAGAGCTTGGACAAGGCCAGAGGAGCCCATCTCCTGCAGCATCACTCTGCAATCCCGCTCCGCATCATCTGCAGACGTTCAGACGCCTCCCTGCTCATTTACCTAAACAGCCTGCTATCAAATTAAACTAACATAATCACACAGGGAGCTTCCCCAGTAACAAAGCCACACAGAACACTCTGCCATTTGTGTGGTTGAGGGGTCGTTCAGCTCGTTTTACCCAGCCCAGGGTGACGGCAGCCAACCCAGACCGGGAGCTGCTGGAACTCGACATCACAGCGCGCTGCAAAGCAGGTCTCGATTTTCCACTGCTGTGGGATTAGTCACTTGAGTTCCCCTCTGGCAGTGCAACCACAATAAAGAGGCAGTGTTAACAACTACAGACCTGCTGGCACACGCACTGTTCTCCCTTCCCTGCTCCAAGAGTCGCTGTCCGCTGTCCTTACTGGCCCTCAGAGAGTGACGTGATCGCAGAAAGTCCCTGCTCTTGTCAGAGCAGAGATAGTTTTCTCTCTGCTGCCTCTCAATCTCATCATCAGGCATTTCTCCTTGGGAATACGTGGCACAAGAGATCAGCTGCCCCTGAGGATGTGAGATTTCAAATGCTTCCCTCCAATCTCTTAAAAACCAGTTCATTTGGATATTGGTTTTCCCAGGAGCCAGAGGGAGCCTTGGTTCCTCCCTTTTCCTCTCAGCGTGATTTTGACCTAAAGGTTCTGTAAAGGTGACATGCTTTTCTTTTACATCACTGCACAGCACTATCCATGGCTGGTTTCAAACCATACTCATTTTCCTGACAGACTGTCTGGTTTACATCTGTAGATACGTGTATTTTTCTTGACCTGTGTTTGTATTCTTCTTTTTCAGGCACATCTTTGACACCTCTCAGGGAGTTTGGCTTGGGAATTTGGTTGAGACAGAACCTGCATCTCTGCTTTCCCTCCTCTTTCCACTTTATTTTTCATATCTCATGTCAACACGCACCACAGCTGTGCCTTGCTTGTCAGGGCCAGGCTGCAGTGTCTCCTTCCATCAACCTCTTAAAGTGTGCATGACTTAATTTCCTGCCAGCAGGACAAGTCAGTTTGAAACCAAACACAGGCCACATTTTAATCAGCAAAAATACAGCCCAGACTCCAGCAACTAAAACCAAAATGCTTACAAATCAACAAAGCAGGGCAGATTTGAAGCCACAATGGGTGAAGAAAACAGCTATGCAGAGTCCTCCTAACTGATGAGATAAACTGACAGCCACCTTTATAGCAGATCTATCTTTTAGAGGATGTGCCCAGCTAAAGGTCTGAGGCTCTCCTGCTCACAGAGAAGGAGGAACAGAAGCAGTCCACAATGCTGAGAATCTTACTTGGTTTTGAAGTGCCTTGCTATTGTTCAAGGAAATGCTGAGGCTGGATTTGGTTTTGGCTCTAGAAAGGAAAGCCTTAGCTCTTTATATTCACAAAAGAAAGCCTGTTTAGAAATGAAAGACACGATGTTGCATGGATAGCTTATAACATACAATTAATCAGGGATTTATCAGGGACAAATAAAAAGAATTAGGTACCATATTCTCTGGGGGAAGTAAATCAAAGGATGAGATAGCTTTGCAAAAGAAAGGAGGAATGAGGATAAATAGCAATTGCCAATAAATTTGGAGAAAATGAAGATGTAACGTTAGCGAAAAAATATTGGCACAATGTTTTATTTAAAAGCGGTAATAAAAACATTGCTTACTTTGATTTCTGCCCTTTCTGGTTTATTGTTGATATAAAGATAAATTGACTCAGACTTCCAGCAGCGGGGAAAGCTCCGATCCGCTGTTACAGGCACTCTAAAAGCCAGTCCTGCTATAATAACTGATTCATTATTAACAAGATTGGCTTCGTTGCGTGTGGGTATTTGTAGGAATTGACTGTGACCTGGGGCTAGTTTAGGCCCTGACAAAGTCACTGCAGGACAAGTGGGCTTGCTTTGACAAAGGCAGGATGCATCTGACAACAACAGAGCATGTTTCAATTACCACACCTAGGTAGAACTTGGACCATATATAAAGACAATGAAATTGTGGATCAGCCTTCTTCAATTTACTTTCCTAATGCCTCTGACTGCAGTGGTGCTGCTTATCTGGTTTCCACCAGGGCAATGTAAAAAAAAAAAAAAAAAAAAATCAAGTTTTCAGAGACCCAATTTTTCTTCAAGCTTTCCTTTCCTCTCTGCTGAAATTCCATGAAAGAATGAATGTTCCTGTCCCCTGATGTGTCTCCGGTTTGTACTTACGACTACATTATGAGGTGTTAAATTACACAGTAAAGAGAGGAATGAGGACAGTGATAGAAGGTGCCTTTCTACAGGAGAAGATCATCCTTCAGTGAAGAGACTGCTATGAATCAGAATCTGAATTTCAGAAACTCGAGTAGTGAGTTTACAGCTTGGACTCATCACTCCTCAAGGACACGGAGCAGACACTTTACCTGGCCACGCTTTAAACTTTAGGTCACACCCACGTTTCTCCTGAGCAGGAGGAGCTTTTCAGCACCAAATGGTCCTGGAGGAAGGTAGTGCTGAGCCCCCTGGGCCATGGCAGGTATCGTTCAGCAGCAGGGTGTGCTCCCCACCACCTGGCAAAGAGCATTTCTCTGCTCCTCACAGGATTTAACCATTCAGTCCCTCCTGAAAGGCAACGAGACAAGCTCGACAAACACCCCCAGCCTGCCATCCTAGACCCCTGAAAGGAAAGGAAGCTCTCCCACAGCACTGGTGTAGTGTCAGGGAAGTGTCACGCTGCTATAGTTATTAACTGAAATAAGCAGGAAAGCAGAGGGAAAAAATGCTCCTGTTAACATATGGCCAATTAACAGAGCAGGCAGAGGAATCCAACGTGCAGATCTGAGACTGGTTCCTTCGGAAGCGAAGAACTGGATTTTCATGTTTGTGTTTAAATGAGTAAAAATCCCATTTGTCACCAATACAATTTACAGCCTGGCTTGCTACAAAAAAAAGCAGTTTATGGGACCATGCTGCCTGCATTTGTCTATCAGTCTGCTTCCCTCTCCATGCTCTCCCCTCACCTCTGCTCGTTAGATTTTGAGGACTGCTTCTAATTTCAGCCAAAGCTTGGCAGACAGTCAGAGGTCTCCAAAAGTTACATTTCTGCAACTGTCACAAAAGTCGGCACCTGGGAAGAAAGTGCCATTAAAATGTTCCTACTGAGAGAAGAGGTTTGGTGAAAGATCAAACACAAGAGACCTGTTGGAGCTATCAGAGACCACCCAAGAATTCACCCCCGGGGATCCCAACCCACAAGAAAGCCAGCTTTCTTGGTTTAGCTGCTCAAGGAACTAAACGCTTATTTTTAGGATGAAATGTGTTAATTACTGGATGCCTAGGTCTGTTGGATGTCTGACAGTTATATATATATATATCCCTGATTAACAGTGTCACAAATTAAGATGCTGCTGAGGCTCCAACCTCCTCAATTAAAGTGAGGGAACAGATAAGGGGAGGGGATCAAAGGAGCAGAGAGATGAGCTCTCAGAACAGCTGAAGGGCACAGGACAGACCCACCTGGAAATGAAGGCCAGGTCTTGTATTTCAGCACCTTGGAATATTTTCTTGAACCTGTCACTGAAGCTGCTGCTTCTGTCCCCAGTTCCAGTTTCTGTGAGCTTACCACACTGCTTCTGGCCAGGTGTCAGGGGCCATGAGAACCAGGGGAAGTGGTAAAACAGCACACTTGGGTGATGAGATTAGTTATGAAATAATGAGGAATGTGTGTGGTCCCGTTCAGAAGATACCATGTCAAAGAAAATTCCCATGGAAATGCCCAACTTATTAAATGAATTCTTCTCTTGGAAAGGGAGACAGAGACTCAGAGCTGAGACACCATGACAGCAGGACACACACACCACGCAACTTTGCCTGTTTCCCCTGGCATTTATCACAAAATCAATCCTTCAGATTGTTTGTAGCAGGTGTGCTTTTCCCTCCCTACCCTTGGAAGGAATATAAAGCAAGGTATGATCCCAAACCCACACAAGCCTCATGAGCAGAGGAGCAAACAAAACCTTTCTTATTTCTTTCTTTTTTTTTTTTTTTTTTAACAGAGAATTTGTCAGTTCAGTATCTGTCAAAATCCTTCTGAAAATAATCAACCTTTAGTTTCACAACCATATGCTGAGACACTTGTATCTAGCACAGAGAAGCCACGGGCATGCAATAGCACCCATCAAACAGATTAGAGGCATCTTCTCCCAGTTCAGGGACAAAACCCAAAGGTCATACACTGATTTCTGTTTGTAAACTAAATTTCCATCCAGAAATATCATTTTGTTTTACAACACCACATTGTGTCCCATCCTACCCTAACACAGAGCATTGCCTGGCCATGTCTTACTGGTGCTGACCCTGCATGAGCTGTCCTGTCCTTTGGGCCAGATTCTGACTTTGGCACCACAGTACCATACAAGTAGGGGATGCAGGAGACAGCTTTCACCTCTTGAAACTCTGCTCCAGAAAAGGTCTCACCACCCTGTGTTCAGATGGATTGTCAGACCCTGGTATGGGCCTGACCAGAATAACCTGCAGAACATCGTGCTGCCAGGGGGAATCCCAGCTCTCCTTAGGGCCAGAGCAGCCCTGCTGGCACTCATGGATGATCCCTGGTTCCAGTTCAGTGACCATTAGGAAGTGTAACAGGAGAAATCTGACACATTCTTCCTCTCATTCTTCCACAGGCTCCGCTGTGTCTCTAGGACAGCAGTGTTTGTGCTCCAGCACCTCGACAGTTTGATTAAAGGCTGAGAGGGGCCTAAACAAGTCGTCCTGTGAGATATGCAAAAATCCTTGGGCAACCATCAGCGCCCTCTCCGAGGGCTGCATCCCTCAGCTCATGTTCCCTTGGCATTCTGGGCTGCTCCAGCCCAGCTTCAAAGTCAAGGCCACGTCTTTGTTCTCTCAGAAACGTTTCTCCTCCGTTTGCGCCCGTCTTTTGTTCACTCCTCTCCAAATTCTCACTTTGTGAACTTTTTGACGTGTGACAGGAGGAGGGAGACAAAGAAGCCAGTTATTAGGCAGATCAGGTTCAGAATGAATCACAGAAGAAATTCCTAATTCCATGACCTCATCTAAGAGGGCTCTCTGCAGCCTGGCTTTGAGTTATGTGGGCCTGGAATGGGAACATCGCTGTGAATATGGGAACCATACCAAGCTGACTCTTTCAGAAAACAGAAGGTTTTACATATAACCCCACTGGATACAAGCATTATAAAAGCCACTTCCCTTCCGGAATTAATTTGCTGTTGAATGAAAATGCATCGAGCCAGATGGATCTATTTCAGGAGGAGGACCAGGCTGGCACAGGTCTAAAATCAAAGATTATTGGGTTTGTGTATTCGAAGCTGGAATAGCTGAGAGCAAAGCGCTCAGTGCAGGTGCTGACACGTTCATGTCTGTGCCTAAAGGAGCATCCCAGGAAGGAGGCACCGAATCAGCCTGCAAATATTAAACTGAAGAAAGAGGGGAAATTTCTAATAAATACCTGCAAAGCTTTTCACTGCTCCTTGCAATGCCAGCAGTGAATAAACAAAAGACATTCTTCAGCTGCTGAGAAAGTTGACACTTCCAGCAGATGCAAAAGACCATTCAAAAAAAATGGGAGAAAAGACTGGTCACCAGGAAGAAAAACGCAAAGCAGGCTCCAGTGGGGCCTTTGGTTGCCCATGTGCCTGTGATGGCTTTGGAAAGCCAGTAGCCTAAATCCACAGACCTGGATTCTGGGGATTCTCCACAGAAACTACATGACAGAACTACCAACAAAGCTGGTGCCAGTCACCAGTGGCACCGAGCTCTGCAGGCACAGGATTTTGCAGCTATCAGTAGCCTCATTTTACACATGGCTGGACGACCAGAAACCTGCCTCACGAGGAATCCGTAAAGCAACCGCAAATTTTAATCCCGAGGAAAACTCACCTTTGGGTTACACAATGCTATTTCAATTGGGGATATTTTTAGTCTTATCACTGCCTTCAGTTCAGCATGCACAGGAAAGAATACCACCAATCTTTTCTACGGCACGAGGCTTGCTTGAAAATGAGTTAATATAACAAAAAAAAATACATTTTTATTTACAAAAGCTTCACATCCTAGAGGCATATGGGAGCTGTAGAAAAAAAATAAACTCAATTTCTAAAAGGGCAGTAAGGCCCCATTGCCAAATAAAACACAAAAACCAGCGTAAAAAATCCAAATGAAAAACAACCAATTAACCCTATCACCCCACCAAAAATGCCAGAGACAAAATAAGAAGCAAAACTTCTCCAGTATTGCAGGAGAGGGTTTTCCAGCTGTCTTGGTGGATGCCTTCCAAGGAAAACGAGCTCCTGTGCAAACAAAGCCCCTTTTTGCTTTGCAAATGCTCCTGCAGTACTTCTGGCAGGACAGCCACGATCAAGTGCTGATCTGACCCCCTGGTCTGAGCTTCTCTTTGAAAAATGCCAACTGGAGCCAAACAGTGCAGACACAGAAGCAACCCCAGACCAGGAGTCCGAGGCAGAAACACAGAGTTCACCATGCCTATACCAGGAAGGGGAATCATTCCAAAACCTTCAAGCTAGAAGGATCCTGCTCCCAACCAGACTGAAGCAGTACAGGGACACAGCAAGACCCCATCCTTTATACGGAATATACATCATCATAACTAGCCAATATACTGCTCATTCTGAGGCAAAAATACTTTCATTTGGACGAATTTACTCTTGGAGTTACTACACTGGTAACCACTGACTCGTGCTGATGGCTCTGGATCAATAGCCAAGATCAATTTAGGCAACTGATTTCAGCAGGACTAAGTGCATGGGTGAGCTGAGGAGAATCTGAATCATTGCTGCAGTCATAAAAACCTCCTTGAGCAAGTTACCCCCTCCAACCAGCAGTGTCTGTCACTCCTCACAAGGTGCTGCTGACAGCAGAGCAGGGTTGGCAGGAGCTGCAGTTTGCTTAGGAAGCACTGTCAGCTTTATATCTGGCTCAGATCCCCGACTAAACACAACTGCTGCACCTTCATCCACCCAGTCTGGGTTATTTAAATGTGATTCCAAACGGTGCCGTGAAATAGGTAACACTCCCCTGGAGTATTTTGGCATCAAATATCTCTGCCTGGCAGAACCATTTTTAGGTAGCAGCGCTTGGAGAAGCTCTTTTAAAAACCTTTCCCTGGGTTTAGTTTTCTTAATCATTGCCCATTCTCCCAGGATGACATGCAAATTACAGCTCATGTATTAAAAGTATAAATCAGCCCGTGGTGGCAAGTGAAAGTGCTTCTGGAGAATGGCTCCATGGGAGGTGGTGCACGGCTTAAGACATTCAGAAATCTATATTCTCACCTCTTCTAAAAGATGTTTTGCTCATTTACTTCAACAGCTCTTCAGCCCCCAAGAGAACTGAGTGTCCACACTGCACATGATGACAAAGCAGAATCACTCTATTGTCTCCTCAGCTCTCTACCTTGCTGCTGCCCTCAGACTCTCCTTCAAAGCCAGTAATCAAGGACATACTTAAAAAAAACAAGCCAAAAGAACATTAAGCCTTTGGCCATTTGGTAGAGAGTCTCAAAACCATCCTTTTTCTACTGCATTGTTTCACTGAGGGCTGCCCTCAGCAAGGACACAAACCAAGTCATGGTCCCAGGCTCATCCTTCGGTTTTTGAGAAGATCCTACAGAACCAAGACTGACACCTTCATGCCCAGCAGCACTACCATGTGTTCAAACTCCAAGTAACCCAAGCTAAGTGAGAGGGCCTTAGATCAAGTTGCATCACTCTGCTCCGTGATTGCTGCCTCCTGTTCCCTAAGTCTAGCAGCAGATCTTGGCTCAGGAGATGGCCTTGCTAGCAGGTGATTTCTACACTCTTTTAATGCCTTACAGGACTTGCCGAGTAATCAGCAAGTGCCATTCGTGGTGCAGCTTGTCTCCAAAACTGCCTGGGAAACCTAGACACTCCTGAACACCTGAACAGAGAAAAACTATAGGGCAGAAGGACGACTTTTAATCTGTTTGCATCTGCCCTGATGTCCTCAAAATGGGTTTTGCCTCCACCTACGAGGCTTTCAGATATGGCACCACAGCAATGGGTTTTAGGAAAAGCAGACACATCCAATTAACATTTGGCTGCTTTAGCTCCGTGCTCTCAGCAGAAGATGACTTTGGGTCAGTGGGAGGATCTCTATCTGGCTTTCCTCCTCAGAGACTGGAGGTCTCTGATTTCAGAGGACACTTCTGATCAATAGGACTACAACAAGGTTGGAAGCTGCTCTGCTGTCATTGGCTTTCTTCCTTCCTGTTATCCAAGACATCACAGGCTCTTTTCATTTTCTTCCTTTTTTTTTTTTTCCCTCCCCTTCAGTGTGTTAGTTTAAACTAAGTGATGGTAATGACTACCAAGTGAAACCCCTCAAATAACAACAATAATAAAAAAGTATGCCAAGTATACCCAGAGAGAGAAACTGAGTGCCCATTAGTAAAGTTAGAGAGGGGCATTAATAAAAGGAAGATTTGTTAAACATGACTCATTTATTTTCCTTCCTTTCATAAATCTTATTATTTCCTTGGAGAACCGCCACGCACTCAGTGGCTGGAACTGCATTCTTAAATGATGCTCTTGGTTTAACTGCTACCTGCCTTTATTTACTGAAACATCAAATACACAGGCCCTAAAACCCCCTAAGCTCAGAAAACAACCCCACCTCCCAATATCAGGAGCATTCTAATCCTCTAAACCTGTACAGAGGCTGTAGGTGTGCAAGACCCACACTGCAGCTCTTCTCCACAAAGATCACAGACCCATCTTTACTTTTCCAATCCCAGCCACACTCAGAAAGAAATGGAAAGATGCTGAACTGGAATACTGCCGAAAAGGCAGCAAAAACAACATCAGTCAAAGATTTCCTTTCTGCCTCTGCAAACATTGTTTTTGATCCTATACAGTACAAATGATTCAAGCTCTGTACAAATGAGTCAATGATAAAATTACCACATGATTTTTTTTTTCCCCCTGTCAAAAAAAGCTTTCTTCCCAGCTACAAAGGCAAAAAGCAGCAACATTACATAAAACCAATAGTTACTGCTATATGAAACACAGAGTACAGGGAGACTTTAAAATCACTGATGTGCTGCTGGAATGGAGACATATTTTTTTGTGTTTGCCAATATTCTGCAGAGTTGAACACCATTTGGCCTGTATTACAAAAGAGATCTGCCCTCTTTTTTAACTAAACTTTTTTGACCTTTTCTTCCTTAAGTGCCTAAATAGAGTAATACTATTTTGAAGATTACCTTACATTGATACAGGGGCTATCCAAATATTGGCTTATGATGTTTTCCTTCCGTTATTTTGGGGAATAAAACCTTGACCTTCCTGAAAGCACTGATTATGAATTTCCTCAGCTACATAAATCAAGACTAACACAACTGAAGCCAACATGACAGGGAAATCAGTCTTCTGGGCTGGACCATCACTTTGCAACACAGAAGGTCAGGTCTGTAGCAATGGTGACCTACCTAAGCTTGACAATCTGACCCAGCACAAGAGAAAATACTTGTTATGTACTGTGTGGTAACCCATAAACAGCAGCCTAACCCAAAAAAAATGTTGTTTTTTTTTTCAATCCCACCTTGCATTCCTTTAAAAAACTCCTCAAAATGGGACCACACGAAGAAGCCCCTCACTAGGGCCCCTCACTTACTTTCCATATGGAAATACGGAACCATTTTCAACCAGTCACAAGCCCACGAGGAACAAACTGTCCTGTTAAAAATACTCCTGTACCTTTTAGGTATGCAGATTGCCAGGCTGAATTTTAAATGCAATCACTTTGCTCCCAGTACACTCTGAAAATCAGAAGTCCCAGTCAGCAGGAATCAGTCCTCTGCACCCAGGCCCTGCTATTTCCATCAGTTTAAGCCTCTGTGCTGCAATTATGTGAATTGTCCACTTTCCTCCTCCAGCCTCCTCCATGAAATGCATATGTAACATAAAACCCATTTATCACACTGGAAATTGCTGTTGTATTTAAGCTCCCCAAAGACAGCAAAATCAAATTATGATGTGTAACGAATGATAATCTGTCAAACTCAAGGGAATACTCCCAATTTATCCCTCCGTGTCTGGAACAGAACAGGTCAAAGGGGTCTAACGTAGAATACATGGGTGTGAAGACGTGATATGAACACACACAAAGAGGAGATGAAAACACTCTTAATCTTTGCAGATTGGATGAAATCTAATTACATGTTGTATTGATTGTTGTGTATTACTGGAAAGAGACACTGAAAAGGAAAAAAGGCAATTAGAGTGAAATTGTAGCCTGACCCCTCAATTGCTTTTGGCATGAAAGGTTATGCTCTACTTGGGGCATCAGAAATTCTTTACCCTCTATGGCAAATCATTAGCAACAGACTTAGTTGCAAAAGGGATTAGGGGAAAAATGCAGTCCATGAAATCATTTTCAATTTTTCCCCTTTACTAAAAAAAAAAAAAAAGGGAAAGGAAAAAAATTCCAAGGTGTTATCATTGTGCCATTTCATGAATTGCTACTAAGTCTAGCTGGCATTAGTTCTGTGCTCAATGACAATAAAACATATTCATCAATAGAAATACCATAGTAAAAATGAAAAATAATACATATATAGATGAACTAGATCTATAACAACTCGGTTTTTCAAAATAAATGTTGTACCCAAGGTCAAACGTCAAGAGGTAATATCGAGTCTCACCGGGGAAATTCCACAGCCACGTTTCATTGCTTTCCTTTCCCTTTTCATGCTCCATTCATTTACTTCCACCAAAGCCAGCAGCAGCTGAGCAAAAAGGAAAGCTTTTCAGAAATACTATTTTTCCGAGTTGATAAAAAAAAAACCGGAGCACGAGCCAAAGGAAAACCATTGTTTGGGTGTACGTCTGCACAACTCTGCAGGGAATCATGGCAATTCTCACTCATCCTCTTCGAAAAACTCTTGTTCTGCCAAAGCATAATTGCAAGGACCAGCTTTCTCCTGACTTTCATGTGGGATCCTCTGCGTTCTACATGCTCCTCCACAGGCACTGCACTCACGGGTTTTATTCAGGCTGAGAAGTTAATGAGTTCTCAAGTGATTGGTTTGGGTTGCCTTTTTATACATTTGTAACGTGACTGCTCGTGATTATTTTCCCTGCAGAAGGTAAACTTCTAAACAACATTTCTCTGACTGTGTGCAAACAAATCTGTGTGACAAACAAAATCCTGTGCAGCTGCAGCTGCAGGGTTGGGTCTCTCACAGAGTGGCTTTCTATTCACCGGTAAGGTGGAGACCAGGTAAGGTCTGACCGGTTTAGGACTCATCTGAAGAGAAAAATGAAGCAACTCTTGATGACTTCAGTGCAGCACTTCCTAATTTCTTAGGACTTTTTGGTATGATTATGAAGTAGCTTATCTATGTTCATGTACCACTGTGTCATAATAAAAAACCCCAACAACTATGTCAGAGAGGAAGGGAAGGGAAATGAATAGGAAATCTGAACAACTCAGCTTCAAAAACTTTCTGTATTTTCGTATGCAAGAACTTCCAGGAAGAAAAAACTGCCTGCAGTGTTTATTATGACCTGAAGAAGCAACATAACATCAGTTCAAGTGATTTCACTATGAACTTCCATATCCAACAAACCAAATTAAAGCAGAAGAAAGAAAAAGTTGCCAAAATAGGGGCACACTTTACAGAGAGCTTCCCATTTGCTGTGAAGCCCCAGCCATCACATGCAGTGGTGCCTGCTTGGTACGTTAAAGGACTCCTGCTGATGCTCCAGGGGATGCTGTGCTGGGATGAACCCCACACAGGGAAATCCTACCCAAAGTCTCACCCACGAACAACACCAAGAACAAATCAATTTGAGGCAAAAAAGCCCCGCTCAGCTGAGCTACAATGAATTAGATCGAGAACCTCGTGGCTTTCTGGAATATGTGAGAAGGATTTTCCTCTTAAATCCTACATTCTTCAAAACTGCTCCAAAACACGGTCAGGAAACACAGCTGTTGACACTTCCCTGTAATTCCTGAGTGTGTGTTTTTGTGACTAACACCCACACTCCACGTTCCCCTTCTCTTCCCTGTCTATACAGATGAGAGCGTAAGGGGATGCCTGTTCTCTAACACTTGCTGGCACAAACTGCAAATTACCATAACAGCCTAACTTACTTAGATTTATACATTCATTCAGAAAGTAGTAATAGGGAACATACTTTATCCTAACCCTCCTATTTGTCTGCATTTTGAGACGACAGCAGCCTTTGTTAAATCAATGTTATGAGTAGGATTTCCACAAGCAGCCTAGAAGCACATTTGCTATACTTAAACATATTTACACTGAAATTTTTATTTGGTGCTAGACACTAAATATTACATTTATTTCATCATTTTAGGAAAAACTTCACAGCTTCTTCTTGTCCAAAAAACTCATGTATTTAATCACATACTTATTTCCGTGATGTCTCACACTTAGAACTTTACAAAACTATCCAAATACAAATGTATTCATTTCAAAGAATTAGCTTCTATATGACATGTTAGCTGTCCTATCACAACTTTGATGGCTTAGCTCATTCTAGCTACCATGGAAGGGTTCTTTGCTTACCTACCAATATTTTTCAATGTTGGTGAATTCGAATGGTATGTCATAAAAAGAACTGGTGGATGCTTCTCCTCCTCATCAGTTACAATAACAAATGCAAATAGCAAAATCATTAAGGAAACATAGGGGTGCTATGTTTAAACAGACCATGAAAAGCACACAGCGTGAGAACTCAGCAGAATGTTTTAAAGTAGTTCTGCAACCAAGTATATGATTTTCAGCTATAGCCTAACAGCATATTTGCTCTTCAAACAACTTCCTATGCAGACTTAATATGCCCAAGCAAACTGTAAAACCTGGGAGGTTCCTAGTGGGGACTTCTCCCAGACCCAAAACTCGCGAACTCTGCGAGCTCCCTTAACTTTGCATCTATCGAGGCAGTCCTGACTCCGGACCGAGAGCTGGGGGAGAGGCAGGGTGGTGGTGGGAGGCTCACCGAGCCCCTCCAGCAGAACCCTGCAGGCACCTCTTTCCCCGGTATTTCAGCGCTCCAGCGGCGCGGTCAGTGCCGGGTCCCCTCCCCATGGTGGGGGACACTGCGGGCGCTCCCCCCAGCCCGGGGCACCCTCCCGGGGCACCCGGGCACTGCGGGGCCGGCGCCGCGCCCCCCTCCCAGCCCAACCCCCGTACCATTGAGCTGGTTGTAGACCACCTCCTCCAGGTGGTCCAGGCGCTGCAGGATGGACTCCCTGTCGGCCAGGCTGCCAACCTTGGCGCCGCGGCTCCTGGCCCGGCGGTCCGCGCTCCGGACGATCTGCACCAGCTCCTGGGAGCGGTCCTGGATCCTGCAGTAGACGGAGAAGAGGATGATGCCCACGAAGACCAAGATGTTCACCGTCAACAAAGTTTTGATTTTCCGTGCCACCGCCATGGGAGCCGCCGGCGCGGTGGCCGGGGGCGCATCCAGGCGCGGCGCCCGGCGGCCCCCGAGGCCACCCGGCTTAGCGGGGAGGGGGAAGGGGGGCGCGCCCGGGGCTCGGAGCGGAGCCGGGTGGGGGGGGGAGCGGAGCGAAGGCGAGAGGAGATGAGATGAGATGAGATGAGCGGAGCTGTCCTTCAGCACCGCCGCGCCGCTCCCCGCCCGGTGCCCGCCGTCGCCCCGCGGGGGCCGCGCCGCGGGCAGGGCGGCATGGAGAGAGAGGGGAGCGGCGGGGGCCGAGCCCGCCCAGCCGGCCGCGCTCGCTGCCGCCCCGAACGCCGAGCGCCGTGCGCAGTGACGTGCTCGGGGATCTCATCCACCAGCAGGCACACGGAGCGGAGGAGCCGCCGCCCCGCCTCGCCTCGCCTCGCCCGCGGCTCCCGCCCCGCGCCCCGGCACGGCCCTGCACGGCGGAGCGGGGGATGCTCCTCTCCCCCCACCCCCCTCCTCCACCCAGGGAACACGGCAAGGGACACACCTTCGCTGCGATGCCCAAAACGTTTCACCTTGTGCTGCCCGAGCGCCGCCAGGGGCAGCTCCTGAGCGCGGGCAGGGTGTCCTTGTCCCTGCTGCAGCCCCGCAGGTGAGGGGGATGATGCCACCACGCCCGTCTCAGCGCTGGGAAGGAGCGGAAAACAGCGCGAGGGAGAGCCGGTGGCTCGCTCAGCTCCATGGACTGCCCGGCAGCCAAAGCACAGCACCGGCTTGGGATCCTGCCTGGAGGTGGCATGGGCTGGGGCCACGTCCACGTGCAAGAGGGGTCCTGCCAAGCATACACAGAAATACAGAATCACAGAATAGTTTGGGGTGGGAAGGGACCTTTAAAGGCCCATTCACCAGTCCAACCACCCTGCAACTAGATCAGGTTGCTCAGAGTCCTTCCCCAGCTGACCTCTAGTGTTTCCAGGGATGGGGCATCTACCACCTCTCTGGGCAAGCTGAGACAGTATTTTACCACCCTCACTGTAAAAATTTTCTTCTTTATATCTAGTTTAAATTGATCATCTCTTAGTTTAAAACCATTAACTGTCTAAGCATGATGCCAATGGACATTAAATAACCCCTTTCAACATCTTCTCCATTCATGTTCCCAATGATCCTCCTTTTATACAAAGAAACATACCCATCTCACATCCTGGTTCTGGGAATTTTTCCCCTTCCATCCTTCCTTCTTGATTTCAGGAGCTGCCAACTCAAAATTCAGCAAAAGTTACAACCTCTGTGAATTCACTCGAACTTGGCAAGGCCAACTCAGGGTTTCCTGAGGTATAAAATCTCCCACTGCTGGTCCTACTTCTGACCCTCCTGCTGTTCACCTTCTGCAAGGTCCCCGAGGGCAGATTCTTTGAGAAGATGTGTTTCTGTCTCAGAGAAAATCTCCCCTTGTCTTTTGGGCATGACCAATGAAACCTGTGTTGGAGAGATCCAGCAGTCCAGAACAAGCCTAGACTGCAGTTTCACCATCATCTAATCTTATCCCTGGAAAAAAAGATGCCACGGGTTTTCTGCAGCGTCATGTCTTGCAAATAGGTACAAGATTTAGTTATTTCCTACAGTACTGGATTTTTAAACACAAATAATGCCCAAATGCATTGGGTCAAATCTTTCACTCAAGTTGTAGTAAAACTATCTAGAAGTCAGCTCAGCAGAAGCAGCTCAGAACCTGCATTTTTCCAGTGCTTTATAAGAAGTATTTATAAGAATACTACTTATTTCAGTAGTATTCTTATTGCAAGTCTCTCCCAACCTTACGTTTTCCTAGCCAATAACAAGTTGGTTTAAGAAAACATATTGAATTAATGCTCAAGTGCAGCTTATTAGGTGCCTCCACAGCATTTAATATATTATAGCAACACCTGCTGGTCTTGATATGGTTAAGAATCTGTTACATCCCTGTTTCCATTAGAAACTCCAAGTTCACGAGCTGGCCACAAGAATTCAGTTTGGATTCTGACAGGAGCTTATACTTTGTCCCAAGAGTTGTAAAACACCTTCAGCTCTCTCAGAGAGTTTACCAAGTTTTGAGGAGGACTTTTTTTTGCACCACTGCAGTTTTAAATGGCCTCTCTCAGAAACATGATTTCACCCATGATTGGCTTAGCAAAAGGAAACAACCGTTTGACCTAAGTAAATGTTTTTAAGTGGTCAGCTTGAAATAGTCTATGATGTGTACAGAAGAACATGAGAATATGCTTACACAGCTGAAACCTCACCTAACACCACTCAAATATTAGCTATTAGATCACTGCTCCTCCAGAGATCTCAAAGCAAGTTACAAAAGATAAACGAGAGCTGGCTGAAGGACAGCAGTAGTGATTTCAGGGAAAATGTCAGGATCAAAAAATGTCTTTTCTTTTTTCCTCGGAACAAAACAAAACAACCCCATTTGAAATATTTTCACACCAGCAGCACTGAGCTGAAGTCATTGTTTCCTGCCCAAAAGGGTCATGTTCCAATTTTTCTTCGCACAGGAAGGTGTGGATTGCCAAAAGAAAGCGAGATCGAAATCAGTATATGCAACAGCTGGACTTTGGTGTCAATACTTTAGCTGAAACCAGATGAATCAGCTCCAGCCTACAAATGGGGACCATGGGAAGGCACTGGTGGCTTGCTTCCCAATCAGTGGAACAAGCCAGAGGCAATGTCAGGATCCCATTCCAAACCACAAATCCAGTGTGTCTCTCTCACTATTACCTTCTCTCACTGATTTTCACTCCCACTCATCTCCACGGGTCTCCTGTTTCCACTCACATTGTCCAGGGTGGACGAGGAAGATGCTGTAACGACACACCAAGACACTGTGCAGTCAAATGACAGTCTGGAGGTGATCACACTATTTACATGTCTCTGCTACCAACTGTGCTCAGCCCAAATGAACACCTGGATGGAGGACAGCTGGCTGAAGATGAAGGTGATGCTGAGCAGCCAGAGGCAAAGACACTCAAAACCCAGTCAGCTCTCTGAAACAGCCATCTGTCACAGGCATCTCCCCTAATGGAGCAAAGATGGTTCACTGCCCTGGGGCAAATCTGGACTGCTGCTGGGCTGTCACATAGCTGAGGCTGTGCTGATAACTGCAGCATGGAAAAACAAACCTCGCTCTTGTCTCTGGCTCTCCTTGAAGCTGTGCTTGGTCTTGAACAATGTTGATCCTACAGTAGTTATGTTTGCTTGTGTTGACTTTTGGTTACTGCAGAGGGCCCCACCTTGGCACAAAGATGTTGTCAGAGAGGAAAACTTCAGCTGCTTCTGCATTTAAAATCCTGCTCTGCTTTAGCTACTGAGGTCAGAGACAGTACATTTCACTTAAAGCAACACAGAACTAAAATACTTTGGAAAGAACTCTCTGAAAGTGTCCATCATCTCACAGCTCTGATCTGCAGAGCCCATCATGCAACTACTCAAGGCAAGGGACTCCAAGTCAATCTGAAGTTCATCTGGAGCTACCAACCTCAACCAGTACAGAGGGACTACCTGCGTTCTTTTTAGCCAGCTAGTGAAAACTGTAAATTGTGTGGCAACTGAATATGACCAGGATACCCGTCACCATCACCTGGACAGTTCCAAGTTCAAGTTTTCCCAAAAAGTGGTCAGAAGAACTGATTAAAGAAGAACATGTCAGACCTACAAAATGCCATCCCTACACAGAGCCCTTGGAGGCTCCATGCCTTCTGCTGTACAGCCCCAGGTATGGTGGCTACATAACCACATAATCAATTTGAGTTTCAATTTTCTGTGAGCTGTTTTCTGTTGAATTTCATTTTAATGTCCCTAGGAGGAGATGAAGGAATCGGCTGATGAAACAAAATAAGTAAGATTTTACTTCTGAGGAAAGGCAAGAAGAAAGTGATTGAAAAGTTTCTTGAAAGTTTTTTGAATTTAAAAAAGCTTAGGATGGGAAAAAAATGTTGAATTCAAATTAATAACCACAAAACCGTTCCCAACCACTTTTCCAAAAGGACACAAGACTGATTTACCATATCTAAAGAGACATACCTCTCTGATCATTCTCCTGCATGATATGAGACATTTGCAAGAATGAATAATGCGTAGAAGGGAAGGCTTTGATGTTTAAAGTATTTGAACACTAGCTTGAAAGAAAGAAAAAGAGACACGGCAGACAAAATATTATGCCAGTGATGATCTGCAATTGCAGATTCCAGCTGTAGTTATTCACACACACTGACATCACCTACCCCCATTTCATTTTCCTAATGAAATCCCAACCGCATTTGCTAGCACACTGCTTAGAGTCTTAACAGAGCCTAATATTTTCCTACTTTATTTTCTGTTTTTTCTACTCGCTTAGAAGGAAACAGCAACAAAAGCAGCCAGCCAAGTCTCAGCTGTCTGGTGAATCCCCAGGCACACAGAGCTGAGGCCCTCATCCTGCTGCAAGGAGGAACTGCAGCCCCTTGAACTCTCGTGCAGTTTGGAGTTTGAGCAGCCCCTTCTCACCACGGTGCCAGCAGAACACATATTTCAGAAATAATATATGTATACTATACATATATATCCTTTTAATTTTGGCAGTATTAGTCACTTATTAAGATTAAACAGAAGTTTCATAAGTGGAATTTTGTGATGCTTCCTTCTAACAGCGCAGCAATTCCCACTTGCACGTGGGAATTCATGCAAGTTCTTCAAATGCCCAGACCACACTGTGTCCTGGCACTTGTGGCTGTGACACAAACATGCACTCCTGATATACTCTTCCTGTTGTATTAAAGCCACAGGTTGACCCTGCAGAGAAGATTTATAATAGCACGATTACTGGCAGATCTGCTGCTTTCATGCCTGTGAAATTGTGCTGATGACCACCTAGCAGTAAATAGCGTACAGATAAAACTCAACAATTATCCAAACACGCATTAAAAACCCCAATAAACCTGTCACTGTAAAAACAGAATATGAATAAGTGCCAAGACTAAAATATTCAACCCACATGCTTACATTTTACAAGCCCTAATTTATAAACATTACAGCTCTCACCAATTTTAATAAGTTGAGCTCCTACCTTTTTCAAATCCAACTGCACAGTCCTTTATCCATGTCCTATTATTATCTCCTGGTGTAATTTCAGAATAGGTGCTTGTTTGCTAAGAGGGGATCATCACCATTCACCATCAGCAAGGATGACTTAGATTTACCCATGCAACAACTGAAAACAACCCCTGAGGACCTTGTCTCCCACGACAGGCAGAGAGGCTCAGTCCAACTGCACCTGAGGGAGGGAAAGTGGCTGGAACCTGCCTGACAGCCACTGCTCTGGGATCCTGAGCTGCAGACTGATGTTTCTGATCATCATCATAACTTACTGCGAGGAGTTTCAGAGTTGCTGTGATAAGATAGAGACTCACACTGGAAATAAATCTGGGAAGCTTTCAAGGACAGCTTCTGTGTTTATGAGAGTCCTAGTAAAGAAAATAAATGTGAGAGAGATATATAAATATAATTTAATATCCAGCTATTACAGATATAGAAATTACCTCATTATACTCTGGGAAATCCATCTTTACTTGTTCCCGTTGCCAGAAAACTTACAAAAACCTAAACAATGGCTGGGCTGTTTGCAAGCTGAGACTTCTACTTTTCATACTGATGAATGTTGTTCTTCTGGTTCTGTGTGTTCCCTCCTCTGCTGCTTCTCAGATTCTCCGTAGAGCCTTTAAAGCAGAGACTGCTTTTTGACAGTACTGTTTTAAAAAGAGGGTTCATGAATGATGCTCCTAATCCCAGGAACAAATCAGCTTTTAACTCTGCCAGTGACATCTGTGGCCTATCACCCCGAGTTCCTCCTTGCAATCCGTTTGTCCCATTTCCATCCTTTACTCTGTATCACCCAGCCTTATGGCAGCACAATTTACAGTCAGATCTCCTATTGGTACTTAATCAGATATGATTTTAGAAAACACTGTCCAGATCAAGTTTTATGTTCCAGCATATTTTTTAATACAGGGAGAAGTCTGTTCAGTGAAAGGTCAGGCAAAAAGAAGTGAGCTCTCTCAGGCAGATGTTGAGCACAGCAGCTCTTCACTGGCAACAAAAAGCTGGAAGGATGTTGCTCCCTGTCCAGTCCAGGTGGAAGCCTAAGAAAAAGCTGAACATTATCACTGGCTGAGGATGGTTAAAAATATTTTGCTGCTGGAATGGCACTGAATTCCGTAGGGCACACTAAACTTTGGCCATCATCAGCACAGTCCCAACTGTGCCACGAGGTGCAGGCCTGGGGACTTCTGCAGGTACTCCTGTCCAGGCTGATCCTCCTGCAGGAGAAGAAGCTCATGCAATATTCATTACCTACTTGTCTCTGTCTTGATGCACATTATTAAGAGTTGCAGGGCCCTCCAGCAAAATCTTCACAACAATATTAAAGAAACACAGCCAGTCATCATGTCAAAGTCACGAGAGATTAAATATTCAAAGTGCAGCAGCACCAGGGTAAATTAGTATTGTTACCTCCTGACCCCCGGAGCTGCACCCAACGCTGGCTTTAAACAATAAAAATAATGAGATTTTTAGATTCCATTTATTTTGGAACAACAACTGGCAGCTTGAAAGAAGGAAACATGTTTTGGCAAATAAAGTCGACAGTGACATTTTTAGCAGAGAACAGCTATGTGGTGACTTGTCACTGGGCAAAGCTGAAGAATCACTGCTGCCTCTGATGTATGATGGGTTTCACAGGGACACTGCATTTATGAGTAATAAAGAACATTTAGTACAGTTTGTATCTGCCTTTAACAGAGATGTTCGGAATATTTAAATAGAAACCAAAACACTTCTAGCATTAAAGTCTTCAACATATATATATATATGTATTTTTTTTTAAATATCATCTTAAAAAGAAGATAAAAGCTGATGGATGGTAAAATTCCATCCTAAAACTATGCCAGTGAGCAGCCTTAACAGATGGAAGTAGGATGACAAAATCAGACTCATTTAGTTGAGTTGAATTCCCAAATATTCCCAGTAAAGGGCAAAGTCCAATTTAAGATGCTTGAAAATGAGCCAGTTGGTAGGAAAAGAACACTCAAGACTATCTTGGACCGTGCAAATGCTTAAAGAACTGTTCTGTCATTTCCTGTTCCAGACCACACAACTCCTCTAGTTTTCCATTTCTCCATCTGAAAACTGGGGACAGCTGATTGTCTGCCATAAGGGAAGTGACAGAGTTTGCTTTTATTAATCCTCGTCTCAACTGATTTAGAGACCATATGGAGCTTAAAACAAATAAAAGTCCAAATCAAGAAAAACATGGAAAACCTACAGATCTGCTTGGAGGCACCAGAAGTGCAACATGGAGAGAGGAGCTGCAGGTAGACAGAGACATGTAGGTAAGACATGCACAGACATTCATCACCCTTTCAGCTGGAGATGCTGGGAAGATGTTCTCTATTATTAATTAATTCTGTGGTGAGCAGACAGATTAAGCGTTTTTCCGTATTAATTAATCTTGCTCTGGGCTATGAAGTTGAAGAGCTTCACTTATTTATATATTTACTTATTTTGAGGGAATGATATTCCTCACCAAAACCCTCCACAGTGAAGGTGCAGCCTCAAAGCCTCTGGCCAGGCTGACAAGCAGTCCAGGCTGTGGAAGCCTCCAGCCACTACCTCGTGATATAAAATTACAGACACAGATCACTTACTGCCTTCGATACTAAATACAGGGAGGATGTTTTGCATCAGCCTCTTGATTGTGGTACAGACATCAGCACCAGCCACAAAGGACAGATCACATTCCACCAACATAAAGGAAATCTGAAATGGAAAGGATCAGGTCTGTGGTTTTCTTTGTGTTGCTTATTATTATATCCAACACGTGTCTAATATCAGCTCACAAAAAATTCCTGACATTAAATCCTTTCATGTCTACTGAGCTGTTTTTGAATTTACATAAACCAAAGATCAGCAACAAGCAGTGACTGGGCTTTTGTTGGGGCTGGTTGTTCCCCTCCATCCCTGGAGCACAACCCCCCCAGTGGTGCCACTGTTACCTGCCTGCCTGGAGGGAACTGAACTGAACTGCCTGCACAGGAAAGCACCTGAGTGCACGAGTCAGGTTTGCAACAGAGGGTGAAAAAAACGGCTTCAAGTAAAAACTTGAAATTTGATCCTGTAGGAGAGCCAGAACCATTATTCACAGAACATGTTTTACTACGGGTTTTAACTGGCCACAGACACAATTACTGATCATAATCAAATGAATTCTGTTGATGAATCCTTCAGTAGGTATGTCACAATCCCCTGTTCCCCCTCCTCCCCGTGGCAATTTCTTAAGTTTTTTTGTTCTCAGTGCTTGAACAGAGCATTTATGCACAGCAGGGCCCTGGGCTTGGCTGGGATAGTGAGATGCTTCCACCTGACCCACAAAACATAGACAGGACAAGCAAGAGTGGGCAGCAGCGCAAGAACAGTGCATCTTTATCACATCCACTCTATGGATGACATAAATGAACACATCAGATCATCCTTTAAATAGCCTGCTCTAAAATTAGACAAGTGAATCCTGCCATGGAGCACTAATACCAACGTAATTGGAAGAGCTGGAGATGAAGAGCAGGCTCGGTGCTGAGGAAATTCACTGCCTTGAAAATGTTAATTCATTTAATTGCCACTAATTGCACGAGGCATCAGCGCAAATTCGAACATGAACACTGAACAAGGAGTACTGAGCCTGACCTTTGCCAGGTAAAACCTTCATTTTAAGGAAAATCTACCTCAGAATCAGTGGATGTACACTCTTTTACACTCACCTAGCTTTCCAAAGCGTGGAAAGCCAGAACTAAGCCCAGAAGGAAGATAAACACACAAGACACTAAACACTGCCATGATGGACACAATTTGGTATGCCAGAGGAAAACTGCTTACTCTTCTGGGAATATATTGTCACAAGCCAGCTGCTTATACTGGATTAGAAAAGGGAATTAGAAAATGCACAACCCAATTAAAAAGTAATGTTTGTTTGTTTCTTGCAGTTCTTTTTGCTCTTTCGTAATAATTTCTTCTCTTTTTCATTTTTTTACTTAATTTAATATTAATAATGATATTCACAAATAAATCCCAAGATTCATGTCTTTTTAAAATGCCTCCAGCATTTTTCACACCGGGGCCTGATCCCCCAGCTGTAAATGGAGCTACTCCAGTTTCCAACAGCTCAGGATTCTAGTAAATTCCAGTCGTCTTCAGATGAATAAACGCATCCCACTGTCACATCTGACACTCTGGATGGTTTCAATCCTGGTGACTTCTCGTTTTGGGAAGGAAAAGTTGTAGGGAACGAGGAATACGTGTTTGCAAGTCTCTTTTTGTTTTGCTCATTTCTGTTGGGTCTGGCCAAGCAAACCCCGCTGTCAACTCCCAGCTGGGCCACCAGCTCTCTCTGGAAACCTGCAGCACCCCCAGCAGCTGCCTGCTGAGCTCACCAGCGCAGGGCACTTGAATTTTAAATTGCAGAATTCCCTCCGTCTCTCAAGTTATTCCTTGTTTGATGCCCCAAGTCAGGAAAGTCAATTGAAACTTAATTCTCTTCTTCTTTGATTTATAGCAGCTGTGGATTAAGAACCCGATTTGGGACAGATTCAATTGTTTCCTCACTGAAAAAAAACAAAACAAAACAAAACAAAACCCAGACCCAAACCTAAGAGCTTTTCTTCAGGTTTGCACCTTGAATGGCTGTGTGTGTTTTATCACATTACAACGCTGTATTTTATTAGGAAGCATTAATCAAACCCTTATTTCCTGGAATTTCACCAGAGCCCCACTCATGTGTTGTCAGAACATGGAAGTGGCTCAAGAGCACTCTTTGCTCAAGACACATGGGGACAAGGGGCTTGGCTAACCTGGGATTTAATTAAATGGAAAACAGACTTCAGCCCCCCCCCAAAATGGGCCACAACAATTTACTGTAACTGTCAGCAGCATTTTTTTTCAAATAAACTTTAGAAAGGTGACTTTGCTTCAAATTTTTCACATCTTTCCACACTTCTACGTTCTATATTTCTGAACAACTCTCTGATATGAAGAGGACCTAATTCTGACCCTAAAGAACTTTCAATGTTTTCTATGCAACTTTTGTTAAATTTTAGTGAAAAAGCTTAAAGAATTCATTTTGAGTCTGGATATTTTTCCCTACCAGTGTTTTGATTGAGTCAACAAACAAACAAATCAAATCAATTATTTATATATCTCCAGTCTCCTCTTTTAAGAGTTTATATAAGACAGCATGCTTCAGAACAACCCACTATGCGTTGGGGCTTAGAGAAAAAGATGTTTAGTTCATATAAATCAATATACCTTCAGTGAGGAACGTGAAACTCTGCTTTCATGCCTGGCTAGGAACCTTCCTGCTTTTACTGCCTTGTTTTGGAGGAACGTTCTTGTTTGAAAACATATGCATTTCATCACTCAAAAAACATTCAGTTTTAAAAAAAAAAAAAAAAATGTAATTACAGAAAACATCAACCCTGTAGTTCCCTAAAATAGGTGCACTGAAATGCACGAAGTATTATAAAGCAGGGACATGCTACACAAAAATAGGAGCGCTTGACAAAAGAGCAATGCTTTGAAAAGATAAAGGGAAGATCAATATGTTCTATCTTTATAGACCCTCATCTCGTATTCTCCTGCAGTCTCAAGTCAAAGTCTACTTTTGTCTGTAGCCTAACAAAGGGTATCGGTGTTATGAAAGGTACAGCAGTTCCCTCTTCGTGCTCCCTGAGAACTCATCATTTACAATCGGCCTGAATTTCAAACAGCTTTCTCCTTGCCTGCCTGGCTCCCCTTGCAGAGCAGCTCGCTGCCAGCTGCACGAGGATCCCCATCTCCCTGCCCTGTTCCCACTGCCTGGTTCCTTTCCTGAAAAGCTGTCCTAGTGCCCTGCCAACAAGGGCCAGGGCAGAGGGATGGGGGCAGAACAATCCTGCTTATCTGATGGTACTGCCACAGTTGACCACACAGGAGGCTGGCAGCTACGTCACACGTCGAAATAAAAATACACCTCTGACCACAGGCCAGGATGTGGCAAACCAGCCCCCATTTACCAAAGCCACTCCCAGGAAGCGCTGCTGGGGTGGGACATCTGCAGGGAGCGGCTGAAAAAGGAGCCCCTCACCTACAGAGGTCAAGCCCAGAGATGCCCCTTGCACTGATCCTGGAAGGTAAATAGAACACACCACTCTTTGGGGCTTCACAACAATGACAGGGCAGAGCTTGCTCCCTGCCTCAGAAGTACCTGGCGTGCCAGCAATTACTTGTATGTAAAGAGACACCATTTCCTCCCCCTTTCACTCAGTTATCTGTATTCAAGTTGAGCCTGTTTACAAGAAGTCGGGCAAGATGGAAGAGGAAGTACGAAATCACGCTTGCCTCTTCCAGAATAACTGAAAATAGCTTCCCTGGAAATGCAGAGGCTCTCTGATATTCCCTGGCACCTCAGCCAAGAAAACTTTACCAAGTCCTTCAACCCACAACCAGCCTTCAACTTGCAAACACAAAAAAAAGCACCTTCTTTGGAAACTCAGAACGCCACTAGATTAAAGCCTGAGCTCTTGATAA
This sequence comes from Empidonax traillii, assembly GCF_003031625.1. Classification (NCBI taxonomy): domain Eukaryota; kingdom Metazoa; phylum Chordata; class Aves; order Passeriformes; family Tyrannidae; genus Empidonax; species Empidonax traillii. Next base: position 83,650 of record NW_020955554.1, read on the forward strand.
GGAGGCAGATGAATACTTGGAGGAAATGCTAAAAAGACAAACCTTCTGGTGCAGACAATGAACAGTTCTGAGGACTGAAACCCATTTCTTATCTTCCAGAGAATTTTTTTGTCTGGGTGCTATTAGCGCAGCATTCCTCTGATCATTTGTAAATGTCATTTACAAACCCGAGCGCAATTGTTCTCCGCAGAACAGATCACAAGGTCCAGCCTTCCTCCTTTCTGATTGCAGACCACGCTCTGTGTTTAATGAGGATGTTGCAAATTGTGTTTCCCAGTTTCTGCTCCTCTGCCCACGACCCACGTGCTGCCCTGCAACGAGCCAGGCCCTCCACCAGCTGCGGTGATTCTCTGAATGTGTGAGGTGTGACACGCAGAGAATCGCACTCTCCCTCTGAAAACCTGCCCTCCTTTTCTCCCAGAGCTTCCCTTCCAGCCACCACTGGCCCTGCCTGGGGCAGAGAAGTGGGCTGACCCACGAAGAACCAGCTGATGCTTCCCCTGTGCTCACAACAGTCTCAAACATGCAGAGATTCCTGGCCCAGCTGCACTGCTGGGTTGATCCCTGCCCTCACACCTACTGGTGTAACTTACCAAACTACAGTATTTTTTATCTTTTTTTTTTCTTTTTGTCAAGAATAGCACAAGTAACAATTGTTGTTGACAGAGATCAGCTTGTCGTTTATGTTGTCTCCTCTCAGAGGCAGTGAGGCAGACAGAAAGGGAATTTTGATTTTGATCCTATGCTGAGAATTGAGGTGATTCTCAACTGCTGCCATATCCCATCCTGGCCCTGCACTCCAGAGGTGACATCTGGACCTCTCCTGGTGCTGCAATAAGCAGAGGGCCCAGCCAGAAGAGTGTTTGCTCCTTCATTCTTCCACTGGCACAGAGCTGGGGAAACTTCAGCACCGCTGAGGCTACACCCATTCCATCCTGAGAATTATGTCATATTTGCCAAAATATTAACGTGTGCTATGCTCCAGTGTTAACTAAAAACATTCCTTAATCTGTTGGCTAATCCAAACAAACAAATTAGTGTGACTGGAGAGCTGTGTCTACGAATACAAAGCATAAAGAGAGGGAGAACACACATTGTCTTGTTGTCATTCCTATCAGGCAGCACGTTCAGCTCCTTGCAGGCTGAGCAGACTGGTATAATTGATGGCAACATTTATCATAACAGCGGCGAAAAAGCATCAATTGCTTGATGAATTTATTTACTCCTGCCCAGAAGTGAAGCCATGATTGGACCACTTTATAAACATCAAACTGCTGTAGACCTGGCCTGTTGTTGTTGATTGTGTTTAAAGGGGAAGGGAGAGAGAAAAAAAGAAAGAGGAAAAAAAAAAAACAGGGGAAAAGAAAACCTGATTGGGAGGCTGGAGTTCAGTGAAAAGACAAATCTCTTTCATCAGAGGAAAACAACCATTATTTTATCTAATTTAAAAAAAAAAATTAAAAAATAATCACTCTTGCATCCATGATCAACAGCTGCAGGATTATCTGCTGCATACTTTAACTCCATTCTCTGGCAGGTTTTTTTTCTTCCCAACCCACAGTATTCCCGGAGGCAGAGAGTTGAAAAGGAAGTATCAATCTTCCAAACTAACCTGACAAGGCCCCTGGGCTCAGCAATGCAAAACCAGGAACCACATCACATTCCTATTTTGTGATCTCCTTGTCTTCCACAGGGAAATAAGGCCTGGCACTACACAGTGCTTTGAGCCCATGCAAAACCCTGCTGCTTTTCCTGGGTGGATTCTGCTCCTTCTGTGCATGGATAGAAGCAAATCCAATGGGAAATAGATCCAGTGGTTCTACATTTGGTAGGTTTCCAGACTTTCTAGTTCCAAGGAGGTCTGAAAACCATTGCTTGAGATGGAGTGGTCTATGACACTCAGTCACACCAATAAAGTATGGATTTTTTTTTCAAATAATAGTATAAAACCCCATATTTTTTGCCTGGTTGGCTCCTTTGACTCCCCTCTGAGAAGAACAGAGGGCAGCAGTGGCAGGAGATGAGTTTCAGACATGCAGTTGCTGTTTGGAGCAGTCTCCATCCAGCCTCCATCAGAGCCAGCAGCGTCGGCACAGGAAGATTCACAGACTGAGAAACACCACGAATGCCATTAGAGGCTTCTGCAGGGAAAAGGGTTCATCCTTCATGAGATCCTAATGTCTTCTAACTCACTGGATAAAATTTAGTTTAGGATATTATGCTAAGAAACCAAAATGTAGATAACACCAGGCTCTTAACACCCCAAGGGCACCTGCTTTCTTCAACAGCGCCAGGGGAACAACTCAGGGCAGATTGCTTTGTTGTTCTTTCAAATAACAGCTCTTTGTGCTCAAAAGTGTCACCCTTCACGGCACTAGGACAAGGAATTCCAAGCTTGTCTCGCAACAAATAAGATTTAAAGGCACACTGAGGAACAATCCCAGGGGACCAGGGTGGTGAACTGTCTTCCAGAGCCTGTGCGAGCTAGGAAGGGTAAACAGAAGGTGTAGGACAGAGACCAATGTGCTCCAAAAACAGTGTAGCAACTATCAGTGGCTGTTATCAGGCCCCAAGCAGAAATAAGCGGGATTTCAGAAGCTCAGACCTCAACAGCACAAAGGTCACTTCATTTCTTTGGTGCTTACACTCCTTAATGATTCGGGAGCTTTAGAAAATTCCTGCTGAAACCTTTTTAAATTCCCTTCCTAATTATGCTGCACCTTGCTCTGAGGAGCCCCACAGAAGGCAGAACAAACACCCCTGCTCCCAACCAACAGCCTGGGAAGGGGAAGGGGAACAAGCACTGTCTCCCGAGTGCCTGCAGGATTAGACTTGTATTAATCTAAAGATTATTTTTATGAGTGGAACTTGCATCTCCTTTATGTTTTATGCAGCACTTCAAACTCGAGGTCAGTGCCACACGAAGAACAATACGATAATCACAGTAATAAAATGCTAATCTATCCCATTAACCTCTGCCTGGAAAATTGCAGCAGACCTGGCTTCCACTAGCAATAAAGGGAGGCCTGAGGAAAGGGCAGATTAGACATATTTCCAGCACAGGGAAATGACCCCCCCCAAATCCCACTGCACCCAATCACTGCCATCACACACCCCACGGAAAACTGGCTGACAGCAGCAAGAACTGCTTGTGGCCCAGTTTCCATCCTGCTGAGCACACGGATCCAGGGAGCCCCTGGCAGCCCAGCCAGGGAGAGGGGATGGCTATTAATGTAGAAGAAAAGCCTGCATCAGGAATGGGTAAGCAGCCTCCACCATCCCCACTGGTGCTCACTGAAAGGCGCAGCTGCACCTCTCTCTGAGTTATCAAAGATGATTTCAAAAGTGCCCAGAACGGCTTTTACTGCAAGATACAGCCCACTCCCTCTGCTACTTTGTTCTGCAAAGCGCTGGGACACGGCCCTCCACCCTCAGCACGAGGTTCTTGGCCAAAACATTGCTTGCCAGATGAGATGGGTTCTTCCAAACAGCCTGGCCCTGCCCTGTCCTTGTTCCTCTGCCCGAGGGGTGGAGAGGTGACAGCTTTCCTACAGCTGCACTTGGGATCACAAGGGAATGGAAAGCCTCAGACAATGCCTGGGTGGATGAACCAAGGCTGCCCCTGTTGGCCTGGCCAGAGGGATGTCAGGCAAAGCCTGGCTGTGCCGGGAGCTGGCTGAGTAAACAAATGCTTCGGGTGGAGGGATTGAACACGGCAGGAGAAAACCACAGAACCTGTTTCCTTTTAACATGAAACTCTTCTATTCCTTCAAAAACTCTGTGAAGGAAGGCGAAAGGGACTCTCTACTGGCTTTCAAAATTCAAGAGGCTTTCAACTAAATGGAACAAAAATCTATCAAAGACAATTATTTTGCTCTTAGTGTAAGTAGCTCCTTAAGAAAAAAAAAAATAAACCAAAACCACAGCAGCACAGAGCAGCTGAGGACTTGCTTCCCCCAGAGGAACAGCGGCTCTGCTACAATCTTTGCTTCTCTTCCTGTTTGCATCACGGTTCAGTGTCAGAAAGAAAAGGTGGTGGCACTTCCACGTGGTTACTGCTCTTCTCACTGAATAAAAAGCAGCTCCTCAAGCCCCTGTGGTGGCCCTGGGCCCATGGGGGGATGAGGGGTCTGGGAGCTGGGAGGTGCAGATGACCAGCTGGCTGGGCATGCACAGCACAAAGGCTGTGGGGCCAGATGGCTGATGATGGGAAGAGCAGGACAGATCAGCCTGACTGAACTTGCTGGCATCGGTTACAATCATTTCAGGACAGGCACGGGGGCACCATCATGAGTGTTGCTCTGAGCTGTTCTATCACACATGCAATGCCCTTCTGCACACAGGAAAATCATGTTCTCTTTGGTTTGCAAAAAGCTCTCAATATGACCAAAGTAAATCCTTGCTTACTATCCAAATATGCTTTGGGGGGATCCTTATTACAGCTTCAATAGTTTTTTTTAATTATTAATATTATTTCTAACTATTCTACATCATTTAACTACTTCCCAAGCATGCAAAAGCCCAGCCAATTAACAGGCAATCCTCTGCAAACTACTAATTGCACAAATAACTCTCCGGTCTGTCCTGGGCCCCAGCAAGATTCTAAGCAGGCAGCAGTGGGATGTACAACTCAGACCAACATCAGGACCACACAGTCAGAGGCAGGAACAAGCCATAGGGCTGCCAGACACAATTCCTCAGCCCAGCTCTGGTGGGGAAGACTTTCCCCCTGCAGAGGATGGAGCTTTCCTGGCAAAGCACAGTGCTGTCAACCACATCACCAGGGCACAAACAGTTCAGCTGTTTCTTTTCCATCGCCTTTCCACTCCCTCCCCCTCTCTGCCATCTTTCTTAATGACCTCCTTCACTTTCTCCTACTCTGCACATCAGAAGAATCACCCACCATGGAACATGAAGAGACAAAGGGGATCAACACCGAAGAACCAGCAAGGCAGAGTAACATCAGCTGGGGCACAGGATCCCTTCTGGCCATGGCAGCACCAACCCCCTTGGCAGATGAGCTCCCCAGCATTCATCTTGCTTTCCTGGGGAGCTCTGCATCCTACACTGAGCTCCAGGCTGATGGAGCCAGACCACAATCAGGAGTGACTCTAAACCCAGGCTGAGGATGCTGTGGACCGAATCTGCAGGTAATGTGAATGAGCACCAGTGTCAAGGCAGATTTATACCAGCTGAGCAATTTGCTTTCACCCCAGCTCATCTCCTAAGAATAAAGCATTTTCTTTCCTCAGTCATGAAACACGAGCAAGGCTTGCAGGGCTCTGTCTCCAACTCCCTCCAGAGCCAGGCCTGCCTCCTGAGGCTGCAGCAGTCTCACCCAGGATGTTTGGTCTTTTAATTCAATTCCCTTAAACCAACAACGCTGCCAAGGCTCTTCCCTTCCGTTCTGATTAGCAGACCAAATATGTTCTACATGAATTGCATAATTATATCAGCAAATCCATTTTCTTCTGCAATTTTTTTTCCCCCCAGTTTCTCAAACTGCAGGGCTTTTTCCCCTGCAGAACTCCCCAAAGAGATGCCACAAAGCAAAGCAATCATGCAAAAAGATTTATGACAGTCATTTGTATACATGAGTATGCTCACAGACATTCGAGGTCCCTCTTCTGTCTTCTCCTTTTATTTAGTGTGAAAGCACAAGCTGTTCCTAAGTCACATTTATACATTTTTCATAATTCAGATCCACTACTCATATCATTTTAGAGGTGGACATGAGGGTGTTTTGCGTGGTTTCTTTTTTTTTCAGGGTCCCAGCATCTCTCCTGCTCTGCCTGGTGTCTTTAATTCAAGAAGTTGAACAAAGCCTTTTTTCCTTCTTATCAAATGTATATTTGCAAAACACTGGCATTTATTAGACACAAAAGCTAAAGAAGGTGACAATAAAAGTCGAGTAAAAAGAAAGTTTGGGCTCTTTCCTGTGAATAAAAGACAAAGCATTGCTGGACAAAATTAGGTATTTTCTGAGAACATTTCATTTAACTGAACATTTTCATGCTGCTGCTGTTTGCCTGATACACAGGACTGCTGAAGCTGAGTTCAGAAAGGCTTTGAATCACACTGAAAGATGCCATTTCTGTACAACAGCAGTATCAGAAATGTTCCATATTTCAGTAGTCCAGAGTATCAAAATCACTCAGCACTGGAAACTGGTGAAAGGGAGATGACATAAAGCCATCAGGATCTGTCCAGATTAGAGAGAACTGGGAACAAGAAGCCTCTTTATTTTTAAATGCTTTGTTATTCAAAGCCTAGCAAGACCAAATTATGCTGGAATTGTTGATACATGTTGAAAGAATAAAGACCAATACGACAGGAAGAAGGGGAAAACAACTAACACATTAGGAAAGAAACAGTTTCTAACTGGTGGCAATTAAACCTGGGAGTGGAGGTAAATCTCCTGGTGTGGTTTTATTTCTCTAATAGCTGCAAAAGTGGATATCTGAAGCTGCAAAGCCAGTCAAAATGTGCCTCTCTCAAGATCTATGGACTGTACACTTGGCAGAATATTCCTTACAGGGATATCAAGCCACTGTTCCCACTGCTCATTTAAATAATCCTGTAAAGATAACACGTAATGCTCTAATTAAAAACATTCTTTTCCATCATGTAAATCATTTTAAAGATACCTGTGACTGATATGATGGACATTACCAATTCTGGTAGCACCCACCCAAGCCTGTGCCAGCAGCACTCGAGTATATAATTTTATCTAATTGATCAATTAAATTAAAATAATCTTTGAAAGGCGCCATAATAGGAGTTGTATAATTCCAGTGCTCCCTGTTATATTCCTCACCTCTTTATCTGCTCTGTCTCACTAAAATATTCATCCAGGTCCTGGCTGGGTAATAAAATGGCAGCTCTGATGGTTTCATGACAGAACAGTGGATGAGCTATGGCTGAACAATTAATTCCAGCCTCTCCCTGCGTTAACCACTTCTTGCTGCTATAAAAAGTATCGAACCAGATCCTTTTCTACGTCCCAGTCACTTCACTGCTCACAGCAATTCTCAGCCTTTAGGAGACAACCCAAACTAACACAAAACCATTCAGGAGATACTGTTATTTCTGCTGGGTATAGACAGGACCTTCCATGGAACAACTCCCACCGGTTCTTTCACTAGAGATGTGCTAAAATGATGGCAAATCACATTCACTCACACCAGGTTTGGGTGCATTTTTTTTTTTTCTGACCCCGTGCACATTTGTCCATTTTCTCACTCAACAGCGTTGTCTTTCGGGGGGAAACAGATGCTGGCTCAGATATGGAACCTTCAGACAAAAAGCTTCTGCTGGGGGAAATCACTGATTCCATGAGCAAGCTAACAGCTAGCATGCTAAATGTCAGCAGGTATTGAAATGCAAGGCAGCTCCTCTCCAGGTTGTTCAGCGCCTCTGAACAACTGGTGAGGCTTGAGGGACTTGTCTGGAGGGATTCTAAGCAAAGCTACAAACATGCTAATAAAGTAGTATCTTTTCCTTCTAAAGATGAGATCCCATGTTCAAGCAAGGGCAGTGATCATATCATATGCTCATCTACCTCCTCATGTCCCAAAGGGCTGGAAAATGGTTAAACATTTATTTCCCTATCCAGTGCTTTTGCTACCAGACACTCATCTAGAGAGTCTGCAAGCTGGAGTAGGAGTGCTTGCAGAAAACTCAGGGAGGAGTTTTTTTCCTTAAGAGACTCCTCAAATAAAAAAAACCCCACATGATCTTGCTCTACTGAGCTGCAGACCATCAAGCTGTGTAACAACCCCAACTATTTCCAGTGGTTTAGTCTTCCAACATCCACCCAGGGTGTTTAATTCACTAAGAAGTGTCAAATTAGTGTTTAAAAAGTTCTAGCACGTGACTTTGAGAAGGCAAGACTTTTTTTGCCTTCTTCTTCCTCTGCAGGGCAGCTTTTGAGTGGCAACCCTTTGCAAGGCTTGGATGAGAATTTACAGGAAAAGTCCTGACTATCTGCACTGGCAGAACTAATCCTCTGAGCTTCAGCAATCTCCATCACCTGTAAAATATGCTAATTCCTCTTTAACATCTGCCTGGCCAGAGCTCTACATGCACTGAAGTCACAGTCATCAAAGGCATCACTGTCAGTGATTTACACTGCTGTAAAGGAGAAATACCTGACCCATAAGATATTAATTCCTATTTTTCCTTTAGTAAATGAAATGGGGGGGTTTTTTTTGCAGGTCTGAGGCTCACCTTCTCTACACATCTGTACTCCAATAAAACTGCTCTTCCTCCTTAAATTCCCTTTAAAAATCTGACAACAGCAGACAGGGGAAAACAGCCAAGCCTAGAAAGAGACTGTGGCCCTCTGAGAGTCATGTACAGGTATTTTTTTATCCCAGCATCCTGTGAACAGTGACAACACTCGATTATCTCAGCCTCTCCATCTTTTGTAAGGAACAGCACATGTAATACCCTTTTCCAGGTGGAATTCATGGGCAGTTTAAAGTGGGTTCTGGTTGCTTTGCATTACTGGGGGACAAAAACTCCCACAGGAGTGAAAGCTGAGAGACAACTGGTCTAGGGGGGGTAGCAAAAAACAGAAACAAGAAAATGAAAAGAGAGGGGAACAGGAAAAACTACAAGAGGAGAACTGCAATAAACCCAGTCTGATGTCCTTCACAAAGAACATCCTGTCCTTCCTGTTCATTGACAATCATTTTGTAAAGCCTGAAGAAAGAAAACTAAAGATCTCAGCGTTACTGGGGGAAGGAGGGAGCTGTAAGGGAGGTGCTACCCTGCCCAGGTGACAAGAGCCTTCCCCAAGAGCCACTTCCCACTTCCTCACAACTCGGTACCTCGTAAATGAAATCTCCCAGCTCAGGCAGACAGAACAGGGAAATTCCCTTTCAGTCAGGATGGATGAGCAGACCACTGACTAGCAAGAAGAGTCAAGAATTAGCAAAGCAGAGGACTTTGTAACGGAACTTGATATTGTCTATCTCCACCTGCCATCGAGAGTCTTCAGTCACAGCACGGAATTTATGCAGACATTATAAGCACCTAGCCTCACCCTGACACTGGGGCTTAACGTGCCTTCTCTTGTTAATATCAGTCAGCAACAGCTGCATTATATCACCTGTCAAAGATTATTAATCCAATTCTGTTTTCATGTATATTTATCATTTCACTGCCAGCCACAGTCAAATGATTCTGTAAGACACATCGATTTCCTGAATGAATTAAATGAAAAGCATCTGTCATAAGTTTTACAGACAGTGGAGTGATTTTCAGGTACTCTCATTTTTCTGCTCTATTTTATTCCCAATAATTTGGAGATAACAATGAGGGAACAGGGATGTACTACTCACTATGACAAGTTTTTTTGCTTCCTTTTACTTTACTTGCCCAGAAGATCTGTGGCATAGGCCCAAATATTCTCACCCTCCTCACATATTATTCCACTGAATTTCAGGTGAGCTCCTTGTGCAAAATACTATTTCACCTTCCACAGCTGGGCAGCTCCGTGGCAAGAAGTGCAACACAACTCCTGCAGCTAATGAATATTTCGCATTTACATCCAGGATCCACAAAGAGAATTTAATGCATAGCAAAAACCAAGACTGGATTGTTGAAAGACAGCTGGAGGTTTTGGTCATTGAACCTGAGGAAACATGACACTTCTTAAGCAAGTCCCTTTCATTATTTTCTTCAAATGAAATTATAATAAAGTTCACCATGGAAAAATTAAAGTCCACAGGGACTTCAAAAGCGACAAAAGGGTAAGA
>NW_020955554.1:93722-97785 GCF_003031625.1 Empidonax traillii
AGCAAAAACCAAGACTGGATTGTTGAAAGACAGCTGGAGGTTTTGGTCATTGAACCTGAGGAAACATGACACTTCTTAAGCAAGTCCCTTTCATTATTTTCTTCAAATGAAATTATAATAAAGTTCACCATGGAAAAATTAAAGTCCACAGGGACTTCAAAAGCGACAAAAGGGTAAGAGGCATGTTAATATGAACAGAGAGTTTCCTTCAATCCAGAGCAGGAGGTGCCAATCACCTGCAGATAGCAGACAGACCCTCTCAATGACATTCAACTGACTGTTGAGGAAAAGTAATATTTCCCAAAACATCTTTTCCTCCCAACTCCCTTCAAGTGTTGACAAGCCTTTGAAAGTTTCTTTGCCTCCCCTTCAGCCCATCTCTGATGGATGGTCCAGTGTTTGGACGATGCTGCATCCCAGAGAGGTTCAGCTCTTGCACAGGAACCCAGCTGGGTGGGGAGGTTTGCCAAGAGAAGTTGTGTCCCCCCACCCTGAGCTGGGTCAGGAGCAAACAGGGATCTGAACACTCCAGTTTGGAGGTGACAGCACACAGCCCTCATCTGTCAGCTCAACACAACTCCAGCTCAGCTCAGCTGCTGCTGGGAAACCTCGTGGAGGGATATAAATCAGTAGCAAACGACTCCTCCTGGTGTGCCCTGGGAACAGGAGCAGTTTGGAGTTCAGGGGGGGTTTCTCTGAGGAGCTCTCACACAACCTCACCCCGAGGAGCTCTCCAGGGAGCACCTTGGTTTCCCTGAGCTTTTGTCCCAAAATAGCCAACTGAGGCTTCAGCTGGAAGAGGAAACGACACAGTGTACATATTAAAACAGCTACAAGGGAGGAGGAAATTGCCTTTCATTAATTTTCCATAAGTGGATTACACCAAGCAGAGTGTAAACAGTCCCACGGGCACCAATTACCAGGCTTATTCTATAACTGAATTGTCCTAAACAAGCACCATTTTAATTTGAATATCAAATACTTTACACAGCAGGAAAGAGAAGGAACGAACCAACCTAACAATGCATTTGTTACGGGTTTCTACAAAATCGCTGTGGAAACCTCTGTGTCCCCCAGTGGATTGTGCACGTTCTCTTCACACATGCTCGTGCTGCCCATCTCCCTCCATCAGAAGAGAGGCAGCACGGGCATGTGCCAGCTATTGTGCCATTCACAAAATGGCTTCAGAACCAAAAAACCCTGCAACAACAACAACAACAACAAAACCCTCTCCATATTTAATTATATTTGACGTTATTTCTCTCTTTTTTTTTTTTTTTAACTTTGTTTTATTTTAAGAGACTGACTTACTAGAGCTATTTTCTGCTTCTAAACGTTTTGATGAAACTAGCCCTCGGGTATGATTTGTCTTTAATAAATTGGAATTAATAAATACCTCACATCTCCAGGAATGAACGAAGCCAGTGGCATTAAAGACACAGTGCCCAGCATTATCCAGGTCAGCTCTCCAGCGTGAAAGCAGCAGCACACATTCCCATCAAGACCTGAGTCTTCCTTCCAATTTCCCATCCAAATCACCCAGTGACAAGGCAGATTTGCAGGATGGTCCCCAGAGCCCTCGTTGGTGCAGGTGCAGCAGTCCAGCACAGGACACTCACCACTGCAGTGTGTTCCAACAGACCATGCTGTAAATCGAAAGCTAAGTGTTCTCTGTACAGTTCCTGAAGAAATCACTTGGTTCCTAGGTGAAGACAATGTTAAATGTATTTGAAGCCCTGAATACCAAACAGTCCTTTTTTGCTGCCACTATATTTTGGTTTGTTTTTTTTTTTTTTTTTTATATAATCACACAGATGAATGGGCAGGGAAGAGCAGCCTGCTGGAAACTGAGTTTGGTCTTTGCCCAAAAACATTATTCATTTCCATGTAACAACAGCAAGAACTGCATGTTCTCCACTTGTACTTACACCATTAAAAGGAAAGGTGGGGAGAAATTTGCACGTGTAAAACAGGAGCTATCAAGTTTCCTCTTCCTCAGTTTCATTAAACAGAAGAAAACTCAGCAATAATTCAGACTGAATCCAACCATCTTATTTAACACCCATTCTCCAAAAAGGCCAATCCACAGTGTCCTTCTGACGCTCCTTCCTTCCCCCAGGAGGGACTTCAGCCAGCCCTGCCTGGCCAGGCCCCAGTGTGGAGCACTGCTGTCCTGGCATCTCCTCACTGTCACTGCTTTTTGAGGCTAAAACATGTTTCACAGGAGAGGTGAAGACTACAAATATCCCTGCCAGCCTCAGGTACCGTTCATCTGCAGACTTTGCCACCACTGCAGAAGCAGCAAGGACGGGCTCAGGATATAATTTTTAGTCTTTCCTGTGGCTGTCAGGATCTCCAGCAACACTCTTATTTATTACATACGTGCTGTTTCTGCATTCTGCTTGCTGCCTGGATCTGGAAAGGACACACAACTCTCTCTCAGCCCCATCCATTATTGCCAATCCAACGGAAAAAGCGTCCAGATCCCTTGTCCAGCATCAACTTCCCCTGTGACCTTGAGCAGGTCCCTTCACCTCAGCTGTTCACCTGGGTTCTTGCTTGAGTAGAGCACTGAATAGATGAAACACAATTACTGGAACAGATAAGTTCCTGACCACCGGGATAAGGATTAAGGATGGTTAATCAGTTGTGCACGCTAAGCTTTACTACAGAGGTCACCTGCACAGTCCCCCCTGTGCCCCTGCAGCCACCACTGAGGCCCAGCAGCTCTCCTACAGTCCTGTTAAAGTTCCAAGCCACAGCCTCTAGTTGAGCCTCTGTGATGAGATCTACTGGATGAAAAACAGCAGCAACGAATTTCAGGCTCAGCGGAGAATTTATGAGCCCAAGTCCAACCTTTAAAAACTCTCTTTTCCCCAGTGCAGTTTCCTTCAACAGGAAGTCATGGATAAAACACAAAGAAGCTGTTAATGATAAAACAGTCAGGCAGAAAGAATAGATTTTGACTTTTTTTCCCCATCCCCACTAGCACAGCGAAATACCAGGGAACATCAACAATTTATTTACTGGTCTCCAGCACCACATCCCGCTGGTTTTTTCTACCCCCCAAACAAGACCTTGTGGGTTTAATTAAGTTTTCAGAGGAGGCCTGGGAAATACGATTTCACTCAGTCTATGTCATTTATTCCATGCTTCCTATTAGATGCATAGGGGGGAAAAAACCCACACAGCAAAATAAATCAAACGTGGTCCTGGTGAGCGACACACTGGATAGACATGGAAAAAAACCCCCCTGTTCTGATGCTCTGACACTGCAAGGGATAACCACAGCAGAGGGAAGTGTGAATGAGTCTCCCTGATGTACCTCTCCTCCCTCCCTTGCCACATCCACATCTTATCCCTTGACACCCATAACGAGCTGGCACTTCCAGTGCCAGCTCGTTATGGGTGTCAAGGGATAAGATGTGGATGTGGCAACATCCACACATCACCCAGGAGCAGGTCCAAAGCGGCATTCAGACCTCTGAAGATGCCAACAGGCACCTGCAGCAGGGAGTTTGGCCCCATTTGAATTTCCAAGCAGTTTTGCCTTGGCATTTTGGATCACCGTTTCCAGCAGTTGTCCTTAAAAGTGAAGGAGTTTAGCCCAACCTACACAAAACCTGAGCTGAACCGCTACAAGCAGCGAGAAGTTTGGGAATCGTGCTTTGAGACAGATTAAGGTCAATCCATAGTTGAGGAACAGGACTAGAGCCCTGCAGCAATAACTGAAAATGATTCCCAGGCCCTCTGTCTACCTCTGTAGGCAAAAAAAAAAACCCTCAAACTATTTAATTTGCAGGTCACTGTCGGCGTATTTTTCATGATTTAAAAAAATGACTGGGTGCATTTGCTCTCCCTGTTGTTTTTAAGCCAACGTCTCAGAAGGCTGAAAGTGAAATATATTTCTTTATCAATTTCTTGTTTTTCTCCTCCTCTGCCACCCATGCACAGGGGTTTGCTTATTGAGGTTCATTCATGTGTAGGAGCTGCTGGCATTGATGTATTTTCTTAGCAGGGTGGAGGGTTGTTTTTTTTCTTTTTTTCTTTTTTTTTTTTTTTT
>NW_020955554.1:97794-114932 GCF_003031625.1 Empidonax traillii
AATTTAATGCATAGCAAAAACCAAGACTGGATTGTTGAAAGACAGCTGGAGGTTTTGGTCATTGAACCTGAGGAAACATGACACTTCTTAAGCAAGTCCCTTTCATTATTTTCTTCAAATGAAATTATAATAAAGTTCACCATGGAAAAATTAAAGTCCACAGGGACTTCAAAAGCGACAAAAGGGTAAGAGGCATGTTAACATGAACAGAGAGTTTCCTTCAATCCAGAGCAGGAGGTGCCAATCACCTGCAGATAGCAGACAGACCCTCTCAATGACATTCAACTGACTGTTGAGGAAAAGTAATATTTCCCAAAACATCTTTTCCTCCCAACTCCCTTCAAGTGTTGACAAGCCTTTAAAAGTTTCTTTGCCTCCCCTTCAGCCCATCTCTGATGGATGGCCCAGTGTTTGGACGATGCTGCATCCCAGAGAGGCTCAGCTCTTGCACAGGAACCCAGCTGGGTGGGGAGGTTTGCCAAGAGAAGTTGTGTCCCCCCACCCTGAGCTGGGTAAGGAGCAAACAGGGATCTGAACACTCCAGTTTGGAGGGGACAGCACACAGCCCTCATCTGTCAGCTCAACAGAACTCCAGCTCAGCTCAGCTGCTGCTGGGAAGCCTCGTGGAGGGATATAAATCGGTAGCAAACGACTCCTCCTGGTGTGCCCTGGGAACAGGAGCAGTTTGGAGTTCAGGGGGGGTTTCTCTGAGGAGCTCTCACACAACCTCACCCCGAGGAGCTCTCCAGGGAGCACCTTGGTTTCCCTGAGCTTTTGTCCCAAAATAGCCAACTGAGGCTTCAGCTGGAAGAGGAAACGACACAGTGTACATATTAAAACAGCTACAAGGGAGGAGGAAATTGCCTTTCATTAATTTTCCATAAGTGGATTACACCAAGCAGAGTGTAAACAGTCCCACGGGCACCAATTACCAGGCTTATTCTATAACTGAATTGTCCTAAACAAGCACCATTTTAATTTGAATATCAAATACTTTACACAGCAGGAAAGAGAAGGAACAAACCAACCTAACAATGCATTTGTTGCGGGTTTCTACAAAATCGCTGTGGAAACCTCTGTGGATTGTCCCCCAGTGGATTGTGCACGTTCTCTTCACACATGCTCGTGCTGCCCATCTCCCTCCATCAGATGAGAGGCAGCACGGGCACGTGCCAGCTATTGTGCCATTCACAAAATGGCTTCAGAACCAAAAAACCCTCCAACAACAACAACAACAAAAAACCCCTCTCCATATTTAATTATATTTGACATTATTTCTCTTTTTTTTTAACTTTGTTTTATTTTAAGAGACTGACTTACTAGAGCTATTTTCTGCTTCTAAACGTTTTGATGAAACTAGCCCTCGGGTATGATTTGTCTTTAATAAATTGGAATTAATAAATACCTCACATCTCCAGGAATGAACGAAGCCAGTGGCATTAAAGACACAGTGCCCAGCATTATCCAGGTCAGCTCTCCAGCGTGAAAGCAGCAGCACACATTCCCATCAAGACCTGAGTCTTCCTTCCAATTTCCCATCCAAATCACGCAGTGACAAGGCAGATTTGCAGGATGGTCCCCAGAGCCCTCGTTGGTGCAGGTGCAGCAGTCCAGCACAGGACACTCACCACTGCAGTGTGTTCCAACAGACCATGCTGTAAATCGAAAGCTAAGTGTTCTCTGTACAGTTCCTGAAGAAATCATTTGGTTCCTAGGTGAAGACAATGTTAAATGTATTTGAAGCCCTGAATACCAAACAGTCCTTTTTTGCTGCCACTATATTTTGGTTTGGGTTTTTTTTTTTTTTTTTTTTTTATATAATCACACAGATGAATGGGCAGGGAAGAGCAGCCTGCTGGAAACTGAGTTTGGTCTTTGCCCAAAAACATTATTCGTTTCCATGTAACAACAGCAAGAACTGCGTGTTCTCCACTTGTACTTACACCATTAAAAGGAAAGGTGGGGAGAAATTTGCACGTGTAAAACAGGAGCTATCAAGTTTCCTCTTCCTCAGTTTCATTAAACAGAAGAAAACTCAGCAATAATTCAGACTGAATCCAACCATCTTATTTAACACCCATTCTCCAAAAAGGCCAATCCACAGTGTCCTTCTGATGCTCCTTCCTTCCCCCAGGAGGGACTTCAGCCAGCCCTGCCTGGCCAGGGACACTGGTGTGGAGCACTGCTGTCCTGGCATCTCCTCACTGTCACTGCTTTTTGATGCTAAAACATGTTTCACAGGAGAGGTGAAGACTACAAATATCCCTGCCAGCCTCAGGTACCGTTCATCTGCAGACTTTCCCACCACCGCAGAAGCAGCAAGGACGGGCTCAGGATATAATTTTTAGTCTTTCCTGTGGCTGTCAGGATCTCCAGCAACACTCTTATTTATTACATATGTGCTGTTTCTGTATTCTGCTTGCTGCCTGGATCTGGAAAGGACACACAACTCTCTCTCAGCCCCATCCATTATTGCCAATCCAATGGAAAAAGCGTCCAGATCCCTTGTCCAGCATCGACTTCCCCTGTGACCTTGAGCAGGTCCCTTCACCTCAGCTGTTCACCTGGGTTCTTGCTTGAGTAGAGCACTGAATAGATGAAACACAATTACTGGAACAGATAAGTTCCTGACCACCGGGATAAGGATTAAGGATGGTTAATCAGTCGTGCACGCTAAGCTTTACTACAGAGGTCACCTGCACAGTCCCCCCTGTGCCCCTGCAGCCACCACTGAGGCCCAGCAGCTCTCCTACAGTCCTGTTAAAGTTCCAAGCCTCAAGCCTCTAGTTGAGCCTCTGTGATGAGATCTACTGGATGAAAAACAGCAGCAACGAATTTCAGGCTCAGCGGAGAATTTATGAGTCCAAGTCCAACCTTTAAAAACTCTCTTTTCCCCAGTGCAGTTTCCTTCAACAGGAAGTCATGGATAAAACACAAAGAAGCTGTTAATGATAAAACAGTCAGGCAGAAAGAATAGATTTTGACTTTTTTTCCCCATCCCCACTAGCACAGCGAAATACCAGGGAACATCAACAATTTATTTACTGGTCTCCAGCACCACATCCCGCTGGTTTTTTCTACCCCCCAAACAAGACCCTGTGGGTTTAATTAAGTTTTCAGAGGAGGCCTGGGAAATACGATTTCACTCAGTCTATGTCATTTATTCCATGCTTCCTATTAGATGCATAGGGGGAAAAACCCACACAGCAAAATAAATCAAACGTGGTCCTGGTGAGCGACACACTGGATAGACATGGAAAAAAAAAACCCTGTTCTGATGCTCTGACACTGCAAGGGATGACCACAGCAGAGGGAAGTGTGAATGAGTCTCCCTGATGTACCTCTCCTCCCTCCCTTGCCACATCCACATCTTATCCCTTGACATCCATAACGAGCTGGCACTTCCAGTGCCAGCTCGTTATGGGTGTCAAGGGATAAGACATGGATGTGGCAACACCCACACATCACCCAGGAGCAGGTCCAAAGCGGCATTCAGACCTCTGAAGATGCCAACAGGCACCTGCAGCAGGGAGTTTGGCCCCATTTGAATTTCCAAGCAGTTTTGCCTTGGCATTTTGGATCACCGTTTCCAGCAGTTGTCTTTAAAAGTGAAGGAGTTTAGCCCAACCTACACAAAACCTGAGCTGAACGGCTACAAGCAGCGAGAAGTTTGGGAATCGTGCTTTGAGACAGATTAAGGTCAATCCATAGTTGAGGAACAGGACTAGAGCCCTGCAGCAATAACTGAAAATGATTCCCAGGCCCTCTGTCTACCTCTGTAGGCAAAAAAAAAAGCAAACCCTCAAACTATTTAATTTGCAGGTCACTGTCGGCGTATTTTTCATGATTTAAAAAAATGACTGGGTGCATTTGCTCTCCCTGTTGTTTTTAAGCCAACATCTCAGAAGGCTGAAAGTGAAATATATTTCTTTATCAATTTCTTGTTTTTCTCCTCCTCTGCCACCCATGCACAGGGGTTTGCTTATTGAGGTTCATTCATGTGTAGGAGCTGCTGGCATTGATGTATTTTCTTAGCAGGGTGGAGGGTTGTTTTTTTTCTTTTTTTCTTTTTTTTTTTTTTTTTTTTTTTTTTTTTTTTTTTTTTTTTTTTTGATCTGGCTGGCACATTGATTTAGGATGGCAGAACGAGCAGATGAAGATGATGTTAATTTTGCAGGCAGAAACAAGCAGGGACAGAATGCCAGGCTCCCCCTGTCAGACATCAGCTCAGTAGGTTTCTGCACAGCCAAGCTCAGGACTCACAGACTGCAATTCAGTGCCAGTCTCAGGGTGACTGAGAACCTGTAGGTAAAGGGTTTACTTCCTTTTGAAAGTATGTTTTGTGGGGATTTCTTAATTGCTTTTACCCTGACTCACAGGTCAACGCTGGTCACTTGAAGGTACAACAGGGACACTTAGAGCAGTGGTGAGGAGCTCTCTGTTCCTCCAGGAAGCTGCACATACACCAAGCTGGATATACACCCTTTATCAGTTCATCAACACTCCTTAGTGCCTCATTCAAAACTCTCTTCATATCATTAACAACAACAACAACAAAGCAGTGATTTGTTTATGAGTGTCCTTGCATGAGCTCCTTCTCCCAGGAACACCAACCTTGGAGAGAACACTGCCTTGCTCAGCTGCACAACACACACTTCAAGCACAGTCTCCGAGCTCGTGTACCTCATGTAAATGAGCTCTTGAATAGAACCAGCTCTGGAGTCCCCTTAGCAGGCAACAGCATCTTCCCAAGCCTTGTGGCAAGGATGACTCACAGTAACACTTTAATAAAAGATACATCATCTCCCATCAGGTTCCATCCTGCTTTTCACAGAGAAGAAATGCAGAAATCTAATGGTCCTCTTCCCTCCCTTGTGTTATTGAACAGCATCTGAATAATTCAGACAGAAGTTAATTATGGCCAGGATCAATCTGATTATTTTCATGAGATGCAAGCTTTGCAGAGGGAGGAGGGAGGTTTTGTCTTCACTTTTAAAAGGAGCAGCAACATTTAGCTGGAGGAACTAACACATACCAGGCATCCCACAGAGAGGCTCATGGCACTGCACTGTGAGACAGTCACCAATGAAAACACAAGAAAACAGGTCCAGGGTTGTTCTTGGCCACTTTAGGTCCTCCTCAGTGGCCACTGATGAATAAGCACCAAGCTTAAATGTTAAACAGGGGGCTTTCCCATGACATACCAGTGACTTCCAGTTAAAATCCATCTTTTAACTCGAGTTTCTCGTGGCTCCTCATACCCATCTTTGTGAGAGCTTCAATTTGTGCAGGAACACAAGGGGCACACACTCCTGCTCTATCCAGACGTGTCTGCACCTGTAAAATTTGCCACCTGCCTGGGAAAGGGTGAGTGTTCCCGAGATCCTGCACTCCAGGGGAGGCTGCCCTGGAACAAGAGCTCGCCGAGACACGTGCTGGTATTCCTGCTAGCAAATATACTTCCACAACAGCAAGAGAAGCTCAGAAGGAATCTGAGAACACAGGGAGTCTCAGGCATTGCTTGAGGTCTCTTGTAGTATCACAGATTATTATCCCTCCATATTTGTTGGAGGAGTTTTGGAGAAAGAGGAGGGATTGCTGGAAATTGGCTTTTAAATCTGGCTTCCCCTGAGAAAGATGGTCCTGCTCTGAGGTTTGTGGTATTACTTGATAAGCAGTGATTAAAACAGTAATCCCGAATTGTAATCAAAAAGCAGTCGAGGCTCTGAAATTACTTTTTACTAAGCTTTTTCCCCTTTCAAAGACAGCCCTGTATGGCAAAAGATAATAAACCACCACAGACGCTGTTCCAATTTCATTTAGTAATATTTGATCCACTAATTTATAAGTTTGGAAAGGTTTTTTTTCTCTTATTTGTCTTTAAATCCACATCAAAAATGGGTCTACAGTCTAGAAGAACGGATGAAATTCTTTTTCCTGTGGCTGTTTCGCTCTGGAAGAATTCCTGAAATATTTTTTTTTTATGTGTCACCACAGCCTCGCTTTCCCAGGCAATAACATGTCAGGCTGGTCCACGTGATCCTTGGCAGGATCCTCATTGGTATGGGTTTGGGATTCCCGAGAAACAAAGTTCGTGCTGAGTTGATTCCAGGAGCAGAGCTGAGTGCTCTGACTTCAGGGTGGTGTCTGGGCAAAGAAGACACCACACAGCCTGGCTGAGTTCAGTCACTGCTGCTTCAGCCCACGCAGCCAGAGCTGTGTTCACGTTCCCCCCAGCAGATGAAAAGCACAGGCAACAGCTCACAACAGTTTGATTTTCGCCACAGCAAATGGTCCAACTGGTAGCCAGCTTGTTCCCAGCAACGATGTTTCCTGAGGGAAAAGAGCAGCAATGGGATGGTCCAACAAATGTGCTCTTTAAAATTTCAGAGGTAAGTACAAAACTCTCATTAAGCCTGAAATTTTTCCGTAGCTATGTGCTATGATTTGTGATTTTTTTCCCCCCCTTTGTGCTGATTTTGCAAGAAAACAGAAATAAAATTCATCAAGCTGTAAAAATCAATAGAGATGCTTTGTCCTGTGCAATGGGAAAGCTGCAGGAGTTTATCAAGCTGAACGGCAGAATTCACAAAGGACACCAGGTCGTACCTCAGCACGGCGGGAACTCAACCCCTATGAAGGGGAAAACTTCCACAAGGCACCTCCCTGTCCCAAAATGCCCTGGAGAGCACCTGCCTTTGGAAAAACGGTGGAGAGTAAAACAGTGAATGTCTGGGTGTGTTGACTGACCAGCCACGCTCGTGACAAGGCCTGCTAATGAATGCCCTCCATGCACAGAACTTGATGAAAGCAAAGCTATAACACAAACTTCCAGAAAAACCAAATTTTCGCAGTGATAAATGTTTCCCTTCTGTTCCATTTAACAGCTGGGTAGTGAAGATGAAGACAAAGCACATGTTTTACCCGTGGATGAAATTAAGCCCTGGATTACAAATCGTAATTGAACATAATTATTCCAATAGCAGAAAAATTTAAGGTTGCCCTCATGAGGGAGAATTTGCCCCACAGAGCAGCATTAACACAATCAAAATGGTGATTTTCTGCTAATACACATTCTGGTATTCCATTTTCAAGCAGCTAGCAAAACATCTTCAATTTCTTGTGGAGGAACAAAAAATCCCAAGATACCTTTATGTTTTATGCTAGTCTATAAAACCAGCAAAGTGTAAACTCCATGAAATGGCTTTTAATCTAGCACAAGTTTACTTTATACTGTGTGATACAATCATCTAAAATAAATGTTGTGGGTTAAATTTGGAAAACAGAAGACGAAACCTAAAAGAAAAAAAAAAAACACAACACAAAACCTCTCTATTTTAATGTCTGAAGAACAAACTCCAGCTCCCTTTCATAGCCAAAAGACTTCAAATCAACAGGATATATCAGCCAGGATGGCCAGGTTGGCATCTCTCTCCACGGGAGGGAAATTCCTACTACTCTTTGGTCACATGAGGGCTGCTCCTCATGTCAGCAGGGCAAACAAGATCTGACTGACAAAAAAATTAGTTCTATGCAGGATGCAGATTGTGAGATAAATGCAAATGCCCGTTCATCACTTTATCATTCAATCTCACGAGCTCACCCTGGTGCAACAGAAACGAACGCAAGGTGGGAATGAAATAAATGCGGGAATTGGGCTCCAACAGAAATCCCACAAAGCTGGACCCGCAGCAAGGAAGAGGAGATTTGGGTTCTGTTGTTCAGCACATCTGATCACCTAGTTGGGAAAGGCACAATCCAAGCTACAGCAGTGCTTTAAAGTGTCACCTGGAACATTTAATCCCTCTGTTGGGATCAGTGAAAACCTACTCAGTTTTGAGATGGACGTGTCACATAAAATCACTAGGGTTTGTTTTGGGTTTTTTTCATATTAAGTATGACATGGGTCAAAATTTCGGTGTATTGTGTGGGATATAATAAAAGTGAAACCCCTCAAAGGCAAAATTGACTCAGTTACATTTGTCTTACTAGTAGCAAGAAGCATCTGACTCATCAGAGGATGATTTCATCCAACCTTTCCAGAAAGAATGCTGTAAAAATCTACAGCTCTCTCGACCCACATGGCACTGACAGAGAGCATTCCTGGCTTAAAATTTTTGTTTATGGATTTTCTGGGTTATTGCTTATATAATTTTGTTTCCATTGTAATAAATATAACTAGATAATAATGATTTCAACGCAGGTGGAGCATTCCTGTCTGACACAGGCATCTCCAGATGTGAACAGAAACCACGTGGAACCACACACATGTACACCATGTGGATAAAGATCAGATTGTGTCACTGAACTGCATTTAGGATCCTTCACCACACACTGAGATCTTACTGCACCAAAGACCTACAAACACAAACCAAAGCGAGAGCTCCAACCATAACAAGACTAAGAAGTGGTGGATCCCAAGGAAAAGAGCGAGATATTACCGGCTGACATGAAAAGTAAAGCAAATATGAACTCTGGCTGGGGTCAGTTTTCCTTGGCATCACAGCAGAGGACAGTTTGAAAAGTATGATTGGAAAGAAAGGAACAGCAATGTTCTAAGGACTTTTAACGGCAAACTTTTCTAATTCATCTCAGAAATCACAGCTCCTACTTCTCTCCATACTTAGACTTGCTGTTACTTCAGCTCCATAAATTCACATATATAATGCAGAACACAGCTGTGTGTCCAATTCTGCCTCTCCCTGTACACAAGTGAATTGGGATCATGATTTGCAAAAAGAGGAAATTCTCACTCTACATTCAAAAGGTAAATAATGACTCTGACCTACTGTTCTGACCCAAGACAATGCAGGCTGTCCTTCATCCATCACTTACTCTTGCAGCATACAGAGCAGTACAATCCAGGGAGTAAATTAATCATTTTCTCTCTCTGCAGTGTACAGAATATGGACTGCTCTACTGAGTGACTACTTCTTTATAAGATAAGGTTAATCAATAAAGATAATTAGACACTTCTGGTTAATACATCCATGTCACTTGAAAAAGAAAAGCACATTAAGTCCTGCCATCCCCGATGAAATACAAACAAACGCTGGAACAAATCCAACTCATATAAAAATGACCTAACTGTATGGCATCGAAAAACTCAGATTAAAAACACTGTGTGGTTCACTCTGAATCTCAAAGGAAATCACACACTGCCTTATCTCCCAGTCTGAGCCACGAGGTTAAACCTCTCTCTTCTCCTGGAGCCATCCTGATTTTAGGGCATCTTCGAGCAATCTGTGGCAAGTGCCAGTTTGTCAAACCCCTAGAGCTGGCAGCTGGCACCTTTGAGAGCAAAAGCCAGCCCTGTTTTGGGCACAAGGGCACAGCCACAAAAAAAAAAAAACCCAAAAACCAAAAAAGGAAAGCATCCTTATAAGACTGAGCCTTCTTCAGTATTTTGGGGGCATCTCCCCCTCGGAGATGTCCTGCTTTCCAGTGGCACCTGTGACACCTGCAGCTTTTGCTTTTCACTCCTGCGAGCTGTACAGTCCACCTCAGATCCCTTCTCAGCTCTGGACAGGGAGAGCAAGATAAAGCTCTCCAGCTAACAACAAGAAATCCACCACGATGGCCAAGCAGCAGATGATGGGGCTAATCTCTGCTTGTCCCACTTTAACTGCAGCTCTCCACAAACAAGTATCGATCCATTGTCCCACGGTCACAAATCCTCAAGTAATTCTCTGGGTGAAGAAGAGATGCTTTTTGTGAGGGGAAGGTTTCTTTTACCCACAAGAGAGAAGAAAATAAAATAAAATAAAATAAAATAACATAAAATCTTTCTGCAGCACCATTAGTCACAGAGAAGCTTCGCTCCTGCCCACAGACCGAGGGCTGTCACTAAGTCACACAAACACATCTTTTGCTACCAATTCTCCTGGTTAACATTTCATGCCCAAGCAGGATTTAGATATAATTTTACTTTTCTTACAGCTGTGCTGTTGAGTGTACTTTGCTCTCCTTGCTCACACAGCACCTTGTCATTGGGGCTGCATGAGAAGCCTTCCCCAACGTGCTTCCCTTTAGGTAGAGCTCTTCTCTTTCCTGACTTCAAAATGAAGGTGACAGACAGTGTCACGACTCCATCCGAGATGTCACCCTCTGATGAGGTCTCAATACTCAGCCACACGACAGCAGTGGCTGGTCAGAGTTCCAGGGCTGGTTTGTCATTGCCCAGTAAAATATCCCAGATTAGATTTTCAGAAGTAAGAGATGGTACCAGCTTTAGTGAAAGGGGGAAGAAACAACAACAAACCCAACATAAGAAACCCAGCAGGAGTCCTTGCCAGAGAAATTTTTTGCAGGGAATTAAGTGTTTTGCTTTCCCCCTTTACCATCTGAACGATAATAGTTTCTTTTCTACCAGCACATCTCAGCATGTCCACACTGGTGTTATTTTCACAAAGGTGGCTGAAGTCTTAAAAAAAAAAACCCAAAACACCTCAACCTGCTAAAAAAATAACAAGTGTTAAGATGGAGGTGGAGTTACATAACATTGTGAGATGATGATCACATCCCAGAGGAAACATTTGCAGAACTGTAAGTACCAAAAGTCTGAAGTGATGGGAGGAAACCCAGCACAACTGGGCCACCAAGCCCTTATGATGGAAACCACACAACCACCATCACACCAATGCCAGCAAGAACAACTCAGGAGAGCTCTCTCACAGCAAAGGAAGGTCTTGTGCAGAAGATCTAAATCAAAAACCCAGATATCACAAGCAAATTATCAGCATCTGATGACTATGTGAGCTCACCTTCTCCCTGCATTAGTGCACCCTCAGTCATGCACAGATAATGCTCAACTTCACCCTTAGTTTATCTCATTCATCAGGACCAACCAAGCTTCTCAGGACAGTGACTGTGCCACTAAATGGCTCTGGTGCTCCCAGAACACAATCAGAACTCTCCATTTGTTACTGTACGTGAAACAAGAGGAGATACAAAATGACCATGAGGGGACATCAGGCAAAACAACACCATTCAGATATTTTAAGGCCATTGCCTTACACCTATAATAACTTTCAAGCTGATGCAGGTCTTTCTATTGGCAAATCTTTATTCTAGATAAAGATAGAAAGATTGGAGTAATGTGTTTAGTCCCCTCTCTACCTGGTTATGGTCTGTGCCAAGTTCCACATCTTTGACAGGACACGTACAAGGCCTCTGAAAATTATCCAGGCTAGATAAGAGCATTTTAAGTCATTGATATGAGCAAATGGTCATAACCTGACAAGGCTTCCCAGATAGGGAAATGAAATCTTAATAACCAAGCTGAGATACAGGTCCTCTGATAAACCAAAGGATAACACAAAAGCCACACTGCTGCTGTCAAAACAGCATTGCTTTGAGAAACCTCCAGTGCTGAGACATGAGTCATGTTGGCTTCCCACTTGCAGAAAGTATCCTGGGTGATTCAGGAGATTACACATCACCCTCCAGACGAGGCACTGCCAGTGCTTCAGGAAAGGTATTCAAAGTGTCTACAGGCCTGGGAGGTATTTTCTTCTCTTTTGCTGTTACTAAAGCAGAGTTTAGACCAGATTAAAATACCTGTTCCATATAGGCAAGGGTGTTGTGTTGTCCTGAACTGCTGCCGTGCTGCACTGAGAACTTGTGTTTGTCCAAAGTTTGGATTTCAGGACAGCACCTGCCTGAGGCCAAAGAGTGCTGGAGATGGGGCAGCCACCACTTCCCTGTGGACCTTGTGAAACCCTGGCTCTTTGGGTTGTGCAGTCAACCTCAGCAGTAATGCTTCTCCTGGATATATATTATGGATATATAATCAGATGAACCTGCATTTTATTTTGGTCTCTGAGCCCACGGAGCCCTTCCCAGTGCTCTCAGATGTGTACAACAGCCTGGGGGACTGCAATACCATCCCTGTGCTGCTCCAGCTCCACTGCCTTTGCCCCTGAAGGTGCCATTCCAATGCCAGGGCTAAGTCCACGAAGGTTAGATCCCACCAACATAAAGCACACAAGATACATTCTCCTCCCCTGATTCCTCCTCTCAGATGCTGAAAAGGAAATCCTACTGGGCAGAGCAGGTACAGAGATCAGCACAGAGCCATCTGATGACAAGCACTTGGCAGTTCATTATTTTGGTCACCCAAAGACATAGCAAAGTGTTAGGAAGTCACAAGGAAATCTACTTGCAGCATGATTAATGCCAGCCCTTCACCAATCCCCCCCTGCCCCACGTGCTTCCAAGGATGGCATTTTTCCACCCTGGCATCTGTAATGCAGTTAATGCTGTGTGGCTAAAAGGCAGCAGCAGAAATGCACAGTGCCAGATGGGAACAGAGGAATGCAGGGTCTGAGTTGTCTATGAAATGGAGATGATTATAGGCAGTGCAATTAGCAATCTGTGTATCTGCCTGGCTATGGCTCCCCAGGTCAGAACAGACCCATATCACTTCAGTGCTGGAGAAAACATTTCTCTGCTACTGCAGGAGGATATGGAGCAAAACCCTCCAAATAATCCTGCCCTGACAACACTGACCAATTAGTGGCAAGCACAAGAGGACCCCACCACAGTGTCGATGCTCCCACAGTGAAGAAAATGCCCCACACCCACGTTCTGTTGAAATACTTTTCCTCTCAGAGTTGAGGGGGCATGAACACCACGTTCACCTGCAGTGAAAGATTCCTTTAATTCAAACTGAAGTCAAGGAGTTACAACACTGCACGTTTTTTTTCCCCCATCTTGTCTCAGATCCATTTCCATCATCCCACTCGTGCCCGAGAGCTGCTCTCTTTGCAAACAGCCCTGTGAGAGAAAACAGGCAGAACTCTCATCTTTACTGAGCACAAACGGAGAGATGGGATGATCTTTCAGGATTGATGCACTGAATTGATTTTCGTGCCACTCAGAAAGCGTTAGCTTGGACCTGACTTTTCATGAAGGCCTCGGTCCAGCAGGTTCATGGCCAAAAGCTGAAGTGATGATGGGGTTGTTGACACCCCTGAAGGTGCTTTCCTGAACTGGCAAAAACTCACGGACAGAAAAAAAACCAAAACAAACAAATAAAAAAACCCACAACCAAACAACAACAAAAAAACCCCCAAAACCAAAACCAACCAAACAAAACAAGCCAAAAAACCCACCCAGCAGAGCTAGGGCAGGAGAGGTGATGAGATCCTTCAGCACTTCCTATTTTCAATCTTCAGGTTTTCAGTGCCCAAAAGTCTCAGAGGGATGATACTTGTTTTCTGTAGCTGTTCTTTCTGAATGTGGCTGTGTGTTTCTTTTTTTTTTTTTTTTTTCAGGAATTTAATATATTCTTAACATGAAACATTAAATGCCTGTTGCACAAATGTCTAATAAAATTCAGCCCCGTGGCTCTTTTACTGTCAAGCTAAATAGGACCCATTGGAAACAAAAATGTAGCTTCAAAATTTCCTCATCTGAATGTTCCTGTCTTAGAAGGGAGCAAATCCCTTCTCCCATCCCCTACAAGATCAACGGGGATTTAGAGGAGCAGTAGGTGGGAATATTTCAGCTTTGGTTTTCTTTTGCCAACCCAGGGGTTTAGGTGTTAGAGCTGTACCCGACTGCACTGCGAAAAAAACAATTCTTCCTTAGAGGCACCGATTTTAGCAGGGATTAAAAGTGCACACAAATAGAAGAAGAAAAGCAACCCCAGACATTTTCAAATGAAGGGGTGGGGGGGAAAGGGATTTGAGATACGGTAGAAGGGATAACTCCTGTGAAAAGAAGTCTTTTCTTAACCTCCATCTCGCTTCACTCTTTCTTACTAAATCAAGGCTAAGCAAGTTTTATCAATATCAATGCAGTGTTAAAGCAGGAGTCAACACTTTCATTATTACACAGTGGTTCAAACTCTTTCCCTAACATGTGAGTAAGGCTTCAGCCTTTAAAGACTGTTAGTTTTGAAGTGGTTTGTTTTTTGTTTGTTTGTTTTTTTCAGCAGTCACCCCTGGAGAAAAACAGTGGTGGTTAGTAGGGTTTGGCTTTTAAAGGATTTTTTTTTTTTTCCTGCCCTCTGAATCTGTAGGGGTAGAGAAGCTTCCCAGAGAGGTGTCATTAGCTTTCAGGATGGCACTTCTGGGAGGCAGAATTATCAGAGTGCTTGCTCTAGGGTGGCCTCTGCTCCAGCACTCGTGGAGGTATGTAAATAAAGAGATGTATTTAATATACTGATTCTCTGTTGTCTCCTCAGGGAAGCTGAGCAGCAAATCTCATGTTTCTTTAGCATGCAGCAGCATGTTCTCCTCTACACAATGTCCAGAAGAGGTGCCTCCACTTTCTGAATAATGAAGCATCTTTTTACTTGGAAAGAGAAGAAATACCTGATTACAAGAGCACATGCTGCAAGTAATAATGGATTTAAGAGATTATGTGATTAAGCATGTAAATGCAGGTTTGCAGGTGGAGAACAGACTAATGTGACTTAACTGGTACATTTAGAGAGAGAAAAGAAAGTTATTAAACCTTCATTTTGTTAAATGTGTAGGTAGGGTGTTTTAAACACAAAGAGGGAAGGATGTTGCTCGTGCAAGAACTTCAGACTCAGTCTTCCTACAGTGAGCATGCAAACAAAGCTTATATCTAACTAAACATTTCTTTTAAATGAATCATAATATAAAGGCACTAATTCATGCTTCTAATTAATTTTCCAAAAGAAATGATAATTACGTTTCTAACAATTAGCATTTCTGCTTTGCAAACACGTATCAGCCACTTCATTCTCATGCAGCACAAGAAGAGCTGAGAGTAGAAAATAAGTCAATAAACCAGAAAGCCCTCAATGCTGCAAAATACACAAGCAAAAGGACAATGGTCACTTCCAGTGACACACAAAGCCCCGTGGGGCTTATGAGTTTTAATTGGTAGCAAAGATTTCTACACCACCAGCTATCAATTACACGATGCCTCCCATCCTCCTCTTGGCTGTGCCTTGTGTTCCTGCAAATCAAGGTTGTTCCTGAGCTCTTAGCAACAGCTTTGTGCTGCATCTGCCCCTGTGAGGACACAGCCACCTCACACTGCCAGTGCCCTGATGCACAGACTGCTGTGGAAACCATCACTGCTCAGACGAGAAGTAAAAAGCTAAATCATAAATACAAGTTGCTAATTCTGATCCTTTTCCCAGCATGTAAAACTCTTGAGTAAGACACTTTCCACCTGAGCATCTGACAGCCACCACCGAGCATGTCCACAGTGTTTCCTTCGCCTCTTAGGACAGGGATGTGCTTTAAGTACTCCCACTGCCCAGCAAATCGTGATCCCTTTACATCTAGGTATTTTCAAACTCCTCAGCTCCGATGCTGTCAGATGTATCTGTGCAGCCACAACGCTGCAATCAGCATGCCCCGTTAATTTAGGGCCCTGGGACGAAGGGTACCATTACACAATCCTTCTCACTGGGTGATTTATAAAGACCTAAATGCAGAAGAGCATCAAACTTCAATGGCTGTCCCTCAAATTCTCTCCAGCATTTATTCTGCTGTTTTGTCTATCCACACTTTTTTTGTTGGTGTTTTTCAAACAGGAAAGTGTTTAAATAGCTCTTTCACGTATTGATTAGGTTGGTACTCGAAGAAGAAGGGAGGTGATTGATGAATATACCTGTTCATTTAAAGCAGGTCTGAGGCAGCAGTGAAATGAGTTGCTGACTTAAGTAATTTAGTCACAAAATTATGCTCATGTAAGTAGCAAATAGAGTATTTCTGCTGCGCAGTCAGAAAGTCAACTTTTGATGCGCCCAACGAAGAAGAAATTCCACCTGTGATTTGTTTACAGCAGCTTGGACAGAGTTATGCAGGGAACCCAGAGACTTTAGGGTTGAAAACCCACTGCTTTCTTGGGCAGTGATAAACCATCCCATGTAAAAATTTGTGAAGCTGTTAAGTTATTTGTGAAGCTGACTGGGAAAATTACACCTTTTGCTTTTCAAGTACACAGCGAGGCCAGAAGGAATTACAGTGCTGCACACACAGTGAAACCTGTTCCAAGCACCTTGACAGGTTGATAACACAGGAGCTACCCCTGAAAGACTTTAAAAAGAAATAAAAATCCGTCTTGATTGTGCTGAGTTCTTAATGGAGGCAGAGCAGAAATGCTTTCCCAGCTTTGGAAGCTGCCTCAGGCAGGCACAGAAATTCCTGACGTCTTAAAGGACAGACAGGTTTGTTCCTGTTCCTGTTCAATGAGCACCAGCTCACTGTGAGAGAGGAGGTGAGGTGGGACAAGGGCTGTGACCCCAAAGAGCAGCTCCTGCATTCCCAGCAGGTGGGATATGTTGTGGGAATAAAACAAACGACGACTGCAACCAGCATGATGCTTCCCTGACTTTGTACCACTGGGGGTCTGAGGTCCCTTTCCTCCCCATCAGAAGTGGTCCAGCACACATCTAGGATAAATATTTAAAACACAAGCGCAAAGACAAGCTCATCCTTCTTTCTTTGCCAATCTCTTCATCTTCCAGCATCACTACCAGGCCTGCTGTTTACAGAGCAGTGGCAAAGCCTGGTTAGGGATGCATCTTTAAAGGAAAAAAAAAAAAAATCACGTGGGGAAGGGAAGGAACAGATATCCTTGAGATCAGATGATTCCCCCAAATGTTTGATCCCTCAGATCAAATGCAATGTTTTTCCTCCCA
Organism: Empidonax traillii; assembly: GCF_003031625.1. NCBI lineage: Eukaryota > Metazoa > Chordata > Aves > Passeriformes > Tyrannidae > Empidonax > Empidonax traillii. The sequence goes on from NW_020955554.1 coordinate 114,428, forward strand.
CTGTGTGCCTCTGTGTGTGCATCTGCACAAGTTTACTGGCAGGTACCACAGAGTCCTCAGAATTCCTGATCACAGTCACAGGAGAATCATCTCAGAAAGGAACAAACATTGTCCATTAAAAGACAGCCTTGAGTTGTTTTCTTGCTTTAGGCTAATACTTTGGTGTTCATTCAAACCACTGAAGTCTCTTATCAGGGACAGCACAGCACAGAAGTTGAAATGGAAAACATAAGCACTCCGAGTTTCCTCGGAAAGTATTAGAAGACAAACTTTGAAATGTCTTAATTTTAAATTTCTTTCTTTTCACAATTATCTCTCCCTAAAGGCAAAATGATGACAGGGAAAAAAAAAAAAAAAAAAAAAAAAAAAAAAAAAAAAAAAAAAAAAAAAAAAAAAAAAAAAAAAAAAAAAAAAAAAAAAAAAAAAAAAAAAAAAAAAAAAAAAAAAAAAAAAAAAAAAAAAAAAAAAAAAAAAAAAAAAAAAAAAAAAAAAAAAAAAAAAAAAA
>NW_020955554.1:115026-136248 GCF_003031625.1 Empidonax traillii
AAAAAAAAAAAAAAAAAAAAAAAAAAAAAAAAAAAAAAAAAAAAAAAAAAAAAAAAAAAAAAAAAAAAAAAAAAAAAAAAAAAAAAAAAAAAAAAAAAAAAAAAAAAAAAAAAAAAAAAAAAAAAAAAAAAAAAAAAAAAAAAAAAAAAAAAAAAAAAAAAAAGGAGGGGGAAGACAAATAAACTAAAAGAGGGGGAAGTAAAAGAAAAGAAAAACTTAGGATGAAAATATTACTTCCCTAAGGTTTCTATTCTGCTTTTTCATACATATCATCCCAACCACGGAACACGAAAATGATCTTCTATTAATCACATTAAGCTAAACCATCCATTATAAAGTAGTTTAATATTACCTGTCTTAGAAAACATAAAAATCTCCTGACAGCCACATCTTTTTCCTGGCTCCCTCACCCTTTTTTCCATGAAATAAAGTTTCTGCCAAAGGAAATCCAGGAATCAATGAGGGTCCTTTGATAACCTGGATTTGCTGACGATAGGAATGCGACAGACAATGAGAGGGGGGGAAAGCCAAGTCTCTCTCATTATTTAACAGGCCCTGAGGTGCAAAATCATTGTATCAACTTGCCAAGAGAATCCCCGTCTTTCAAGCTCCGCTTTTGAACCCATTTCAGTTTTCAGGTAACCAAGAAACTCATCTTTATTCGTAGGCAATTTGTTTTACAGCTGCCTGTAATCTCCCGACTTCCAGACCGAAAATCATTTAAAAACAAATGAGCTTCCCTGCAGATAAAATTCAGAGTCTCTCTGAGCTTTCGAGATAATAAAACTAAAAGGCAACGTTAAGTTGAAAGGGGAGATGAAAAACAGAGGAAAGCAGAGAGTCCCATAAAGTTCAGAATTAAACCTCGGGGCTAGAAGGAATGGACAGAGAGTAAGTTCCTCTTTTCCATATGCTATTTCATGGGAGTGGGATGAGAGCAGCAGCAGAGCACAGGCTCTCTATCTTGTTAGCACTGCTCATGTCCTCCTGTGGTTTGGTATGTGTGTGTTTGTGCTCCAGCTGGGCCTGGTGCCATCCCATATTCCACATTCACAGCCAAGATTTTCAAAAAAGCCCCAGCAGCTCGAGGTGCCTCCAAGGCTGAAACATCCTAAGGCAAAGCAGTTTGGCAGCACTTCCAGCCAAAGGGCCTTTTTAAGGCTTCTCAGGCTGGATGCTCAAATGGGCTGGGCACCATAATCAGCCATTGGTGACAAAAGCTGGCAGTGGCACCAGGCACATTTCCATGCACATAAACTGCTGATGGAGCCAGTGGGTGGCTTCTGGATGGGCATTTCAATAATGGCTGATATCAAATACAGGATAACTGTAAAGCAGCAGCAGCAGCAATTCAGCCCAGGCAAAGTAATAATCCAAGAGAGTTTAAAACAATCGTGAACAGCGAAGAATTTGAGATCAGTCAAGGGGCAAATCTGGTTTTTTACACACTTTTGCTGTTTCTAAGAGCTTGCAGTGACACAAATCCATGTCAAACGGTTTTTGTGCTCCAGTGACCGAGCAGTGGCCTCAGTGTCACACACACAGAGGTGTTACCACCAGGCCCTTGTGGCAGCTCAATATTGACGTGCTGAAATAAGCACCGTGGGGTGTCTTCAACAGAGACAAGCTAGCGCTGCATTATCTCATCTTTCCCTAAAAATAATTAAAAAAAAATAAAAAATAAAAAACAGCCAGAAAAATTCCCAGCCTGGGACCAAGTTCCAAGCAGGGCTCACAGGAAATCCTGGGGAAGGTTCACTTTTCTCTCAACTTTGCAAAACAAGCCCTACACCAGTCTTGATCAAGATGGGGAATCACCTGCTGAATTAAAAGCAAACCCCCCAAACAGCCTGGTGCTATGCTTAGTGGAACTTCACATTATCTAATCTAACTGTAAAATATTTAGTAGTTTAAAATTCAGTCGTGTCAGCTGGAGTCTAATTTCTCTCTCCCCTGTGGATTTCAAGTGTCTTTTCAAAGCTTTTTGGCATTAAAAAGGCAGAGAGAGGGGGGAAAAAAAAGGAGTTTATAGCAGGATCTCTGTACCTTCCATACAGCTTTGTGCTAATATATGGGGTGGGGTTTTACTGGAAGAATAAAAGGTGAGTGTTAAGATAAGGTCACCTCCTCTAACAAATACAGCATCTAAAACCAAAGGCTTGGGGTTTTTTTTTTTGTCAAAATGGATGTTATGAACTGATTAATCTTCAAGAGGGAATATTACATAGAAGACATGGGCAGAAATAAAATTTTTGATCCTGTGAAATTTTGAGATTTACACTTGCTTTCACTTTTTGAGGGGGGAAAAAAACCCTCTTCAACCACCCAAAAACAGAACAAACAACTGAATCATCCAGAATAGGAATGACTGACTGGGAGGTGGCAGAGAAAAGTGCAAATCCCGCTTCTGAATCAATTCAAATGAAACTTGGAATAGAAATCTTAAACTGTCACATTCCACCGTTATTTAATGGTACAGCTCCCCCCCCAAAAAAACAAACAAAAAATCCAAAACTAAAACAGAAACCAAAACAGAAACAAAACCCTCAAACCAAAAACCCACAAAACAAACAAACTGAAACCCAACCAAACCCAGAAAATACACAGCACGTGGTCTGGTGGTTAAACCACACACCTACACGTGTGTTTGACACATCCTCTGAACAGCCTTTCCAACTTTCCTGTTCTGCCTTGTCAAGGTAACCGTGAAATTTTCCTAAGAATTTGTCCCTTTAAAGTTGCAAGTGGTCAAGAAATATAAAGAATAGACTAAGAAAGAACGAGCTTTTTTTTCAGCCTTACTGGAAAAAAAATGACTGCATTAAAAAAAACAAAACTGATGGAATGCAGCGATGATGGCTGTTAATTAACGTGCTTAAATTCCAGAATTTATCTCCTGCCCCGATGAAAAGAAGGTCTGGAAACAAAAAAGCCCGAGGAATTCTGTATTTCTGGTCCAAGGATCACCAGAAGCTGCTCAAAGGTCTGTTCACGTCCTGCTAACTTACTACACAAATTAGAAATTATTGCCATTAAAATTATTCATTAAGTCATTATTTTTTTGCCCTGGCTAACGTTCATGATAGCACACCGAGCTCAAACAAATGACTATTAAATAAGGAAATGGTGCATCAGGGGGGGTTTATGCCCTCCAACACTCAAGGCACGTTTTCAATTCAATACAAATTTATCTTAAAACCAAATTCCTGACCCTTTTGGTGCTGGATTTTTTTGTTGCCATATTAAGAAACATAAAATGGGATTTAATTTCCATCAAAACAAGCACCAATCAGTTTTTTGTTTCCCCAAGCACGGGTTGCATTTACAGCACCTTTTACACACAGAGGTGTTTCCTCTCCCCTTCTGATTGCTGCTGATTAGTTCAAAGAGCAGGCAGTGGAAGTGAAAGATGTTGAAATGAGATGGCAAAGTCGAGCACTTTCAGCTCTGATGCACAACAGATGCTCTGAAGATGTGGCACAAACTCTGCAATGTCTATCACGCTGCTAATCTGGATTCGCTGGGATGATTAGATGAAATCACAATTTGAAGTAAATAAAACAATTTGCTACAATCTATGTCACCCCTTGAAGATGCAGACATCTCCATTTTTTTTTCCAGCAGTTGCTTCTTGGGAATGAAAGAAATACTAATTTTACAGGGGAGGGGGGAAAAAAAAATATTAAGAACTCAACCTTAAACAAAACTTGAGCTCTAGGAAATGGAATACATGAAAATTCAGATCCTCTGTTCACGTGCCTGTGACACCAAGAAGAATGGGAATCTCTCACCCAAAACAGCAAAGACTAAGAAACTGCAAAGAGATATCTGGGATGAGAGGAAGATGCCACGTTTGAAATGAATGCTTTTGTTCTTAAAAGACAACAGATGAGAGTTAATTGCTTCATAATGGAGGGAGTATTGAAGTATGAAAACAATCTGCACTTTGGAGAACTGCTCTGAGTCCACAAGTTAGGAGTTCATTACTGATGTTTTATTCATTTCTTTTCAAAACTCTGCAACTAAATTCTTATTATAATTTGTCAGCTTGCATCAGATCTCCTTGAATTGGAGCAGATTCCAGTTCCATTCTGGAAGTGTCAGAAGCAGATAACAAACCAGCAGTTTATGTGGATACAATTGCTTGATAAACCAAGGTAATGGAACACCCTCTTTCCTGCAGCTGGGAAAGGCACTGAGGGTTCCACTAAAAAAACCCTCAAACAAATAAACAAAAAAAAAAAAGGCATCAGGAGCTTTTCAACCACCAAATCAAGAGCAGTCATTGTCTAGTTTTCTTACAGAGAAAAAAAATAATAATAATAAAGTCCCCCCCATCCCCAGCTTCCTGCAGGCACTGTTTTGGGGGTTAACACAGAGAAAAGCCAGCCATAAACCACATTTTACAGCACCATTAAATTGTCCAGAAACCACAGGATTACTATATTAAGTACTATACATACTCTCAGCAAACAAGCACACACACAACAGAGTTTGTATCTGGAATATGTGAGACCTGTAATGGTCCCACCTCTGTCATTACCCGTGTTTTCTACTGCAGGATGAAGCACTTCAGAAATGATTCACAATACAGAATGTCCACGGCCACAGAACAAGCTCATCACCATCCTTCCTCACTGAATTGCTTTCAAGGAAACATCTTCAGTCGCTGTGTCTAATCTCAGTTCATTCAAAATTCATCCCTACAGATAGATGATTTTAAATGATTTTTTATCTACCCACACTGCCCTAACCGAAATCCACCTTGAGTGGCTTCGCCCTGCCCGGATCAGCAGCGTGGAAATACTAACCCCAAGTCTCCATTAAAACACAAAATGCAAGCCTGATGTGTTATTTGTTTATCAGAGGGAACCGAAATGGTTTCTGTGTCTCCCTAAAATCAACGTCCCCATGGACTGCTGACAGTTTAAACGAGGCTGCCTGTGATCTGACCAGCACAGCACTTCAGGTATTAATAAACTCATACCACCCCTCATTCCCAGTAAAATCTGAACTCTGGCATCAGCAAGCACTCTTATTGCAGAGGCTGCACGGACCTTCAAACCCCCAATCGCTGGCAAATTCTGCTAAACTGGCAGAAAACATCCAGGCTGTCTGTGCGAAAATGTGAGCTAATTTATATGTAAACCCACGTAACACAGTGTTCATTTCTTCAGGCCTGACTCACACTGATAAGCTGTTAGCCCAAAGAAGGAGGAGGGGGAAAAAAAAACCCACCTTTTTTAACACAGAATTAGCTGTTGAGCATCCTGCTCGTTCACTCTGCCTGATCTGAGCTTTCTCAAGTGATGAGGTGGAAAACCTGCTCTACTCCTGATACCAGGGGAGAGGTTGGAGCCTGGGGGATAGACCCAGGCATGGAAGGGGTGAAATCAGTCACACCATCTAGGAAAAGGGACCTCACAGCTGTCCAGTTCAGCACAATCCATCATTACACCTGTATTTGTCCCGGCACGAGGGAGAGGAGAGCAGTGCTGGAGCATCACCAGCACACAGGCTGTGCTTGAGCTCACAGCCACGTCCCAGAGAGCAACCTCCCTTCAGGGTCCACTTGTGCCCTCTGAACCCTGGAAATGGTCAATATTTTACTGCTTATTTTTAATCTTTACCAAGATTGGATCGCTAAGGACAGGCACCCCTGCTGCTAATTAGCCCTCGACTGTCACCAGCACGAGACAGTTCTCCAATAATCTGTCAGTTATTTGTCTTTGGAAACAGCCCTGACCACTCTCGTGTAGTTTGTTTCAAATCTCCTGCTTTTTCTCCCTTCCTGCTGGGCTTTAGTTTCAGGGGAACAGCCACTTTTGGGGTTTAATTGCTGCTGCTAGAGGTGTCACACCTCACTTACAACTGTACACCTCAGGTGGAATTTCTCTCTCCCAGCTCACACTGACAGCAGTGTTGTGTGAACAGCTGACCTTCTCCATCTGAGGGAAATCAGAAAACTGTGATGGATCCCAAGACAAATGTGTTTGGTTTTCTTCCAGGCAAACATCTGTAAAAGTGTCTTGATTTGCTTCAAATTCATTTGGGTCACATATACCTGCTTTTGCTTAAAGTTACTTTTCTTTACTTGAGGGTATTGCTTTTAACATCTCCAAAAAAATTCAGTTAGAATGATTGGGGGGGGGGAGGAAATACTGAAAGCTGAACTGTATTTTACATATTGCCCTAAAAATGCCGGGAGTGTAGGTGTGGTTAAGAATAAGTTCTCTCCAGAAAGTTTCTCACAATGCTGTTTTTATACCCTTTTCTGCTAGGACTATAACTGTCCCTCAGAAAAAACTAATTAAGCCCAAACAATACAACACAAAATCCTGTGTCATGTTCAAGGAACCTGCTGGGACCTATCTGAGCTACTGTAAGATAATTTAATGAACACTCATTAAATTAACATCTACCCCCACAGCAAGTTCAGCAGTGAAAGATAGAAGCAGAGGAGCTTTAAATGGCTTTTCCTGCTCTCAGGGCTCCTGCTGTCTCACTCGGTTCAGGCAGCTGGAATTCTGTGCAGAACAGCCTCCCAGGGTTGCATTTGTACTCTGCAAAAGAAGATTTCTTAACCTCGGGCTCTGCTGCCTCTGGAGTTCCAGCTCTCTCCCCAGAGGAGGTGAGCACAGAGCTGCACGCAGGGCAGCACCAGGTTATCCCACTCCCTGCAGCTGGAGGAGTTTGGGGGTGGGATCCCATCAGCCAGCCCCTGGGGTATCCCATCAGCCAGCACCTCCAGGCAGGGTGCTGCCCAACCCAGTCTGCAGCTTTCTCTTGTGTTTTTTAATCCCCTGACCTTCCCAAATGAAGGATGGTTAGGAGAAGTCAGATATCTAGTGGGGAGATTCCTTGCTGGCTGGGAAGAGGGCTTTTTTCTGGAAATTAAAGAATATTATGTTTTCCCAGCAGTGTCCAGGAGATAGAAAGCTGTGGACCTGTGCAGCAGGAGAACAAAAGAGGGTTGTAAACAAGAGTTAAGAAAAGTGTTTGCTCCCCACAGAACGTGTTGGGTTTATTTTGTTCTAATGCTGTGTTTGCCCCTGTCATTTGTCAGATGGGGCCTTTTGGCAGAGCAGGTGAGATGGAATAGTTTTGCATAGACAAACTGCTTTAAACATGCAGAAGGAAGAGGCTATCAGAAGTCAGAAATGGATCTGTTATGATGCTGATCAGTACAGGAGTGATTTCAGGTGTTTAAAAGATTTTCCTTCTGCCTGGGGTTTTTGTTTTCTCCTCGGATTTTTTATTTTATTGTGCTTTAAGAATTTGCCTCGTGCACTTATATGCTCCCTCCTTTCCTCTGTCTGCTCCTGCCTGAACCTGTAGCCCATCTTTCTCTTTGGCTGCAGCTGAACTGCAGTAATGAAACCTCCTCTTGCTCTTGAAGCCAACTGCTGGGATTAATGGGGGAGCATCGAGGTCAGCGAGGAATCAACCAGCGCATAAAGGAGCAAGCACGCACCTTCTCTGCACACAAACTAAGGTGAGCCACCAGGAGAAAGCCTGAGCTGAGGTTCTGCATGCTGCAAATCCCTGCAGAGAATTTCATCCAGCTGAAATGAGTGTTAAACTACATCTGAGACTGAGTCAGACTGGGGGGCACTCGACATTTACCCTGGTGGCCTGCAGGTTGCTGTGGAGCCAAATTTCTTAGGAGGCTGCTGAAGCAGGGACCCTGGAGCCTGGACTGCCTGGCAGTAATGCTGTGGCATTTAGGCTTCTGCTGCTGTTAAATCCCTTATGAGTGGGCCATAAAGCTTGATGTGGTGCAGCAGGACTGCACCCCATGGCCAGGAGCAGTGCCCAGCAGCCTGGAAGGGAAGAAACAGGAGCTGTGCCCACATTCACCGTGAGCTTACGGTGAAAAGCAAGTCAGGCTGTTTAAATAAAGCTCCCTGTGAGATGGAGATGTCAGCCCCTGCCACCCCACGCTATCAGGCACTACATCCTTCACCAGTAAGAGTGTCTGGGGGTTTTTTAGCACCTTCTGTCCTTTACCCCAATTATAACTCTTATCCAATAGCTCTTCCCAGTCCTAAATCCAACCAAGCATTAACTAACTCCAACTCTAAGCCCAGACCCCACCTTTAACCATGCTGTGCCCGAGACCAAGCAAATCCTACCAGTCCAAAATCAAAGCTAAGCTGTTTGCTCATCTGAACTGGTAGACTTCTGTCACAGCCACATTTCTGCTGACTCTTTATCTCAGTCTTTCTCCTCATGCCTCAGGAATTCATAGAGACAGAGGAGCTCATTGCCTTTCCCAGCTGTGAAGGAGCACGAATCGCTTCCGAAAATGAGAAAGGCGTGGGCTGAACAGTAGGAAGCATCCTGTTCCCTAATGGTTGTTTCCACTGAGCTGCTGAATCAGGGAACGCTTTCAGATTAGTGCTGTCACCGTTTGGAAGGCACAATATTGATTTTTAAGATGATGATGATGATGAGTTAATTCGTGGAATGCTCTGCCACGTACGGCGTTTCAGATGAAGTCATCGTCAGCTTTCCAGTGGCACTTGGAAAGCCACATTCTGGAGAAACAAGTTCTGGGGGGGGACATGTGAATGCTGGGCCACCTTCCGTCGTTCTGACCACTGTTCAGCTACAGCCAAGGAACACTTGGTCGTGAATCCACAATCACCATCTCAGAGGTACTAAAAGCACTACAGCAGTTCTTACAGCAAGAAGCAGCACACATCAACCTCCAAAAGTCCACACACATGGGCCTGGCCTTCTCTTGTCTCACAGGTGAGGCAGCTGAATTGCTGGCAGGGCTGGTGTCAGCAATCTGCAAGAACCATTCATTGTGCTCTGCATGTGGCACGGAGATGAAGGTGCTTGTAGTTCTGAGCTATGGGCAAATCCTTTGAAGTCAAGCTGCAGAGCATGAAGTTAAACACATTTAAAAGCCTTTCTGAGCAGCAGACTCAATACCTGAAAAGGCAAAGGCCCAGGATGCAAGCACTGCCTCAGTTAGGAAGGACAGTTCTTGCCAAACAATTCCTCCAGAGTGTGGGATATCAACCTCCCAAATCTGATATGCATATCAACAGAAATAACTGCTGGGAGGGATCCACCAAAGGAAGATAGACAATTTCAAGGCTACTGGCAGCCTCAGCCACAGCACATCTCTACAGAGATTGACACAAACAGGGCTGTAATTCCAGCTCTGTCATCCGAAATGACTGCATTTCCAACCGCATGGGGAATATGACAGTCACTCCCAGCATCTGCTCCTTGACTGTCAGGAGTCATCCAGCAAGAGGTCTTGCCGTTTGCAACTTTACTTACAATTTAACCTGGCTCAGGGCGAGCAGAGATAAGCTCTTTTTTTTTTTAATTACCCACTCCAGGCACTGATGTGCCCAGGCCGATACAGTTGCTGATGGCAGCAACACAACGAGCGGCTGGGATTATTTTAACCTCGATGGACACGTGAAAGAGCCTGACAAGAATTGTGCTGCCAGAGGATTTACCCCAGGAGCAGCTGCTTCGCTGGGCTCTGGGTTAGTTAGATGACAGTTTGAACAGGAAAAAAAAAAAAAAGACTCACTCAGAAGAAAACATTTCCAAGTGACCTGTAAGGAGAATGTGATCACTTCTCAGACAAAGAGCACGGTCAGAGCGTGCAGGAGAGCTCATGACACGGATCCTGCTTTCCTGCTGGGCACAGCTAAAGCCTTTTTGCCCATATGGCCTAAGGGCAGTACACGAGTGCACAGTCAGAGGCATTTTTTCCTGGCACCAATTGATTGGAAACGTGCTAAGACACAACTCCTCCTCTGAACTGACCAAAAATCCGTGTAATACCGTGAAATTTTTCTCCAGTTGGAAGGGATTACAAGAAGCAGAGGCCAGGTTTTATTTATACACACACAAGCACACAGTGTGTGTGTGTTGTGCGCACATACACCCACCACTGTAAAAGAGTCTCTCAAGCCCAAATTGAAAGATTAGTTGAGGCTTTCTCTAATACAGCACCGACTCCTGACATTTCCTTTGTAAGTGTTATCAAACACTCTGGATTTGCTGCCTGCAGAAGCTGCCAAAACCCTCCTGCTCAAACCCTCCCCATTACTCCCTTTTGCAATTGCTGCTGATCCCTTTTCCACACAGGACGTGAACACCTCACCCTCCACCCACAGCAGCACCTCAATCAAAGAGCCAAAGGGAAAGGGTTTTCCAGGCAGAGGAACAGATCAAACAGAGAAACAGAACAAATCCCGCTAAGAATTCGTCTCCATGGAGAATTTTCTGCCAGCAGCCACCGCCAGCTTATAATAGGGAACACCTTGCTCGGATCAGCTTGGAAAGGGATGATCAGCCTGGTGTCTGACTTGGGCACTGGGCACACCTTTTAGGATGCTCAGCTTTCTGCAGGTATCTGTTTTCAGACCAGACTTGATTTATGGTTCCAAACTCCGGAAAATTCTTTCACCTATGGTCAATGTAAAGCCCAAACAATTAGTCTTACAAATGTCCTTATGCTATCTCAAATATTCAGAATTCAGATACTTGCCCAAGTTCTTCACTCAAGCTGTAGTAAGGTTAATTAGTACACTGTAAGCACCTGTAAGCGATAATTCCAATTATATCTACCAAACTGCATTCTGCCTCACTGAATTTGACATGCATCAGCGATCACATGAACCTGAAAGTGCTTTGGCTTAGCATTCATCATATTCTGGAGTCCTCAAAAAAAAAAAAAAAGGTGCAATAAAACCTCTACTATTTTGCCCTGAAATTTGTGATAGCTGATAACTCTCTCCTTGCAACAGAAATATCAGCAATACTTCCCCTAACATTTTTTTTTTCCCTAGTAAATGCACTTGGCCAACAAGAACTGTAAATTGATCTGCTCTCATCTTCTCTGGCTATTGCAAAAATCAGGTCCTTCAGAAACAGTGTCATCTGCAAGATGAAATCAAATATAAACTCACGGGCTTAATTATATTACTTTGAATGGAGTATTGATTGTAGCTAATTTTATCACGCATTTGAGAGGTTTGCTTGCTGGCTGGCTGTCACTTTGATAAATGGGAGCCAGTGGGTATCTGAAGGGGGGCTGACATTTATAGTTCAGAAAATACCACCACTAAGTTCACAAGGAGAAACAGCCCCACCCCCTTTCCTAACAATCCCAGGAGCAATCAGGTTTGATGAGCCACGGGGGACACCCAGCCCAGAGCTGATGGACCGTTCAGGATGAACACAACTCGTGGAAACACATTTATCTTGCATTTAATGAACGTTAATACGTTAATACCAAAGGCAAAAGTAAGAAGGGGTTTGCTTCTTCAGACTCATCCTGTTAGGGATTCACTGTGCAAACAAGTTTGTCCCTTTGCTTTGCCACCTAAATAGATTTTAAAAGATTGATCAGCAAATATTTTAGACACCTGCCTAAAAGATAGCCTTGAAACTATTTTTAGGGGGGGAAAAGCCTGTAAGGGGTTTTAAAACAAAGTCCAGTCTCGTAACAAATTTGCCACTCCAGTTTACAGAAACACTCCCTTGTCTTGTTCAATATTGCAGAGTCACTTTTTCAATACAGGTTCTTCCTCAGACAGAGATTAGCACCAAAGCACAAGCCTGTATGGATTATAAAGCCATTATTATCTGCATTTTGGGACACGTGGCAGATTTCAGCACATCTGGATGTAAAGATCTGTTTACAAAACACACAATCTTAGTTCTTCCTTGAATCCTCTTCAGATTTCCTGTCCCTGAGAGCACCCTCTGATATTACAGCACATTTCTCAGTGCCAACTACAAGGCTGTGGTTTCCTTCTAAAGGATGCTTCTCGTTCCTCATTAAAGCATGTTCTTATCTTCACAAGTTCAGAGGAATGAATCCTTTCCTTTGTTTTTCCTCCTCTTGCTCTGTTCCCCCCCCGCAATGTACACCAGAATGTTTAATGAGATCTCACTTAGCACAAATGTAAAAGTCAGGATGTACTCAGGACCCAGGAAAGAGATGGCAAAACGTTTAAATGGCCACAATAATTGTTCTGGTCAATATTATCACGCAGAATTCAGTAGTAATTGGTTTGTGAGGGCGCTTGTTTCTGGACAGAAGAAAAATAATCTTGAGGCTTTAGGAAAAAAAAAAAGGGGGAAGATGGGGAAAAGAGCATTAAAGAGAACGTTGAACTGAGGGGAAAAAGGTGAAAGCAGCAGAGGAAGATAGAAAAAAAATTAATATCAGAAGAATAAATAAAGTAAATGAAAAACAGGAGAAGAAATTACTAAAAGAAAGAATTAAGGGGCTTAGTGCAATAGCTTTATTATTTTCTGAAAGCTCCTTTAGTACTAATAACAGGAGAGATTAAAGGGTTTTTTTTTCAACCATCAAATCTAAGATATATTTCCTCCTACTATATCTCATTCCAAATCTAATTTCTCCAAACATTAAATCAGAACCCGGGGAGACTTTCATATGGGACTAAAATCGGGATGAAATCTGGAATAGGCATCCTGGTCTTTGAGGAGACTTTTGTCTTCTGGTTTATTTGCTTTTTAGTATCAAACAGACTCTGGCTTCTGAAAATAAAGGCAGTATATCACCTTTCTGGGTCATTGCCCAGAGATGCAGTGGGAAGTCCAGAGTGTTGGAATCCACAGTGACGTGACCCTTACCCATTTCCTGGCATGGCTCCTCTCCTTGTGGAGAATCATTTCAGAAGACCAATTCCTTTGAACCAACAGAAAGCACATCCACGGCTGAAGAGCACAGGCCAGTCAATAAAATTAATGCTTTACCTAATAAAGCAAATTAAAATGCCAGAGTCCCACGCTCGTCACGTGAATGTGCTCCAATTCATTAACAGGAACTGGTCGATCCCCTGAGGAACACGCTGGGATAAGAGAACAAATGCATTTGCACTGACAGCCACTGGTAAAGGGCTAATCAATCCCTCAGTGCTGCTTAATTAGCGACTGCAGGAGACCCCTTTAACTGGCATCTGATACGTGATTTGAACAAATAAAGTGCCACTCAGCCCTTTACTGGCAGTCAACCTTTTTTCTTTCCCCCCCTCCCTTAACTCCACTGTAGCTCCTGAAGAGCATTTCTGAAGACCAGAGCAAATTACCACACACCAGCTTGGCACCCTGAAGTATTTTATCATGATTTCAGCGCTGATGTTGCATTGAAACACTGCATATGCTCTGCTGATTGCTCAATATGGTCTGCATTAATACAAGTTGTAGGCTGTCACTGTTCAGAGGGTAGGCAGTTACAAGGAATGCATTGGTTACGTTGTGGCTGGAATAATTTATTATTGAGCAAGCAAGTTCAACAAGCACTATAAAATCAATTTATAATTTTTATGCACTTCATCTGGGCTGAAAAATGGTTTTGTTCTCCACTATTTTCTGACTAGGACTCCTCGACAGCAAAAGGGTGGAATAAAGCTTTTAAAATTGCGGTTCGGTCAGCAATGCACCCTGGAAATCGAGATTAAAGATGACAGTTTTCAGATGCATAAGTTCTGCTTACTTTGTTTTATGGACTTAGGGCCACCATGGTGCCAGGCATTTCACTGGCAAAGAAAACCATCTGAAGGTTAAAGAAAGAAACGTACTTTGACAGAGTCAGCCAAAACCGTGGGTGACTTGCATTAGCTTGAAAAGCCATTCCACTTCTGTTTACTCCTTCCACTCACTGATTCACAGAGGCGTGTAGCTGGTGGTTATTAAAAGTTTCAAAAGCAATGGCAGGTTTGGAGGAATTAAACAAGGAGTTCTAAAATCTTCAGTGGCTGTGCCTGCAATTGCTATGCAAGACACAAGCCACACACCTTCCCAGTAGCATGAAATCCAATTAATACAGTCCTGGGAAGACTCAGTGCTCCAGCTGGGACGGAGATTTAAAGGTGCAATGACAGATTGGAGGAGTTAGCTGGAACTAACACCCCTAAAAGCCTTGTTAATACCGGCAAGGTTTACTTAGCATGTGTCCAGCTGGTCAAGGTGAAGAGAGAGAGTTCATCAGCCCCAGGGACAGGAGCATCTGATTTGCAGTGCACCACCGGGTCAGTGGGAAGGAGGAAGGCACAGATACCTGGCAGGACCAGCACAGTTTATTCAGAGTACAACACCAGGACATGAACCTCAGAAGGGTATCCCACCATCACACACCCAGTAATGCATCACTGTCACCACACCACCCTGCTCAAGACCAGATCCAGTTCTGGGGTGCTCTTTGCACTACTCTGCATCTACAAAATTAGCAGTCCCACCTGCCAGGATCCCAGCTTTCTGTCACCACCACTTAAAACACGTGGCTTCACACCACACACATATTTATGAAAAGGCCCTCTGAGTTATCCTGAGCAATTACTAATTTTGATGAAGTGCCCCCTGTTCACAATCAGCACTTTTCAAGGCCTTGTGACTAATGACTAAGCCAGTTTATCATATTACAATCCCCCCCCCAATACTTCACAGTCTGAACTGCTGTGCAGCTTAGAAATACATGCACTCTGATGCTATTTGATTAGTTTTTATAATATTCAACCCCTTGAACATGCTATGAGGCTGTTGCATCAGCCTCCCATCAGGCTGCTGGGGAAGGGTGAGGAACCAGTGCAATGCCAGTCACACAGGTGGCATTTCCTTCTGAACAGGACCTGTTGCTTCTTTCTTCACTGTGCAGGGTCATGATTCAGTGTGTGACACGTGGCTGCTTAAAGCCAGAGGGAAAGAGGAGGAGAAGATACTGTAAGAAAGAACAGCTTGAATAAACCAAGTATCTTCCTTCCTCCCCTTTCTACTATCCATAGGTTTCTTCTTACTCAAATCTACCACGCCTGTGGACTTCTCAGTTGAGAAATACTCCAAACTCATCGAGTGCCTGTAGGAACAGTCTGAAAACTGCAGGAGAAATATTGAGGAAACCAGTCCCACTGCATGAATTCCAAAGGTACCCAAGTCATCAGTGTGGGAGGAAATACAGCTTCTCGTGGAATGGGGCAGGGAGGGATGATGATTGTAATTCAGACAACTTGGATCTCCCTGTTCACCACCAAAGACAACCACCAATTTTTTTGTCTCCGAAAGCTTAACAGAGGACAGGAGATGGGCAATAGCAACAATGAACACGAAACAAGAGAATTTCAAGGACATTGAGCAGAGAAGTAAACAGAGCTTAAGCTTTTAAACAACAGAACTTTTAGAAGAAAGGCAGTGATTTAAGGTTTTGGAGAAAAACAATCCCAACCCTATATATCTTTAGTTTCAAGGGAAAATTTCTGCTTCCTAGTCCAGCTTGGAAGCTGAAGTTTTGTTGCTGAAAGCACAAAAGTTATGGTTTGGAAGTGCTGCTGCCTTGCCCAGGGAAATCACAGTTTGGTTGCTCTGTGTTTTCACTGCCTTCTGAGGACCAGGACCCAGGAGGAGCTTCTCAAACAGACCACTGGAGTCCACCTGCAGCCACAGCTATGTGTTTATCCAGCTGTGGAGATGGGGTCATCAGAACTGCCCTGGAGACCTGAGCTGTTTAGAGCAGAGCCAACGGCAGGGATGCTGCTTATCTTCCATCTCCCCTCCAAATACCACATCAAACACTGAAGGGTAAGGACAGACCAGCACTGCTCTGACACTAAGACATTTCAGCTTTGAAATGCTCTTTGCCCTGCCAGCTTTAGCCAGGCAAGGCTGCAGAGGGGGTGATGATGCTGCATACAAAGTGGGATTTGTCTGTCATAGAATTAGGGTCTATATAATTTAAAGTCATGCATGCTTACACTGTCTGGCAATTTTTTGTTATACTTTCCAAGGTTTTGTTTTTTTTTTTTTTTAAATGGCTCCAAGAAACATTTATAAGAAGAAAAACAGCCCAAGATCTGGACTCCCCAAGATATTTTGGCATCAACAGATTAGAAAATTACCAAGGGAGGGCCAGAAATCATTCCTTAAGTAGTCCCAAAGGTAATGAAATAAAACCCATTGAGAGACAAATAGGTACATGAAGGCCTGAATATTACTATTTCTGCTTTAATCAGGTTCCTGAGAGACTTAAATCCACTAATGCTAATTAGCAATAAACAATAATAGCACTTACACGGACCTATTCAACTCTGAGGTGTTACAGACACTCATTTAGGAGTGCAAAGGACATCAAAGAGATAGATACTATTCTTCTTTATCACCAATATTGGCTAAAATTGGGATTTCTGTTCCAGGAGAAATGCTCTTGGAGGGTAGTTTCTGTTCCATCCACAATAATTCTTCCAGAACCTTCATTTCACAGGCAGTTTTAAACACGCTTTGCTTCACTGTAATTGAAAAATCATGAAAATAATTGATGCCAATATCAGGTCGGTTCCACAACTTTGCAGCTGTAAAAGCTGATCTTTTTCAAGTATTCCAACTCCATTTTTCTTTCAAAATCTAGTTTCATCTAACTGGCACATCCTGCAAAGCTGAATTCTGACAAAGCCGCTTCTTCTACAAGAGAAATGTGCTGGTCAGAAAGAAACCACTGCAGCAGGAAGGAGCTGTTGCTCGTGTAGCACCCCATCTTCCAAATAAAATACATCCAGATATTATTCAGCTGCATTACCACCGAAAATTGAAAATTCAGACCAAGAATCAGCAGCCCTGGAGAAACCCTGAGCTGTGAGGGGAACACAGACAGCAGAGCAGGACGATAATTTCCCGTAACCAAATCTGCCACAGAGTTTGGCTTTCAGTCATCCAGCTGAGCCAAGGTCCCATTACTGCCATGTCACCCCTGTCCTGGGGAATTCCTCTTCTCCAAGCACCTGCCTGACACACGATTGGTTTGCAGTGATTAGTAACGGGAACCATTCACTCCTCCAGTGCCTATTCAAAAGTTATTAAACACACACACACACACACATACAAATTAGCCTGTCTTAATTATGTCTCCATCAACTGCAATCACGGGGGCTTGAACTTTCAGCTCAGCACCCTGTGCATCAAAGGAAACACAATCCTGCAGGCAAAATGTTTACCGAGCTGAATAACCCCCAGCGGTGGGGAAACCGCTGTCACACGAAAAAATTAAGAGCCCTGGTGTCTCTAAAAGCACTCCAGCAGTGGGGGGAAAGCAATCAAAATGCATTAGCAGGGGAGGGTATTCACACCTCCCCCCCAGCCCTGTTCTGGAGCTACAAAAGCAAAAACGCCCCACGAGCCGAGCAGATAAAGCTGGAACGGGCAGGATTAATTAGAAAACAAAACAGTAATGGGAAAAGCTGCTGTGCTTTTTTTCTTTTTTTTTTTTTTCTTTTTTTTTCTTCCCTGCAATTTTTAGTCCAGCTAAGTGGCCACTTATAAAACCCAAACAAAACACTCAAAAAAAAAAAAAATCCTAGCACGAGGTGACACATCTCCTTGTCTCTCTCTGAGTAATGAACCTATTTTCTTCTTCCTCGAAGATAAGGCAACTTTTGACTATGAGAAATATAGGAGAAAGTTTTCTATTATACGGAGAGGTCAGCCAGGGAACGGAGGCAGAAAATTGCAACGGAGCAGCCATACAAAGTTGGGGAAGATAAGTTTTCCCGATGCACACTGCCATACTCTCTTCTCAGATTGTGGAATTTCAAGGGCAGTTTCTGGAATTACCAGGAGACAAGTCAAGTGTCTGACTGGAGGGCTTTTATTTCATGGATAAAGGAGGGAATGGATCACGGGGCTGGGGGTGAAGGGGATGGCAGGGAGTTGAGAAATTAAAAAAAAAATAGAGCTAAAACTTTTCTGTTCAGTGCAGGGGTAAGTGAGGATGGGGAAGGAGCAGCCTGGCCAGGAGGCACCAAGGGGCTGTTTGTTCAATCTGGTCACCACTGAACCCAAAACCGCAGATCTTGGAGTCTGATGTTCCTCCAAAACCAAGGGATACAGAGCACATTTCTGACACCGTGCCCACGTTCCTGATCCTGCCAGAAGAATTTAAAAACGATGTGTCCAAATCCCTAAGCTATTTAAGCAACAGCTGAATCGAGGGTTTTATAACACAGAAGGCAAGAGTCGGTGACACCAAGCCAGGATAAGAGACGGCTGATTAGCATTGAGCTGAGAGGCTGTGCTGCAGCATCTCTACAGCACAAACACCATTCCAACGTGACAGGGAAGGATCCTTCAACGGCAGCAAAGAAAGGGAGAAAATTAAATTCCCTGTCACTCAAGCTGTAAGTGCTCTAATGAAGTGACAAACAGATTTTCCAAAGCAAAAGAAAGGCATGCCTCTGTCTGAACAAAGACCATCAGACTGGAACATGAAAGAAGCTTGTGAGCACAGATGCCAAACTGACAGCTCTTCCTCCAGCTTGCCCTATTTCCCTCTCACTGAGGTGCACACCTGAACTGGCTCAGGAAGCTACACGTGATTCTGGGAAGAGGCACCACGGAAAGGGAGCTTGGGGAATTAATTTTAACACCAAGTAAGCGTGTCTTTCCATTGGTTATCTTCTTGTCACACATCAGCAGCTCATACCCAGCGTAAATAAAAGCAAAGACTTTGTTTTCATTTTTCACTCATTTGAATTCCAAGTCTCTTCTCTGATCAGTTTACAGTGGGATTCCAGATGAGCAGTGAACACTCCAAATTTATTTACAGTGACAGGTATTTCAAAGGTTGATAGCTCCCAGAGGCACTCTGCATGGCAATCGCCCTTTTGTTTAAAAAATAAATAAATAAAAACAAGCAAAACTAACAAAGGAAGAAGTATCACTTTGGGCCACTTCTAATGCAGTGAATTACACCAGTCTGAATTAAGCCAGGACCTATCCCAGAAGGATGCATTATTCCCTACACTTCAAGTCTAGCAGTGTTGGACAGATTTATCAGGAATAGACAATTGAGAATGTAAGAGTGATTTAAGATGGTGCACCAGAGGGGCACATATGCTGAGCCTCTCTTAAACTGGCCAATCTTTTTCAGCTGAGCTATCACTGACTGTGTCATATTTCATTACTGTGGAAACCCTCCCTGGAAACAGCACTAAAGGAGAACACCCATCCCAGTGCCTCTGTTCAGGAATCTGTTACGAGTTTCTTTATAGCAAAAGAGGATTTCAAGTACTGGGGTTTCTCTTCTGTAGCCCCCCCAGGAATTAAGACACACATTTTTTTACATCTTGAGGTTGAGCAGGGAGCCCCAACGAAAACCTTGGCACTATTTCCACAAAGTTAAGGATTTACTTGATCTTCCTTCAGAGCTCAGGTAACACCCAAAAGGCTGAAGGCCTCCAGCAAATCTAGAAACCTTCAGAAAAATCTCTCTTTTCTCATCTACTTAGATAGCTGCAGGGCAACCCTGTTAACAAGGCTAAATGACTCTGAGACATTTTAACCCCGAGCCCTTGCATGTGGGCACTTTGATCATGCCCATCAGCAGGGTATTGTTTACATCTGACCTGAGCACTGCCCTTTCTCAGAACCCAGAGAGGTGAGAAAGGACAGACCTGGCTCGCTGTTCAGAGCCTTTATCGACCTGCAGAGGTTATGATGATGGACTGCAAGCCCACGGGGTCTCTGGCACTCCAGCTCTGATTTCCATAAGGTTATAGATTTTGTGATTACAGCTGCCCTGGATAGGTGCATTTAGTTAATAATTGCAGCGTGGTGCCCCATTCAGCCCAGCTGACAGCACAGCCCAACTCTGCCTCTGCAGGAACACAGAGCATGTGCCTGAGCGGACAGAGACGAGGTAACTTCACCCTGGAGACCTACAGCTTCATTTACACAGCTCCATCCAGCAGCAGAGCTGGTGTCTGTGCCACACAGGCATAGCCCCTGCGTTCTAAGTATTGACCACCAATAAAAATTAAAATAAAAATCACAGAGACCAAACTATTGCTGTGGAGCGTTTTTCTCCTGCGCTGATCAGCTGGCACTGGAAGATTTTAAGGCTTCTGATCACAAGACTTTTTAAAAAACCATCAACTATCCTCAGAGGAAAGACACAAATCTCCACTTTTATTTGCTAAGTAGATTGGTGCTTTATTTTTCTTTTAAGATTCTGCTGAGTCTGCTTGGCTCATGGCCAAGGGATGCATTTTGCCTCTCTATTTGTATCAAGTTAAGAATGACCATTTTCAAGCTGATGGGGAACGGGCTGGAAGAGGAACAGACTATTAAATAATCCCATTTCCTTAGCAACGATCCCTTTGACTCTGGTACTTTTAAAATGCTGGTTTTCAGTACCACTCCACGCTGACACCAACTTTCTGCTTCTAAACCTTAATCAGATCAGAGCTGTGTCAACACTGTGTCAAAGTCAGATGGAGTAAATTGCTCCAAACCTCGCCTTTCTTACAGCCCGACCTCAGGATGCCAAAGCTTTGTGTTGCAGGAGATCACTACCCAGAGGAACCTGTGGCATTTGATGTGGATGAACTGCGCCCCAAAGGGCACCTGGACATTTCCAGGATGGTATTTGTTATTCAGCCTATGACACCCTTAATTAAGGCCAAGTGAAATCTTAATCCTGAATGTGCCTGGTATTTTTTTTTTTTTTAAAAAAAGACCATTATCTCCAAGCAGACAGTGTATCTGATCAGGGCACAAAAGTTTCTGTGCTTACCACAAAACCTTTGGTAGGAACGAAGTATTTCCCTGCTCCTAGGGCGACTAATTAGTGCTCAGAGCTGTGTTCAAACATCCTCCCCTAATGCCACAGACCTCAGCTATTTGCTCCACACTGAACTTCCCATAAGCCTGAAATCTGTAATGCCTGTTTCTGTAACTGAACAGCACCAAAGATAAATCCCTTCTCAAAAGGATAAAAAAAAAAAAAAAAAAAAAAATGGCCAAAACACAAAGGGATTTAATTAAGAAGCAACTTTTCATTTCTCAGTAGCGCTACGGACATGTAAAACCACACAGGGAGTTCTTGGTAGATGAGAGTCCCAGGAATGAGAGGACCTACCCTGGACAGGTTTGTGGTTACTCTGCTCTCAACAGGAGCTGCTCTGAGCAACCAACACCCAGTCACACTGGTGAAAACCAGGAGGAACCTTCTGTGGTCTGACATGTCTTTAAGGAGAAGAATTCACGTGACTATTTTGATTTAAACCTTCCGTGGATCAGATTCAGTTTGGGGCCTGAGCTTCACACACATTTGCCTCGAGAGCCTGAGGTGCTGTTAATCCATTTACACAATTTATTTTACACATTTACACTGTTAATTACTGCAGTCCAAACCACTGGGAATAAATGTTTCAGACCCACAGTCACCAC